>NC_056746.1:1256681944-1256984444 GCF_019279795.1 Protopterus annectens
TGAAAAAAAGAGGCCCGTCTGCACATCCCCATGCAACCTGCCCACATGAAATTCTTATGTTTTTCTGGACCCTCCTCTCTCTTTCAGTTTACAGCCTTGCTTTGTCCACTGCTCCCAGAGTATTCACAAAATGCCTGGCACTTGCCATAGCTTATTGCAGAACACAAGGGGTTCAGATTTATCCTTACCTAGAAGATATTCTGATTCTGGCAGAATGCAAGGAAACCCTGAAAACCGATTTATAGTTCACAGTTTCCCTTCTTCAAAGATTGGGGTTCTTCTTCAACTACCTTAAATCTTCCTTGACCCCAGAACAAGGCAAATTATTTTGGGTGCAGGATCAGGACAGACCTAATGAAAGCCTTTCTTCCCTAGGACAAAGTCAATTCCTTGTCCTCGCACTTCATACCCCTTATGCAGACCCAACAGATAACTGCAAGGCGATTTCTGCAAATCTTGGGCCTAATGGCAGCCACCATTCCCATACTACCACTAGTCAGAATGCACATGTGAAAGCTGTAGTACTATCTAAAATTGTATGGTCACAACACCAGCATCTTTTAGAGCAAGAAATTACCCTCTTGCGCTGCCTACATTCAGAACTAAAATGGTGGATTCGGCAAATTAATTTGAACCGGGCCTTCAACTCCAGTTACCCACCCCAAACCAGTTCATGCATACAGATGCATCGGACCTAGGATGGGGAGCCACAGTGTCAAACTACAGGGTACAAGCAAAGTGGCATCCTTCCATCAATAACAAGTATATCAACTTGAGGGGTATGACAGCAGTCCTTCTGGCATTGAAAGTCTTCCTCTCCCTTTTACAAACCAGGTGGTGTTCTAATAACAGACAACGCCGCAGTTCTGTTACCTCAACAAGCAGGGTAGGACAAAAGCCTATGACCTCTGCAGACTAACCTTACTAATCTGGGGACCTAGCCTCACTCCCTCCATGCACTACCTTCCACAAAGATATGTTAACTCTATGAACCAACCTTTCCTTTATGCCTAAAGTGGTCAATGATTTTTCCTTGAACCAATCTATTCACTTACCCACCTTCTTCCCCTCTCCCACCAATGAAAGTGAGAGAATTCTCCACTGCCTGGATGTACATAGTTAAGGTTTTACCTAGACAAAAACCAAATCCATAAGAAAATCAAACCAGCTTTTTTTTCCTTCCACCCCAGGGCCCTGGGCAAGGCGCGGCCTCCAAACAAACCATTGCATGTTGGATTAGAAAAACGATTTGCCTATGTTACTCACGCCATGGCAAATTACCCCCACAGGGAGAAAAGGCTCACTCTACCAGGGCAGTGGCAGCCTCCAAAGCCTTCTTAAAGGGCCTGGACACTGCATCCATCCTTGAAACAGCCACATGGTCCACCATTCTTACTTTCACTAAGCACTACAATTTAGAAAATGTCTCCAGAGCAATTCTGCAGGGCTTTGTAGAATCAGCCACTTTTACCTCCTCCCTTCCTTCCCTCTAAGCTGTGGTGCTCTCCCACACCAAGAATACTGCAACTTAGGAATAGAAGGACATGGAATAATTGTGTAAAATCTTACCATAACTATAGATGTCCTTCTCTTCCATGTTGCAGTATTCTTTCTCACCCTCCTAAACCCCCTTCTCTATTCTCTCTCATTATTGACCTATCTTGGGCTTCCTGGTGGCTATATCCTACTCTGTGACTAATTTAACCATCAAATGGCGCTCTGATCCTATGGCTAACATCACTTGCTACTCCATTTCAACAATCCTTCTAGGCTTTCAAGTTCTGAGATCTGTGCATGCAGACATCACATTTAAGGTCCCTGGTTTATGGCCCTATGTGTGACGCCCCACGTAACTACAACAGCCAAGTTGAAGCTTTTGTATAGGAGCTGATGTACAGGTCGCCTGAGGCGGGAAATCCCACACCAAGAATACTGCAACGTGGAAGATAAGGGCATCTATAGTTACGGTAAGATTTTACACAACTATTCTTTCAAGAGTCTTAGACCACACCATGTAGAAAAAGATATATATATATATATATATATATATATATATATATATATATATATATATATATATGTGTGTGAAAAATTGATAGGTGTCATTCTGCCATTGAAAGCCTTCAGTGACATATTCAAGGAGGGGGGTCCTCCAGATTAGGACAGAAAACACTATGCTATGGTATATAAACAGTGAGGTACTACTCTTACCTACTGTGAGAGAGAGTTCATGGGTTAGGCATGACTGACAGCATCCTTCGTCTTCTCACAAGATATTTTTCTAGCAAGCAGGTTGCGCAGATGTTGAATAGAACCTCAGGAAGGGAAGTTGAACAAGCTTGATTTTCTTGCATCTGACTATAGTGTGGAATGTGTCAAAAACAGAGCTGTATGCCTTTACCCCATAGGTAAGAGTTTTGTTGCAAAATAGCAACTGCAGAAGCTTGGAAGATGCATGCATTCTTCCTGAATTGGACACATCTGTTTGTTTTCCTTCCCATTCCCTTAATTGTCAGGGTACTCTTATCAAGGATAAATGGGCATAAGCTATAGCAGCGACTTTCTTTGGTCAAGACAGCACTGCTTCATTGTCCTACACAGCCTATTAAGAGAAAATGGGAAAGTATTGCCTTAATGTTTGGATCTTCTCATACAAAACAAAGGATCTCTTCTGCACCTCATCCTGGACACAATTAAGGTGGATACTTTTGATGATTTCAAATTAATCCCGGCTAGGCACATGTATTTTGAGGACATGCCAAACATTGTGAAGAAGGCTAAAACACCCAACGCAAGGACGTTTTATCTAAATGGAAAATATTTTCCTTCTGGTGCCTGTTCCAAGAGACCCAGACAAGGTACACCTTGCAGTAGTCCTGGGTTAATTTTCTGATCTTTACAAATTGACCTGTTTTATGCATTTTTTTAATTGTATTAAACAGGTTGTCAGCACATGCGCACTTCACTGCTTGCACGTAACAAGCTCACAACACACACCCACATGCGCAGCGGTACTCGCTAGAAGCCTATCTAAAGATCAGAGACCTCCAAAGAGCGAGCCTACTACACGCATTGCAGACCCAAAAAAATAATCCACTACAAATAATGCACACAACAGTGTCTCAGCCAATAAGCTCCTAAGGGAAAACACCTCCAAACCAAATGTCTTTGTTATAATCGACCTCATAGTGCGACACAGATGTCAACTCACCAGGCTGGACAAGGTCACAGTCAGCTGCCTGTCAGGTGCCAGGATCCATCCGATCATGCACCCACTCAAGTCTCTCAACAAGTACCGGTCTGATGTTGCAGTTTTCATTTCTTCCTCAACCTGTGGGTTTCTGATCCGACCCTCTGATCTGACTCTGCCACTTTACAAGCTTAGGATTTGAAGCTCAAGCTCCTCCCCCTCTCCATCCTGTAATACCCCATTCCCCGACATTATCTCAGATCTCATTTGTGGCTCATCCAAAAAGCATTAAGGTTTTACTGCTCTGAGAGCTCCTGTTCAAAAGTTTTTGCCAAGTCATAAGTCTGCCTTGAGCCGTGTTTTGATTACTTTTGTTATCCTCTTCTCCCATTTTTATCTCTTTCTGTGTATACATATATTCTCATGTGTATGTGTGTGTGTGTGTGTGTGTGTGTGTGTGTGTGTGTATATATATATATATATATATATATATATATATATATATATATATATATACGCACACACATGTATAAAAATATAAGTTTTGATGTAGTTAAACTTTCACATGGTTTTCTCTTCCATCTAGTTCTCTTTTCTCTCGTCTCTTGCCTTTCTCTTTCTCCTAAGTGTAGGTAGATTTCTTTTTTAGTTTATCATGGCTGAGAAGTGTGATAAACAATTGGGTTTTAAAAAATGCACTTCCTGTGGGCACAAGATTCCCTTATTTGATGCCCACAGGGAGTGCGTTTATTGTCTTGGCCCAGCGCACCTGGACAGTTCTTGTGACATCTGCGAAGGGTTTAATCCGATGGTGCTAGTGGACCATAGGAACAAGCTCGTTTTAAAGGGCTTGCTTCCTTCTCCTGTGGCTTCCACTTCAGGGGCTCAACCCCCCCCCCTGTAAAGAATCATAAGGAGGCCAACGAACATAGCAAGCATTCCATGGAGAGATCCTCCTTTGAACCGCCAAGAAAGGTTCCAAAAACTTTGTATCCAAGACTTTTGGATCCTACAGTCCTGGTCTCTTCTCCTTTAGATCCCCATGCTTCCCCTGTCACTTTGGGGCCAGGTATCCCAGTGCAAAGTTCTCCTCTCGAGGACTCCCAAACCTGTGTCCAGGCTACCATCAGCTTCCTGTTTCATGTCTTCCTCGGAGCTTGTCTGAGCATGAGGTGAATAGACTGAGATAATTTCTCAAGAATACAGATGGGTGTTTTGCCAGCTCCGTCCCCTTCCAGATCCATGAGTAGACATTACCTCTTCCTTGTAGCTCTTTCTCTGATCTCACCCCCTGCTACGGAGTCCTCTGTTCCGATGGCCCTGAGAGAAGTGATGTTGGATTTGGTAGTAATTACTTCAAGCCAGACCACATCCCTTAAACTCCTTGCTCTGACAGCGTCTGGGCCAAGTGCATCTCGGCGATGAAACGTAGACGTAGAGTCTGAGGGAGGGGAGGGCTTACTTCAACTCCAAAGTTTTTGGAGCTGTCTCTTTCCCTCAGAGCGTTGACATTCGACAGCTCAGAGTCGACACCCCCTTCAGAACAGAGGATTGTGGGAGCTCTAGATGTCTGCTTCAACAGCTTCTGCTCCAGAGGGACGACTCTCTGGTCTTTGTAGTCCATCTGCCTTCGAGATGGTGGTGAGGGTCCTCTCCCATCCCAGGGGACTTTGATTCTCTGTCAGATCCGATCCCCACCTCCATGGAATCTGTGACTGAGACCTCAAGTCTGCCACTGGGACAGCCGGTCCTAGAAAGCCTTCCACCTTTTCCATCTGTTGAGCCCTAAATTTCTTCTACCTCCCTGGAGCATCCCACCAGGGAGGTCCCCCTAAAAAAGAAGTGTAAAAGGAGACACTTTGATTCCAGTCCGGAATCTGTCACTACTGACATTGACTTCGAGGGAGGGGTCCCCTAGATCTCCACCTGATAAGGTGTCCCTTGTAGCCATCTTAGAGATCTTCCATCAGAAAGGTGGGTGATCCTCCCAAAACCCTAACCCTAAGGAGAAAGTGCTTTTGGATGATTTTGGCAATAGCCCACCTACATCCTGGATGTCAGCTCCTCCAATGTGGATCCATGTATTGATATAGTATCTGCCAGAGCATGGAAGGAACCGGACAGAGCCCCTACCCAAATGGGCAGATAAGATACTATGTGCCCCCAGAATCAGATTGTACTGGACCAAAGGGATCTCTGTAGATGCAGTGGTTGTTGCGGCAGCTACCAAAAAGGAGCTGGCTCAGGAAAGCTCCACTGTCCTTCCCCCAGCAGGGAGTCTAGGGCTTTGGACAGATTTGGAAAGAGGGTTTACACTTCATCCACATTTGCTTTGTGAGCACTAAACTACTTATCCAACTTTACCAGATTACAGAGGAATTTTATCAGGGAACTGTATCTTGGTCCCCGAGTTCATGTTTGATGAGGTACTCAAGAAATTTTCCTCCAGAATGGCCACTCTTCGGTCAATATCTAACTCGTCCATGAGGTTGACTTCCCACAGTTCAGAATGTACTACCATATCAAAATGGACTGGCACTCCAGATGGTATCTTCACTTCAGTCTTGGAGCTAGCCATTATCAATTCCGAGTGCTCCAATTTGGTCTAACCACAGCTCCCAGGGTTTTTCACCAAATGCATGGGAGTGTTTGCAATTCATATCAGACTGCAGGGATTCCATGTTTTTCCATGTCTGGATGACTGGCCTCGTAACTGCTTCGACCAGGCATCTACTCATCCAAGTCAGCAAAGTTTGAACCTAACAACACTCTTAAGTATTCAACTGCGGTACCACCTTTAACATTCTTATAAGAAAAGCGCAGTCCGGGTCTGCACTGTCTGCAAACAGCTACAGTTAACTTTGAGTATGTGTCTACCTGTTTGAGCCAATCTTCATTTTCCCCTGGAGAGCACTCTGCTTTGTCTGTAAGCAGCCCCCCCCCCCCCCACCACCACCACCACCACACACATCTTCCACTTTCTCTTATTCCCTTCTGTTAGCAAATAGTATCCATAACTGATCAATACTGTGTGTTTGTTAATTTAAACTATGACCACAGTAGCCTTACTGATACAAGGTTATCCTGTTTTTCCACCCGAGAAATTAAGAAAAGACTTGGTTTCAGAGCAGTCCTTGGTCAATTGTGATTGTTTCTTAACACATACTTGTCTTTGCTTTGTGATTGTTTCCAGCCCCTCATACAAGAACCTAACAGGGTCTCTACCTGCTTCGCTCCCCACCCTGCCCCCTATTCCCTCCCGCCCCCAGTGGTCCCACCTTTATTGCACTCAAACCCCTCCCATCTTTCCAATAGCCAACCACAGCGCTAACCCAACACTACCTCCTCCATATTCCCTCTACTATCACACCTCCTCAACTAACATGTACAAGCATACCTTTCCTTTACTCACTGCATGCACTCTCCTTGCATATCTTACATCCTACCAAAGCTCCATCATTCCCCCACTCAACCACTACCACTGTACTACTACTCACACCACCACCCATGTCTCACCCATACTCTGCTCCCCTCCCACCAGCTCAAGAGCCATCCCTATGCACCCCCCACATATTCTACCAACTATATTACTCAAACGTAAAGCATCCCTACAACTTAACATAGTAACCCTCCCACCATACCTATTACCCACAGAGCACAATCATAAAGTTTCCCTTATAAACAAACACATTCAAAAACTGAGAAAACTAATAATCTCATGCATATCAAAACTAGCCCTAAGGGGAGACATCCACCCCAACCCTGGCCCTACCATCTCCAACCCCAATCCTCATAATCAGACTAGAAACCACAACTTCTCCCATATTACAGCCAATAGAAAGCCAAGTGACTTCCTTCTACTAAGCCTAAATATTAGAAGTATATCCAACAAAGTCCATGAACTCCATGCCACCATAGACTTATACTCCCCAGATATAGTCATCCTGACAGAAACCTGGCTAAAACCTCACATTACCAGTGAGCAAATACTCCCTACAGGTTACAGCATACTAAGAGTAGACCGGCTAAACAAAAAAGGAGGTGGTGTAGCTATAATATTTAAACAGCATCTAAACATCCAGATCTTAAAATCATCAGCTCCACAAATAGGCAATGAAGAAATAATATATACCAACCTCAAAATTAACCAAAACAAAACTATCAACATAATTGGATGCTACTTCCCACCTGGCCAAAACATCCCTCCACTAGAAAACCTCCTCAGCTGGTCTACCTACCATCTCCCCCAAGAAACTGTTATCTTTGGTGATTTCAATATTGACTGGCAATCCTGTTCTGGAAACAATCCAACCCATCATGTACACCTTCATGGCTTCACCCAACTAGTCCAGTCACCAACAAGGATAAATAAAAACTCCAGCAAGCACACTACCCTGGATTGGATACTAGTCAGTAAGAACCCCCAGTCATATATAACAGGCTGCTTATCAGATAGCCTCAGTGATCACTCCCCAACATTCCTACTCAAAAAATACCTGTACCAAGCTAAACCTGTCATCTATCGTCAAATACGTAAAAAAATAAACCTTAACCCACTCACATTCATCTCATCCCTCAAAGAATGTAACTGGCATGCTCTAAAGTACCTCAGTCTAGATGATGCAGTTGAATTTTTTAATACTACCTTCCTGAACATCCTTAATTACTATGCCCCCATAAGATTTTCCAGAACCAAAGCACAACCCTCCCCATGGCTACAGAAAACCACTAAGTCAGAAATGAAAAACAAGGATAAAGCCTGGGAGCGCTGGCGCAAAACCAAAACCCCCGCAGCTAGACAGAAATTCCTAGAACTACGCAATAGAGTCAAAAAGCTAATAAAACGGGACAAATTCCAATACTACCAGTCTGCCCTAGACTCCTCAACACAGCCCCAAACAATTCTGGTCCTCCGTAAACTCCATCCTCCACCCAGGTAAAGTCAGTACCCCACCTCCTAACATCCCTCACTCCTCAGAAAATATTGCTACCTCATTCAACACACACTTCACCCAGACCATACTATCACTAGCTAAACAACACAACCCCCCTCCCCTCCAACCCACACCTTCAACTAGTAATCTCCCCACTGCCTTCTCTTTTTCTCCTGTACCTACGTCCAACGTAAAAAAAACTCTTAACTAAACTTAAACCCACCAAATTAGCAGCAGACAACCTCCCACGTGAATACCTACAAATCGCAGCTGATGCTTTGGCCTACCCAGTATCCATCTTGATTAACCGATCTCTGTCAGAAAGTTACGTTCCCACATTGTGGAAAGTCTCACATATAATTCCCCTCCACAAAGGCGGAACCTCTGCAGAACTAACCAATTACCGCCCCATAGCTATTCTCTCTCCACTCTCCAAAATACTAGAGAGATGCATACACTCTCAGGTCTCACACTACCTCCTTACTAACAACCTCCTTTCCAGTACTCAGCATGGTTTTCGACCAAACCATAGCACCACCACTGCCTTACTCTCCTTTACTAACACTATCCTTCAGCATAAAAACAATGGCTATCTCTCCTCTGCTACTTTCCTAGACCTATCTAAAGCATTTGACATGGTCCCACACAAACAACTTATCTCTGTCCTCGATAACCTGTCCTTCTCACAATCATTCATCAACTGGTTTCAGAGTTACCTGTCTGACCGCCAGCAATCTGTTGTATGGCAGAATGACACATCTCCCCAGCTACCTGTCTCCATAGGGGTTCCCCAAGGATCCATCCTTGGACCCCTACTTTTCTCTGTTTACACCAATAATCTAGCCTCTGCCACCAAACATGGCACACTCATCCAATACGCAGATGACTCGACCATCATCTGCTCAGCCCAGTCCCTACCCAAACTGCAAAAAGTCACACAGGAAGCCTTTTCCTCTGTTGAAACATGGTTATCCGATGCCCAATTAATACTCAACCCAAACAAAACTAAACTACTCATCTTCCAACCCACCAAACATACTCAAAACAACTCTCACTTTAACATCACAGCAAAAGACGACAACACTATATACCCAACTGAACACACCAAATTGCTAGGAGTGGAAATAGACAATAAACTAAAATTTGACATTCACATATCCATGACCATAAAAAAGTCCACAAAAAACTAGGAGCATTATACAGAAATAATTTCTCACCAAAGCAGCAAAGATTTCAATAGCAAATTCCCACCTTATCTCCACCCTACTTTATGCCTCTCCAGTATATACCAACCTAAGGCAATGTGATCTAAACAAGCTAGAGACCTGCTACAACAAAATCGCCAAATTCGCCACAGGGGCATCCTACCGTAGTCACCACTGTCTCTCACTTGCTGAACTGGGCTGACTTGAACTCCCTCACCTCCTTCAGTGGTATCAACTCTCACTCGCCCACAAACTAGTAAACCATCCACTAAATGTCCCATCCCTCCAGAATCTACTCCAACCCTATCGCACCACCAGACCACTAAGATCCAGCAACAAAAATCACTTGCAGATCACTAAAGCCAATAACTCTGCTGGTGAAGCACTATTCTGTTGCGCCATAGCCAAATTATGGAACTCACTCCCACCCACAATTAGCTCCATACCATCATGCACCAACTTCAAAACTTTACAAAAAGCGCACCTAAAAACATGCTGGCTATGCCCTTGCAACTCCCACTCCAATATCATCCACCCCATCCAACTACTACCTTTCTTTCCACTCCACTAACTACCTTGATGATAGCAAGCTCAGATGCTCATAAGCCTAGTACTTATTATACAACAGGAACTTCTCATTGTTACATTTGTTAATGCCTGTTATGTACTTCACAGATAAAGATTCTAGTTGTCTACTGATGTACTATGTTCTTCATCTGTAAATATGTTGTAAGTAATTTCTATGTTAAATTGTTAATCGCTATGTAATCCAATGTATCTACTGTCTGTTTATTTTACTGTGGAGCTTTTCTCCCCGGGCCTCTGCTGAAAATTGACCCACGTCCAGTCCGGACACTTCCGGTCAACAAATTTAAATAAAAAAATAAATAAATACTTGTTGCAACTAGCTCCCACTCTTGGCATAACCATCAACATGCAAAAATCACAGTTGCTTCCTGTTCAACTGATAGATTTTATTTGAGCATGCTTGGGCATAACCAAAACTATGGCCTACCTACCTCCAGATAGTGTTTTGACCCTGAGGCCACATATCTCGCAGATCCAAGCAGTTCCAGCTCATTCTGCAAAATTAATGTTCAGGGCGTTGGGCTCGATGGCTACCATGATAACTCTATTACCTACAGCACACTTGCACATGAGAATCCTACAGTGGATGTTATCCGTCCAGTGATCTTTACACCATCACCCACTGAACCAACCAATCAAGCTGTCACATGTATGCTAAAATTCTGTCCTTTTGGTGGCTTCATTCCTCAGAAGTCAACCAAGTATGCCTCTTTGTTCTTCCCCCTCCAAATGCCAAGCTGACCATGGATGCTTCCCAAATGAGGTGGGGGCATTTTCTGGTGTGAACTGTCCAAGACACTTGGACTTCTCAGGAGACCAACTTGCATGTCAATGTCCTAGAGATGAAAGTGGTCTTTTTAGCTTTCCAAACACTGCACAGCTTTCTCCCTCTAGGAACTGTTGCGATTCAGATGGACAGTATGTCTGTAGTGTGGTACACTAACAAGCAAGGAGGAATCAGGTCTTACCTCCATTGAGAAGCAGTGAGTGTGTGGCAATGGGTGATATCTACCAACTGTTTTTTTAACTGCAACGCACATTCTGGGGGAGTACAACATTCTAGCAGACAGGCTAAGCAGACTTTTACTGATGCCTCATGAGTGGTCTCTGAATCAGTCAAGTGGCAAATGTGGGCTTCCTCAAATGGGGTCAACCTTGCTGCAATCTGTCCCCCCTCAACAACAAATGCAGCAGGTTCTTTGCCTTGATCCCCCCTCAGGGATAGTCATGAAGAGATTCTCTAGTCCATGTTTGCCCCCCCGGTCTACTTTATGCATTTCCTCCTTTACCCCTAATTCCCAAATTTCTTCAGCAAGCACACTGGTTGAAGAGCAGAGTGATCCTCATTGCTCCCTTTTGGCCTCAAGTCTGGTTCACCTTCCTTTGGTTTCACCTAATTTGCCCTCCCTGGATACTGGAGCCTCTTCCAGATCTAATGTCCCATCTTTCAGGACAGACTCACCTGGATTTTCAAAGCCTAAAATTAACCGCATGGTTTCTCCAATTCCAGGGATGGCTAGATATTGCAGGCTTTCATCTCCAGTCCAAAAGATTGACTTCCTCCCTCAAAATATCTACCAGAAAAATCTACAAGAGCAAGTGGAAAAAAATCATCTGGTCTCAGCAGAAGCTGATAGATTCTTTTACTGTTGCTATCCCAGTAGTATTGAATTTCCTGGCTTTTCTCTTTTAAAATGGGGCCAGTTTTTCCATAGCAAAAGTTCAATTGGCAGCCATTTCAATTTTTCACATTGGAGAAAACTCTTGCTCTTTAACTTCGTCAAAACTATGCAAAGCCTTCTCAGAGGTACCTTTTTGCTTCATCCCCCAATCAAAGATCCAACCCCCTTATTGGTAACTAACTTTGATTTTATGTGCATTAGTTCTTCCCCCTTTTGAACCTGCAGCTAAGGTAGGTTTGACATTTCTTTCCTGAAAAACAGCTCTGCTGATAGCTGTTACTTCAGCTAAAAGAGTTTTGAAGTGCAAGCACTCTTTTAAACCTCCTTATTTGATTTTTCATAAAGACAGTATTTTTACGGAACTAGTCCATCATTTTAACCTAAGGTGGTGACAGAAAACAATCTGTCAGCCTGCTGGTCTTCTTTCCAAGTTTTCAGAACAAGGGAGAATACACACTACATCTCCTGCATGTTCATAGACAGTTGCATTTTTATCTGGACAGGACAAAATCTTACCAGAAATCTGATCCAACTGTTCATGTCTTTCTCAGATTTTAGAAAAGGTGCAGCAGTTGCCAAATCCACAATGGCTAAATGGTTATGGATTGCTTCCCCTTTATTTATTCTTCAGAAGGGATTCCTTTACCTAGGCTTGTCGAAGCTCATTCTGCAAGATCCATGGCAACATGTCAAGCTTTTTGCTTCAGAGTTTCAATTGATATTTGTGCAGCTGCTCTGTAGTCAAATTTTCATATCTTTATTATGCATTATAAAGTGGACATTATCCCCAGGAGTAGTGCTGCTTTTGGCTCTGTAGTGCTCCGGAGTATCCTTCCTTGAGGGCCACCCTAGGTTGTTGTAGCTGGAGACCCTGTCCCACAGGTTGAGGAACGAATGCAAATGACATCATCAGATAAAGATGATGTCCTTCTGTTCATATGCTGCAGTATTCATAACATGAGGGAGTCTGCCTCCTGCTGACTTGTACATCCGGCCGGTATACAATGCTACTGTAAGGTACATGTGATGCCACACGTCAGTTAGCATACTTAGGCCATAAAAGAGACATCTGGTATAAAGCAGACATCCGCACGTACCTACCTCAGAACTTTTCTGCTGCCTGTCCATTTGCCAGCTCCTTTAGTCACTCACCAGAGAAGTCGCATCTGTGCTTAAGATAAGTAACCTGTTGGGACTTTTTCTTTATTCCTTTTGGTTACTGTGCGTTTTTTTGTAGCGAGTACAATTCAGCTAGGAAGGGCAAGTGTTTGTGTGGAAGGCAGATTCCACATAAAGACTCCCATGAGCTTTGCTTGTTTTGTCTAAGCCCAGATCACGATTGCACCTCCTCCGTTATCTGTAAGACCTTTGTTCCAAAAGCCTTCCATAGCTGTCCAGCCGCCCTTAGGTTATACTTGCAAAATCAGTGCCTTAAGCACTTAACCTGAGATATGGAACCAATGTTGCCCCTTCAGATGAGCTGCAACTCAAGGACAAGAAGCTTCGGTGTGACCCAACTGCTGCTCCCTCTATTTCGGGTGTTCCTCCCGAGGATGATGAAGACCCAGAGGCTGCTTCAGAATCTACAGAGCCTCCTTTGATGGGTACCACTGCAGAAGCCGTCAAGGAATCTGCAAGTACGTCTCACAGGGATTTGCAGGCGTCTGATATGGGCGTTGGGGAGAGAACCCTGGCTGGTTATCTCTGAAGGTCCGCACGGCGTCACTCAGATTGTTATGCACAAAGATGTTCCCATGGATGACGTGGAATTCTGCCCATCAGGTCCATCAAACTTTCACTGCTTGGCTCCTGAGGTGACAGAGAAGAAAAAAATTATTAAACATGTTTCTCTGGTTTCTAATGGCCAGGCTCTTGATCTAATTCCTGATTGGCAGGCCTTTACACAAGGCCTCTTTTTTTAATGCATTCTTGGTCCTCCGCCAGACCTCAGTCCCTTCTATTTCTTCACCGGCCTTTTCCCTTTCTACCCCCCTTGAAGAGGCCTTAAGGGGGCTTATCTTCTAAGGAGGAGGATTCATCAGGAGATGAGTCTCTGGCTTACTCTACTCAGATTGCCTCTCCTCTAGGATGTGCCTCCCCAGAGGAGGATTCTAATCGTACAGATTTCCCTGGGGAGGATATTTCCTTTGGGAGACCATGTTGAAGAAGGAATTTAAGTGGGATTGCTCCTAGGTCTCTCAAATCCAGAAGAAGTATTGTGACCTCCTTCAGGTAGAATACTCAAATCCATCAGCCATTCCTCCTATCCTGGCGGCCTTCTTGGATGCCTTCACTGCAGCTTCCATGTGCCCAGATTCTCAGCCCCCCCAGCTCCCAAATGCCTAGACAGATTTTACAAGGTGTCTGAGGATGCCACATTCCTTTTTAAGGCAGCCTGTGCTGATCCAGCTGCTATTATTTCATTGACAGCAGATAAGGCTTCTAAGCTTTTTGCCTTCCACATCTCTGCTCCCCCTCTGATGAGAGCAAGGTCATGGAGAGGCTGGGGAAAAGTGTATATGTCTGAAATCTTGGTGTTCAGGCAACAAACTGTCGGATGCACATGGCCAGATATTCCCTTGCTGTTCTAGCAGATACAGTGAAACTCCTATCAGAGCCCCCACCAAAGCCAAGCTCTCAACCATTAATTCCTCCTCCTAGGTTACCAGACACTCCATCAAATGCAGCTGTGATGCTGTGGAGGCCTCGGCTAGGGCTGCTGCTACGGGGTTGGTCCTGAGTAGGTACTCCTAGCTTAGACTCCAACAATTGCCTGATATCAAAGCTAAGCTTGTGGATGCCCCTCTGGACAAAAATCCCTATTTGGTAGTGCAGCTGCAGAGTTTTTTAAAACTCTTCAGGAGAAGGGGAAGGAACTCCAGGATTTAAAACACATTTTTGTCTCATTTTCCCTGCTTCCAGAGAAACTACCCAGCCAGAACCACCTTTCTTAGGAAGGCAACTAAATCTCTTCCAGCCAAAGCTAAGAGGGATTCTAGGCGACAGGTTCCCTGTAAGTCTGCTACTTCCACTACTTCTCAGAAACATCTTTTTCAGGCCAAAGCTGGTAGCTTGTGACTGCCAGCCACCAGATCCATTTACCCCCCTTTCTCTTTGCCTCTTTCTCTCCTGGCTTGCAAATGGATAACCCAGGACTCTTGGGTCCTTTATTATCAGTTAAGACTATTTTATGGTATTGAAAGCCCTCTTTCCTTCAGGGTATTCCCGCAGCCTCCACACGACCAACTGGAATTCTTCCCACAAGTCCTCACCTCTCTTCATTCTTAGAGCAGTATCCAGGAGGTGCCACCCTCACAAAGGGAAAAAGGATTTTACTCCAGGATGTTTCTGGTTCCAAGAAAGGATGGCCCTTGGAGCCCCATTGTGGACCTCTCCCATTTAAACACCTTTCTGAAAGTCCCCACCTTTCGCATGCTGACTATCTCCACATCTCCATTCACCAACGGTTCAGGAGATTTTTTTTCCTTCTGTTGATTCCTCTCATTTTCAGTTCTTTGTTTTTCCCTTTGGTCTAGCTACAGCAGCAAGGGTATTCACAAAATATTTAGTCCCTGTCATAGCCTACTGCAGGCTACAGTGCATACAGATATTTTCATATTTAGGTGACCTGGTTCTCCAGGCTCCATCTGCAGAAACCCTTCTGGACAGTCTTTCCTGCACAATGTTTCTTCTGAAAGGGCTAGGATTTACTATCATTCTTCAAAAGTCCTCCCTGATCCCTTCCCAAGAGCATGTTTTCCTGTGGTGCAGGATTCTAACAAGCAGAATGATGGCTTGTTTACCCTCAGAAAAGATCCTGTCCCTTACTTCTCTTTCCAGGACCTACTACCTCTTCAGTCTCTGACCACCAGGGAGTCGTTGCGCCTCCTGGGATTCATGGCCTCAACTATTCCCATGCTTCATTTTGCCAGACTGCATGTGAGGAAAATTTGGTGGTTCCCGAGAGCAGTTTGGAAGCAACATACACATCCTCTGGAATTTGTTGATGTCCTCGTATTCCTATGCTGCAGTATTCTAGTTGTGGGATTTCCTGCCCTCAGACTACTCGTACGTCGGCTCCTATACAAAACCTTCAGCTTGGCTGTTGCAGCTGCGTGGGATGTCGCACGTAAGGCCATTAACCAAGGGCCTTAAATGTGATGTCTGCACACAGAATCCTCAGAACTTTTCAGCCGCAGGCGATTGTCACATCTTGTGTTTGCTCCTTCTCATCAGATGTCTCAGTAAAGCTAAGTAACCCATTGGGTTTTTGATTTTTTTCATATCAGATTGTTATTGCTTAGGCTTGGATTGTTGTAGCAATTTATAGCCAATGTCCGGTAAAAAGGGTAAATGCTAATGTGGGTGCCAGATACCCCATAAAGACACCCATGATAAGTGTGTTTTTTTGCTTAGGCCGGGAGCACGACCATTCCGCCTGCTCCATTTGTCAGTCGTTTGTGCAGAAGACCCTACGCATCTGTCTGGCTGCACTAAACCTCCTCTTGGAAAACCAGTGCCTTAAGCTGTTAGCCCTAAAAATGGATCCCACCTCGGAGGCCGCGTCAGAACCTCCGCATAAGAAGTCCAACCTTCCTAGGTCGTCTTCGCCTGCCACTTCGTTACCGGATGCCCCGACACCTGCTGATTAGGAGCTGAGAGGCACCCGGCAACTTCAGTGACTACCTTTGGGGAACCCATTGCTCAGCTGACGACCTGCGTATCCTCTGAGCTTACACAGACATGACTACCGTCGAGGGGGGAACCAGAATCTGTCGTTCCTCCAACCGGGATCCAGACTTCTGATACGGTTCCTACTAAACTTGATTCCAAGCTCATTCCAACATCCACTCCTGCTAAAAAGAAACAGAAAACCAAGCATGCCTTCTCCACGGCAGAAGGCCTACCGGATTGGCAGTCCTTCACTTCCTCACTGATGCAGGCTTTTATGGCCCTTAGGTCTTCAGCGTCATCCCCCACTGCTCTACCTTTGCTCAGCTCTAGGCCTGCTTCAACCTCTTCCCTCTCTCCCCTGACATCTCGGGTTAAGGAGGAAGAGCATGATTCATCCTTTTCCTCCTCAGAAGACTCCATATCTTACACCTCCCAAATTGCATCTCCCCAGTAGTATTATGATGAGGAATCTATTGAGGGGGATTCACCCCCTGAGGATATTGCTTCTAGTGAGACCATCACCAAGATAAGACCGTTTCAAATGGGATACCTCACAAATGACTGACACCCAAAAGAAGTACTTTGAGCTTCTTCAAGTTGAATCCCCCTCCCCTTCTGCTGTTCCTCCAGATGTTCTTCGTTCCCCATTGCTGCAGTCCTTACTATTGGGTATAGTCCGCGTCCAGTCGGCCCGAATACCAGAGTATAAGGCTGACGTCGGTCAGGGCGCATTAGACTGACGTCAGTACGTCAGGGTACTAATGCGCATGACCGACGTCATATCCTCAGTCTTTTTTGCCGCATGGTCCGATGCAGAAGCAGTTTTGCGAGTGCAGGTTGGCGTTCTGAAATATTTCCGAAACCGGAGTTTCAGACCGAAACAGAGTTGGCTAAGTACCCCGTTGGGGAACATTTTGGTTTTTTCTTGCCTCAGTATTTAACCGGATGTCAGAAAAAGTGAATAACTGTATTTCTTGTGGGAAACAGATACCTCATAGGGATTACCATACCTTGTGTATACCTTGTTTAGGGCCTGAGCACGACGTTGTTGGTTGCCGCTCTTGTGCTAGGTTTAACAAACGTGCTATTAAGAGGAGGTTAGACTGTGCCAGGTTAGTGTTTGGGAAGCGTTGCAATTATAAAATGCCGTCGGATGCTCCGACGCCCGCTTCGCCCAAGAAGCGCAAGGACAAAACAGCGAAGCCTAGGGTTGATGAACCGGCAGTCCCGGACGTCGGTTCTTTAGAAGGCTCAGTGGAGCCAGAGGTTTTGCCAGGAGTTTCCATGGAGTCTCAGGCAGAAACTTTACTGTTACAGGATGTGCCTTCTCAGGAGGTAGGCCAGGCTGAGGGGGCTTCTCAGGTAACTGTTCTTCCCTCTCTTCCCAAGGTAGTTAGAGCCTCTCCTTCTGTTGCCAAAACTTCTTTGAGAGGTAGGCCTAGTTCAGCTTCAGTGGGGCTTCTCCTAGCATTTCGGTTCTGTACCTAAGAAACATATGCTTAAAATGGCAGAAGATTTGATTACTATGATTAGAGGTTCTATGCCCCGCCTGATAAGAGGCCTAGGGTGGAACCGAGTTTGATAGTTTTGAACAGTGTTCAGAGGCTTCAGAGTCTTCTGGAAGACTTGCAGGAGTATCCTACTTATTCTGATTCTGATGTGGATGATTCCACTCCTACAGCTTCTCCTCCTGAGGAGTTCTCATTTTCAGAGACTCTGCATTCCATGAGGGAGCACTTTAAATGGGAAGGCCAGGATTACTCTGATTCCAGGAAAAGGCTTAGGGAATTCTTGTTTTTACCCCAGCATAGGCCCTTAGCTATTCCTCCTGTGTTGAATGTGGTGGAAGATGTTTTTGCAGAGGCTTCCCTGAACCCTGACTCTTTGCCTCCTGCTCCTGTTAAGCCTGATAGGTATTATAGGGTGCCCGAAGCTCATAAGTATTTGTTTAAGAGTCCTAGGGCGGACCCAGAAACTATTTCTCAAGGGCCTAAAGGTGTTAAGGCTTCTGTGGTTAAAAATCCTGTTCCCACTGATAGAGGCAAGGGCTTTGGATAGGTGGGGAAAGAAAGTGTATACTACTTCCACTCTAGCCATGAGAGCGTTGAATTGTCAGTTTCACGTGCTAAAATATCAGAATTATCTCCTTTCACAATTAAAATCTAAGGTGGATGCTTTGGCGGAAGGTATTGAGTGTAAAGAGTTGCTGGATTTGGTTCATGTGTCTGAACAAGTGGGTAAGCATTCTTTGCAATGTGGTTTTGATGCTGTACAAGCCTCCTCGAGGGTGGCTGCTACTAGTTCTGTTCTTCGCAGGCATGCCTGGTTGAAGGATCAGAATTTAGCTGAGCATGTTAAGACAAGGATTTTGGATGCTCCTTTACAGTCTGATGTGTTGTTTGGATCGCCTGTGGAAGCAGTTTTAAAGAAAATGGAGGACAAAGCTAGGTCTATGCAAACTGTTAAAGATTTTTTGCAGGTGCAGCCACCGAAATTTAGTAGAAATTGGCCTGCTAAGGGGTGGACATATCCTGCTTATGATTCCCAGTCTAGGGGTAGGTCTAGACGTGGTAGGGGCAGGGCTCAAGGTTCTTTTAGGCCTAGAACAGGGAGTTCACCTGCTCAGACTTCTGGTGAGGGCAGGGTCAGTCCTTTCGTAAACAGACCCAATGACCTGTCTTTCAGCTGCCAGTAGATTCTCGCCTGGCAGCTCCTTTGGGAGGAAGACTGTCTCTTTTCAAAGAAAATTGGGATTTAATTACTCAAGACAAATGGGTGTTGGATATCATTCACCACGGTTACAGATTTTATTTCCATACGATGCCCCCTTTCAAAGGCATGCCAGATGTTCCTCCTCCACAAAGAAAGGAGGCTCACAAGCAAGTTTCTCAGTTACTCCAGATGGGGCCATTCAGCCAGTCCCTGTATCAGAAAGGGGCCTAGGATTTTATTCTCGCCTGTTCCTAGTACCAAAGAAGGGGAACACGTGGAGACCAATTTTGGATTTATCTCTCCTCAACACTTTTCTGGACATTCCCAAGTTCAAGATGTTGACGTTACAACAGCTTTTACCTCTGCTGGGCAAAGATCACTGGATGGTAACTTTAGATCTCAAGGAAGCTTACCTTCATGTGCCTATAAGGCTAAGTTGCAGGAAGTATCTGCGGTTTCGAGCTGGAAATTCTCATTATCAGTTCTCTGCATTGCCCTTTGGCTTATCTACTGCCCAGAGTATTCACAAAGGTTCTGGCTCCAGTGATAGCTTACTTCAGGCTTCAAGGAATTCAAATCTATCCTTACTTGGACGACTGCCTGATTCTAGCTCAAGAAAAGGAAGAACTTCTACAGCATCTGGAATATGTTATAGCAGTGCTAAGATGCCTAGGGTATTCTGTGAACGAAATAAAGTCCAGTCTAGTACCCTCTCAAGACATGTGCTTTCTGGGTGTGAGACTGAATACAGCAGCCCAGATGGCCCTTTTAACCCCGGACAAACAAAAGAGTCTGTCACTTTACTTCCATCAACTATCTCATCAGTCCGTGCTGACTGCAAGGACAGTCCTTCAAGCATTAGGGTTCATGGCATCTTGTATTCTGGTGCTTCCCAATGCCAAACTGCATATGAGGAAGCTACAATGGTATCTCAAAAATGTATGGACACAGCACTGCCAAGATTTGGACACTGTCATTCAAATAATACCTTGCCTTCAAAAAGAATTTTTGTGGTGGGCTCAGGAATGTCACCTAAACAAGGGACTCTCTGTGACCCGGCCAGAGGCGAGTCAGATTTTAACGACAGATGCCTCGGACATTGCTTGGGGAGCTCATCTAAATGGAAAGTGGATACAAGACAAGTGGCCTGCCAGACTACAGTATCTACATATCAACATGAAGGAGATGTTAGCAGTCCAGTTTGCATTAATGGCTTTCAAGGAGTTACTTCTTCCAGGGCAGGTGTTGATTCTAACAGACAACACAACTGTCATGTGGTACATCAACAAGCAAGGGCGAACACATTCTTATCCTCTATGCAGGCAAGCAATGATTTTATGGGAGACTGCGCTAAGCTTGCAACTAACTCTTCAGGCAAGGTTTCTGCCGTTGGCACAGAACTCCTTAGCAGATGTGTTAAGCAGACAAATCATGGATCCCCACGAGTGGAAACTGGATCTTCATGTATTTCAAAAATTGACAGTGTCATGGGGAACTCCAGACATAGATATGTTCGCTTCTCCACTAAACCACCAGCTGCCACAGTATTGCACAAAGGGGTTTCATCACACAGCTTGGAAAGTGGATGCTCTGTCTTTCAGTTGGAAAAACCTTCATGTGTATGCCTTTCCTCCTCTGCCTCTTCTTCCAAAGGTACTATTAAAGGTCAGACAAGACAGGCCAAGGATGATTTTGATAGCTCCAGATTGGCCTCGCAACACTGGTACCCACTACTACGGAGTCTGGTAAGGAAGCCTCCATGGCCTTTACCTCTGATTCCTCATCTGTTATCTCAGAAGGATGGTCATCTGCTCAATGTCAAGCTTCACTCTCTTCATCTAACAGCCTGGCATATTCTGTGTTGAAACACAGCAGGTCTCAACTTCCTCAACAAGTTTTAAATGTGATTATGGAAGCTAGAAGACCTAGTACAAGGAAAGTGTACGCAGAAAAATGGAAGAGATTTTTATTTTGGAGTACAGCAAAGAATTTGCAGGTTTCTGAGCCTAATTTGAGTGTGGCTCTTCAATATCTTACTGAGTTATTGGACAAAGGTTTGTCCTTCTCTTCCATTAAGATTCATGCTGCAGCAATTTCAGCTCACTATGATTGTGACCCACCATTGTTTTCGCATCCTTTGTTCAAGCAGTTTCTTAGAGGGGCAAAGAATATAAGACCCCACGTAGAGCTCCTACTCCTGCTTGGGATCTCAATTTTGTGTTGGAAAAACTTACTCTACAACCTTTTGAGCCTGCGGCTACTGCTGAATTGAAATACTTGTCATGGAAGACTGTTTTTCTGTTGGCTATTACTTCTGCAAGAAGGGTGTCTGAGTTGCAGGCCCTTATGGCAGTAGAGCCATTTTGATTTTCCATAAGGATAGGGTATCATTACGCACTAATCCTTCCTTTATGCCTAAGGTGGTTTCTAGTGTGGCTTTAAACCAAACTATTCATTTGCCTACTTTTATGCAGACCCCCAAAATAAAGGGGAAAAGATTTTGCACACTTTAGATGTACACAGGCAATTGCGTTATTATTTAAGCAGGACTAAGGATTTCAGGCAGTCTCAGCAGTTTTGTTTCTTTTGCTTTGAGTTCACAGGGCAAGCCTGTGTCAAAACAAACTATTTCTAGGTGGATTGGCTTTTGCATTGCATTTTGTTATTCCCATCATGGCAAGGAGATTCCAGCTGGGATTAGGCCTCATTCCACTAGGGCTACTGCCACTTCAACAGCATTTCTAAGGGGGGTGGCAACTAAGGATATTTTGGAAGCAGCTACTTGGAGTTCAGTGCATACTTTCTCTAAGCATTATCACCTTCCCATCTACTCTAAGTCTAGGGCTGGTTTTGCCACAGCTGTTTTGCAAGGCATGTTGTCAGCTCCTGCTTCTTTATGATTTGCCAGCCTCCCTTACCTCTGCTTTGGGATTCTACCCAATAGTAAGGACTGCAGCAATGGGGAACGAAGAACATAGTACAGTTTTGTACCTACCATAAATGTAGATGTTCGAGGATCCCCATTGCTGCAGTCCAATTTACCCTCCCTCCTTCCCCTCTGTGTTTAGAGGTGGTTGTGTAGGTGAGGTTACATGCTTATATTTTTGTATATATTCTTGTATATATTGTACATATTTTTGGTGCAGGTATTTTGGGCCTTGTCTTTTTAGGGTCTTCTGACATCTGGGGCAAGAAAAGACTGAGGATATGACGTCGGTCATGCGCATTAGTACCCTGACGTACTGACGTCAGTCTAATGCGCCCTGACCGACGTCAGCCTTATACTCTGGTATTCGGGCCGACTGGACGCGGACTATACCCAATAGTAAGGACTGCAGCAATGGGGATCCTCGAACATCTACATTTATGGTAGGTACAAAACTGTACTTTCTGCCTGCAGACTTGTATGCCTTTAATTCTGCATCTAAGGCCCCAGACTCTCAGCCACCTGCCCTCAAGCACACAGATCGCTTCTACAAGGTGCCTGATGAACAGAAATTCTTAGTCAAATCACCCTTGGCAGACTATGCAGTGATTGCCACCTACCTTGATAAGTAATCCAGACTGCTTCCCTCCGCCTCACTCCTACCCACTGATAAAGACAGCAAATCTATGGATAGGATTGGTAAGAAGGTGTATACCTCCTCCACATTGGCTTTCAAAACCATTAGCTATCAGGCGCACATCACTAAGTATGCTCTGCACTTGGTCTCTCAGGCCTCCTCCATGCTGGCTTCTATCCTTGTCAGCCCCATTAAGGCTGACATCTCCTCCAAACTTGCTCTGGCTATATAAATAGCCAGACACTCTTTTAAATGCAGCTATGATGCTGCAGAAGCATCTGCTCACTCTGCAGCATCTACTTCTGTCCTCAGGAAATGCTCTTGGCTGAGACTTCAAAATCTCCCAGAAGACTTCATGTCAAAGATCCTGGATGTCCCCTTGGATCACAATTTCCTTTTTGGAAAACAATCTGCAGATCTCCAAGAATCTACAAGAAAAAGAGTAAGGAATTGCAGGGCATAAACCATTTACTGGTGTCCCCCATTTCCAAGTACTACAGAAACTACCGGAGGCCCCAACAGTGCATGACTGCCTTGCCCACCTTCCTTTCTCAGAACACCTTCTCCACTGCTTCCCCTTCTGGCAAACCATTACCACAGACCAACTGGTACCATCCGTAATCCAAAAAGGTTATTTCTTTTCCTGGAAAGAGAGAACACCCAGGAGAGGCATCCCATACCCACCAAAAAACAGCTACATCTCCTTCCACAGGTTTTGACAGACCTGCTGAAGCTGGGTACCACAGAGCCCGTCTCCTCAGGACAGTAAGGAAAAGGTTTCTACTCCCATCTCTTCCTGGTCCCCAACAAAGACGACCCTTGGAGCCCCATCTTAGTCCTTTTCTTATTAAATCTTTACCTTCAGGTGCCCACCTTCAAAATGCTTTCACTTCCCACCCTGCTGTCTCTTATTCCAGTCAGGGCTTTCATGGCCATCTTGGACCTAAAAAAGGCCTACATTCACATACCCATCAGGACTTCCCACAGAAGATTCCTGCATTTCTCTGGGCCCTCCTCTCATTTCCAATTTACTGCTTTGCCCGTTGGTTTGTCCACTGCCCCCCCGTTCACAAAATGCTTAGCCCTGGCCACTGCCTTCTGCAGAACTTTCTATCTGGATGACATCCTAATACTGGCAGAGTCAAAAAATACCCTCTCAAATCATCTGCACTTCACCATGTCTCTTCTGCAGATTCTAGGGTTCACCCTCAACCTGCCAAATTCCTCCTTGAACCCAGACCAGGACAAGATTGTTCTGGATTGCAGGATCAGAACGGACAAAATGAAGGCCTTTTTCTTACAGGACAAGGTACTATCCCTGACCTCACACTTCAAGGAGATCCTACACTCTGACAGTAACTGCAAGGCACTTCCTTTGACTCCTGGACTTAATTGCAGCAGCCATCCATATGTTACCACTGGCTAGAATGCATATGCACAAGCTGCAGTGGTATCTCAAAAACATTTGGTCCCAGCACCTGAACCACTTGGAACAAGTAATTCTCCTCCGTCCCTGTCTAAAGGAAGAAATCAGCTGGTGGATCCAACAAGTCCAGCTAAACCCGGGACTTCCACTTTAGCCCCCCCCAACCCAAGTAATGCATACAGATGCCTCAGATTCAGGTTGGGGTGCAACAATGGCACCTTACAGGGTTCAAGCAAACTAGCACCCTTCCTTAAAGACCAAACACATCAATCTCAGAGAAATGACAGCAGGCTAACACTCTCTCTGCCTTTTATTTCCCTCCTCCCAATTCTTCAGTGAGAGGATTTTTCACACTTTGGACATACATAGGCAACTCAGATACTACTTGAGCAAAACTAAGCCTGTCTGTAAGTCTGAGAGATTGTTTCCTATCACCTAAGGGCTGTGGGGGCCAACCTGTTTCCAAGCAAACTATTTCTTCCTGGATTTCTAAAACCATCTCTTTGTTACTCAGCCAATGGAAAGGATCTTTCCTCACCTATAAAGGGCACATTCCACAAGGGCAGTGTCCTCCTCTGGGGCCTTCTTTAAAAGACTGGACACAACCTCAGACTTGGAGGCAGCTACCTGGTCATCTGTTCATACTTTCACCAAGAATTATAAACTGGATGTCATTTTCTGGTCCAGGGTGAGGTTTGCCAGAGCTGTTCTGCATGGCTTTGTGGAAAATGTTTCTGCTTCTCCTCCCAGTTCCTCCTCTGCATGAGCTTTGGCATTCTCTCTCATGTTATGAATACTGCAGCATATGAATAGAAGGACATAGAATAGTTGTGTAAAATCTTACCATAACCATAGATGTCCTTCTCTTCTGTCTGCTGCATTATTGCTTTTCCCCCTGCCTTCCTCCTGATGCTTGCCTGGTGACATCTTTTTTCACTTTATCAGGCTGGTGCTTTGTGGCATTGAGTTCTGAGGTGTAGGTACTTGCTGACGTCCGCTTTATATCAGATGTCTGTCTATATGGCTGATGTACGTTAACTGATGTACAGCATTGCACATACCTTACAGCAACATTTAGGCTTTGATGTACTGGCGGGACATATGAGTCAGCTGGAGGCAGACTACCTCGTGTTATAAATATTGCAGCATATAGAAGAGAAGGACATCTATGTTTATGGTAACATTTTATACAACTATTTTTTTTGTACTTAGTGTTCCATCTGTGTTGTCCATTTTCATTCTTCATCAACCTCCCTGCCCTCCTTCCCCCTATCCATAGTTATGAAGGGCCTGATAGAGGTAGTAGTAGGAACCACCGATGTTCATCATGTTACCCTGCTACAGTCATCACAATTGGGTTATCCTGCCGTCAGGCGGTCCCGCAGTCTGCCCGAATTCCAAAGTCTTGGTCGGGCGTCGGTTGCTGTCGCTTCTTCCCTGACGTCAGCATGCCAGGGGTATATGAGAGGCATCTGACACCATTTTCTTCAGTCTTTCTTGCCGCGCGGTGCCCGAAGCAGAAGCAGTTCGCAAGTGCCGGTAGGCCGACACCTGAGATTTTCGAATAGAGTTTCAGTCCGAAGTCTTCAAAGCTAAGTACCCCATTGGGGAACCTTTTCTTGCCTCAGTCCGATGTCAGAAAAAGTTAACAATTGCATTTCTTGTGGGAAGCAAATACGTCATAAGGACTTAAATTCTTTTTGTATACCTTGCCTAGGCCCAGACCACGACGTCACTGGTTGTCGGTTTTGTGCTAGGTTCAATAAGCAAACTATAAAGCGACGCTTTGATTTTGCACGACACTACTTCGGTAGGAAATTTAATTACACTATGCAGTCGGAGCAACTGACTACCGGCGTGCATAAAAAACGCAAAGATAAAGAAAGGCAGCCTAGATCCAAGCCAGACTCCGAGGCCTTGGCTGGGCTGGTCGCCGGTTCTCCGGTTTTCAGTGAGGCGCCTACGCAGCCCCTGGCTACCACTGAATTGGATCCAGTAGGGATTTCTAGGCCGACACAGCCGTTTTCTTTAGGCCCTACCGACAACACTGCAGAAGGAGAAGCCATTGCTGTAGAAAACCTTCGGTTTCTGAAGGTGTCTTCAGACTGACTACTCTCACCATAAAATCTTATGCTAAGCTTAAGACTCCTCTAAAACCAAAAAAGACCACACTTCAGTCTCCAGGTCAAGGCCCTATGCCTAAGAAACAGATGCTTAAAATGGCTGAAGATTTGATTTCTTTGATCAGGGGTTCCCAAACCCCCCCCCCCCCCGACAAAAGGCCTAGACAAGAGGAGGATTATGCCTCCTCTGATCAAGTGTCTGTTTCCTCAGGCTCCTCTGAGGAACAGGATTGCTCTCTTCCCCCTTATGAAGATTCTGATGCTGAAGACTGCATTCCCTCAGCTTCTCCCTCTGAAGATTATTCCTTTGGGGAAACCTTACATATACCATGAGGGAACATTTCCACTGGGAAGGTCAGGACTACTCCGACTCAAAGAAAAGGCTCCGAGAGTTTATTTTACTTCCCCAGCACAGACCACTTGCTATCCCCCCAGTTTCAGACATTGTGGATGATGTTTTCTTAGAATCTAGTCTAAATCCAGATTCTCTGCCTCCTGCTCCAGCCAAACCAGATAGATACTATAGAGTGCCTGACTCGCACAAATTCCTATTCAAAAGCCCTGTTGCTGATCCAGAGACAATCTCCCAGGGTCCCAAAGGGGCTAAAGCTTCTATGGCGAAAAATCCCGTACCCTCTGAAAGGGACTCCAGAGCACTAGATAGGTGGGGGAAGAAGGTTTACACCTCAGCTACTCTAGCTATGAGAGCACTAAATTGTCAATTTCACATGCTTAAATACCAGCAGTTCCTAATGTCTCAAATAAAACAAAAGATGGGCACGCACCCTCAACAGTCTGAATTCAAGGAAATGCAGGATCTGTTGCATGCAGTTGAAAAGGTGGGCAAACATACTTTACAATGTGGTTTTGATTGCTTGGAAGCTTCCTCTAGAGCAGCTGTTACTGGGTCTGTCATACGTAGGCATGCTTGGTTAAAGGAACAATCTCTGCCTGATCATGTTAAAGCAAAGTTATTAGATGCACCCTTACAGCAGGATGTCTTATTTGGGGTTAAAGCAGAGGAGGTTTTAAAGAAAATGGAGGATAAGGCAAAATCTATGCAGACGGTCAAAGATTTCTTACAGGTACAGCCCCCACGCTTCAGCAGAAATTGGCCAACAAAAAATTGGTCCTTTCCAGCTTCTGACAGACCACAGAGGGGTAAATACAGGCTCCCAAGGGGCAGAGGACAAGCACAAATCCCTTACAAACCTCGCCAGTGGGGCACTGCAACACAGAAGGGAGGAGAAGAGAGGTCCCAAACTACCAGAAGGCAAACACAATGACTTAAATCTCAAACTGCCAAGCAAAACTCTCTTGGCAGCTCCCTTGGGAGGAAAATTAGCACTTTTTGCAGACAACTGGCGCATCATCACAAAGGACAAATGGGTCCTAGACATTATCTCACAAGGATACAGATTCCATTTCCACACCTTGCCAAGGATAAAAGGAATGCCAAACCTGCCACAAAATCAATGGGCAGAGGCACAAAAACAAATTACAGCTCTCATGGACATGAGAGCCATTCAACTGGTTACCTACACAGGAGCAAGGCCTAGGATTTTACTCAAGGCTCTTTCTAGTCCCCAGAAAGGACAATGCTTGGAGACCCATTCTGGACCTTTCAATTTTAAACACCTTCTTGCAAGTACCCAAATTCAAGATGATAACACTACAGCAGCTTCTTCCCATGTTGGGCAAGAAAGCTTGGCTAGTAACGTTGGACCTCAAGGAGGCATACCTGCATGTCCCTGTCAGACAAAATTGCAGAAGATACCTCCATTTCATTGCAAGTTCAACCCATTAGCAATTCTCTGCACTGCCCTTTGGCTTATCTACTGCGCCCAGAGTCTTCACAAAATGCCTGGCATCAGTAATTGCATACTGTAGACAGAGGAATTCAAATATACCCATACCTGGATGACTGCCTCATCCAAGCAGAAAGCAAGGACATTCTCTTACAACACCTGGCTTTTGTAAAACATCTAAGTTGCCTAGGGTACATAGTAAACGAAAAGAAATCAAAACTAGTGCCCTCACAAAATGACATTCCTGGGTGCCAGCTTGAATACAATGGCCCAGATGGCTTATCTGACGCCAGACAAACTACAATTAACTCACTACTTCAGAACAATGGCAACAAAGACCCAACTCCCTGCAAGAAAAATTCTGCAGGCCTTGGGCTTCATGGCATCTTGCATACTACTAATGCCATTTGCAAAACTGCATATGAGGAAATTACAATGGTACCTAAAAAGCGTATGGACTCGCCACAGCTTGGAAACAATGTTACCTCTCATTCCCTGCCTTCAACAGGAGTTTCTATGGTGTTCACAGGCATGTCACCTCAACAAGGGTCAGCCTTTCACCTTACCCCCAGCCAGGCAAACTATGACAACAGATGCATCGGACTATGCCTGGGGGGCACACATGGCAGGACAGTGCATTCAAGGCATATGGACCGCAGATCAAAGAAATCTGCACATCAATCACAAAGAAATGGTAGCTGTACAAAATGCTCTGACAGCCTTCAAGGACCTCTTACATCCAGGACAGCTTATAAGGACAGACAACACCACAGTAATGTGGTACATAAACAAGCAAGGGGGTACACACTCCTACCCTCTATGCAGGCAAGCAATGACCTTGTGGAACACAGCACTGGCTTACCAAGTTCAATTACAAGCTCAATTCTTGCCAGGAAAAAAGAACACATTGGCAGACGACCTAAGCAGAAACATCATGGATCCCCACGAGTGGAAACTGGATCCACAAGTATTTGCAATGATAACTCAAAAATGGGGGCGCCCAGACATAGACCTGTTTGCCAGCCCCCAAAACTATCAACTAACCAAATTTTGCACAAGGACATTTCACCATCAAGCTTGGAAAGCGGACGCGCTCTCACTCAGTTGGAAAATGCTGACAGTATATGCCTTTCCTCCATTACCTTTTCTCACAAAAGTGCTGCTGAAAGTCAGGATGGAGAGACCCCAAATGATACTCATTGCCCTAAACTGGCCACGCCAGCACTGGTATCCACTATTAAGGAATATGCCCCAGGGCCCACCATGGATTCTACCACAAATTACACATCTGCTCACACAGCAAGACAATCAGATTCTACACAGCCAGCTCAAAACCTTAAACTTGGCTGCATGCTTCATCACCTAAGCAACCAGCCAGCTCCTCTCTCACAAGCTGTTATGGATGTTATTCTGGAGGCCAGGAGGCCCAGCACCAGGAAAGCTTACTCAGACAAATGGAAAAGGTTTTGCGCCTGGAACCAAGCTAAAGGCCATAATACCCTTCAGCCTGACATACCTCAGATTCTGCAATATTTAAGATGTTACACAAAGGGCTTTCTTTTTCATCTATTAAAATCCACGCCTCAGCTATTTCAGCTCACTACAACACGGATCCTCCCTTATTTTCACATCCACTCCTAAGGCAGTTTCTTAGAGGGGCCAAAAACATTAGGCCTCCCAGGAGAGCACCAACACCTACTTGGGACCTCAACTTTGTTCTGGAAAAATTTACGCTACCTCCTTTTGAGCCAGCTTTCTCAGCTGACTTAAAGTTCATATCATGGAAGACTGCCCTGCTGCTAGCAATTACTTCAGCGAGAAGAGTTTCAGAGCTTCAGGCACTAATGGCAGTAGAGCCTTTCCTCATTTTTCATCAAGACAGAGTTTCTCTACGAACTAACCCCTCCTTTATGCCTAAGGTGGTTTCCAGTGTGGCTGTAAATCAAGCCATCCAGTTACCCACCTTCTTTCCAAATCCACAGAACAAAGGAGAAAGACTCCTACATTCCTTGGACATTCACAGGCAGCTACGTTACTACTTGGATAAAACTAAGGTTTTCAGAAAATCTGACCAGCTTTTTGTATCCTATGCTACAGCATCACAAGGAAAGGCTATCTCAAAACAGACCATTTCCAAATGGATAGGACATTGCATACGTTTTTGCTACACCCACCATGGAAAACCAGTTCCTGCTAGCATAAGGCCCCACTCTACCAGGGCAGCAGCTACATCTACAGCCTTCCTCAGAGGGGTGCCAACCAAGGATATTCCGGAAGCTGCAACTTGGAGTTCAGTACACACCTTCACCAAACACCATCACTTACCACTTTACTCTAAGACTAGAGCTGGCTTCGCCACTGCAGTTTTGCAGGGCCTTCTAGCCTCCTCTAACCCTGTTTGACTCCACCTCCCATCCTTAGCTTTGGGATTCTACCCAAGTGTGATGACTGCAGCAGGGTAACACGATGAACATAGTACAGTTTTGTACCTACCATAAATGTAGATGTTCGAGTGTATACCCTGCCTCAGTCCAGGTTACCCTCCCTCCATCCCCTCTGAGCTAAGACCTTTCTATACCTTAAAATCTGTTACAACCTTTGTGGTGTATTTGCTTATAGCTGGAGGGATTTTTTGTTTATGCTACATTTTTTATTATTGGTACTATCTACTGACCACCATTTGGGTGGGGGGGAGCACCTGACATCTGGGGCAAGAAAAACTGAAGAAAATGGCGTTGGATGCCTCTCTTATATACCCCTGGCACGCTGACGTCAGGGAAGAAGCGACAGCAACTGACGCCGGACCAAGACTTTGGAATTCGGGCTGACTGCGGGACCGCCTGACTGGCAGGATAACTCTAGTGTGATGACTGTAGCAGGGTATACACTCTAACATCTACATTTATGGTAGGTACAAAACTGTACTTTCCTTTTTTGAGCCCCTGAATTGTGCGCTCTTTCTCCTTTTTTTCTGTATGGTGAATGTATGATTATTTTTATAATTGTATCCTGCATATGTGTTAGCAGCAAGCTCGATCTGAGGTAATCTTGGAGAATGAGGCATTATGGGATAGAGAGGAGGAGCTCGAGCTTTGAATCCTAAGCTTGTGAAGTGTCCGAGACAGATCTGAGGGTCTAATCCGCAACCTACAGGTTGAAGAAGAATGAAAATGGACAACACAGATGGAACATTATGCTAACTACATAACTTTTTTTGTGACTGTGACATATAGCCCATGTTAGAATGAATGACTAGAGACGTACCTCACTGGACTATATGAAGAGAGAGAGAGACGTGACTGAGCTCTCAGATTGTGTCCCAGGCAGGTATATACTTAGCCCTAAGTGGCGTTCTACATTACCCAGGAATGATGCCTCTGTGTAAACAAAAAATGATTGATTTCAGCAATTGGCTTCTGTTCTGATGTCAGTCCAGGGGGATCCAGTGTCTGTCAGCCTGGGGAGATATGGTCGACAGGCCACACTGTTTTGCCAGAGATGGTCTTCACCTGTCACTTCTTGGCTTTCAGTTTAATGGTAAAGGTACTTGCCTCCCCAATAGTGCCTTTTTTAAAGAATGTCATGACAAAATTCCCAACGTAAAAAAATCCACAAGAGACAAACTCAGGATTATGCTGCTTAATGCTAGGCATCTGAGTCAGAAACTGCACTCACTGGAAGCGGTCCGTACCTTGGAAGATGCCGATGTCTGTGCAGTCAGAGACGTGGTTCAAGGCCACAGAGAGCACCCTGGACGTGCAAGTCTACAGTGCCTTTCACACTTCAAAACGAGCATGAAAGAACCAAAGGTGAAGGTGTATCCTTCTTCATTAAAGACAAATACACCTCAAGACTGGTCAAACAGTATGACTTCCTAGAGCTGTTGTAAGTCTTAACTGAAGGCAAAACCCCCCTTCCATATCTTTGTTAGCTGTAGGTCCCCCACCATGAACCACTGTGCCTACCTGGATCTACTTGAATCACTCACTCTACAGCCAAACACCGTGGTCATGAGTGATTTCAACTATCCTTCCATCGACTGGGAATCTTTTATGAGCACAAGCAGGCTTGGCCTAAGGTTCCTTGACTTTATTACACACGGTCTGGAACAGATAGTCTGCACCCCCAAAAGGGGCTCAAAAGTCCTAGTCTTTGTACCCACCGACATGGGGGGGGGGGTCTCTGTACCCCCCCCCCCCAATGTGTTGCCTTCCCTGGTAAGGTATGTTCACAAATCGGTCTTGTTTGAAGTAACGACCATACCTGACCCCACCAGGAGCAAAAAGGATGGAAAATTTCTCCAAAGCAAACTATGTAGCCTCCTAAACAATGGCATAAATGGTTTCAAACCGCCTGCTACCACTGTTGACAATGATTCCTATACAGAGGTGTACACAAATGCCCTGCATAAAGACCTGTACAAATGTTTAGACTCTGCTGTACCTGAATGGATCAGAACAAGATCCCCACAAAACTAAAGCCACCCTGGTGGACATCAGTCATAAATAGGTTATACAACAAGTGGGAGAAGCTAATATCAAAGAATAAGAGGGAACTAACTCAGCCAAGGAAGGACACCCTCCACCGCTTGAACAAGAACATTTGATATTTTGTAAAGTCCTCTAAAGGCCACTACGAAGCTAAGCTAACATCCCTAACCAAGGATAATCATAAGGCATTCTTTAGCTATGTCAGAAATCTAAAAGGAAAGACCAGATTTGTGCTGAACTAGTAGTGGACAGTACCTTTCATAATGACCCTGAGGACATCGCCAACCTGCTAACAGATAAATTTAATGCAAACTTCATTTTCTGTCCCCACCAGACAATACCCCAAAGCATACCTATCATTTCTCTACCTAGTATCTCCAAAGAGCAGGTCATAACTACAATCTCCATGGCCAAAATTGCAGCATGTGGGACCAGGTAACATCCCAGGCTGCCTAGTAAATGGTCTAAAACAAGACCTAGTGGAATCAATTGGCACTCTCTTCGACCACAGTCTAAGTACTAGCTTTGCTCCAGCAGAGTGAAACATGGCAACAACAATTCCCTTGCACAAAGGGGGTCCATCAACTGACCCGGCGAACTATAGGCCCATAAGCCTAACCAGCCGTATCCGCAAGGCCATGGAGAGAATCCTCATGGACCATATCAACAAAAACACTTGACCTTCAAACTCTTGATCCGACCCAGTTTGGCTTAAAGGGTAGAGCATGCTTATTAAACCTGGTGGATTTCTTCGACAATGTCACTAAAGCCCTGGATGAAGGCAAAACAGTACATACAATCTATCTTGACTTAGCCAAGGCTTTTGACACCATCTCCCACTCAGTCATCATTGAAAAACTCACCCATCTGGGAATTGATCCATATGTATGCTAAAATACATGTCACAGCCAATATCAGTACCACTCCAAACCTCCTCCACTCCCAAACACACTTCTAACCGATGGGGATATCCACCCCAGTCCAGGTCCTGCTTCTCCTACAACTTCCTCCACTATCCCAACAGCCAGCAGTCACCCCCCCCCCCAGTCCAAAACATCTTGGTATATACTCAATATACAGAGCCTCGTGAATAAAACCACAGAACTACACTCCTGGATTACCCTCCATTCGTCGTACAACCTAACCCTGTCTGAAACATTGTTAAAGCTCCACATCTCCAACTCTGAAATCCTTCACCCCCATTGCAATACCTACCGGCAAGACAGAATGGTTAGGAAAGGTGGTGGAGTCGCCATTATGTATTCTGAACATCTCGGTCTATTCCCCCTACCCATAGCCCATCGAAATTTCCACCCCACCGAATTACTTATCCTAAACTATCACCGTAACTCACAAAAGAAATTTGCCTTAGCTGCTATCTATATCCCACCAGGTAATAACATTCCCATCCTCAAATCCATACTCTCATGGCTATCACTCTGTATCAGCTATGAAACCATTCTGTTAAGAGATGTTAACATCGACTGACTAAAAGTATCTACAACCAGCCCATCTCTCTCCATCAACCTACATGGCTTTCATGAGTTACTTACTACACCTGCAAGATTCAATAAAAATAATAGCTCTACTCTTTACTGGATCCTAACAACTGACCCTAATCTGTATCAAAACCTTACTACCCTACCAGATTCCCTTAGCGACCTCCTTCCTGTTAGAGTTCTTAGGCACGCTGTTCAGATACTTAAATACCATCTCTATAAAGACAGTCGCAATCTCTCCACTTTTAACAGAGAGACCTTTAATCACATGCTAAACTCTGTAGACTGGTCAATTCTGAAACACATCCCTCTAAGTGATTCTGTCTTTCATTTCAGTCACACTTTTCACTCCATCCTTGACTCCCTGGCACCTCTCAGAAAAGCAAGAATCAAAACAACCCACACCACCTGGCTATCAAAAGGTACACTCATTCTTATAATAAAAAGTAACCTGGAAACAATGGAATAAGTTGAAATCACTTTCTCTTCTCCAAACCTATAAATAACTTGCATAATTTGGCTAAAAAAGCACATCAGTACATATGAGAAAAAATTCTACTCCAGTGCCCAACTCACCCATAAGTCTAATCCAAAAAAATTCTGGCACTTTAATAAGATCCTGCACCCAGGCAACCCTTCTACCCCCAACTCTGACAAACCCCCCTTGAAACTTCCACTCTTCTAAAGTCATACCTCATTGAATCTATTCACAGACTCACCCACAATGGTCAGAGCAATAAGCACACACCCCCAATCCACATTTCCCCGGCATCTTACATCTTAATGGACAACAATCAATGACATGGAAGGCTACCTGCTACCCTTACTTACCAGTCCAAACTGGGATACCTCAAGGCTTGATTCTTGGACCTCTACTTTATTTTCACAAACCAGCTGCATACATCCTGTACAGCATCCTCCCTGACACAATATGCGGACAACTCTGCCCTTACTACCTGTTCTGACAGTTTCTCTAACCTCCTCTCTACTACTTAACATAGCTTCCTATCTGTAGAAAAATGATTAACCAACTAATTCTAAATCCTAAAGAAACAAAGCTACTAATTTTTTTTCCAAAAACTCTCTCTAACCAACAGCCTTCACCTTTTCTTCTCTCGACAATACCATCCTACAACCTGACCCACATATTAAACCTCTTGGTGTTATCGATGATCAATTAAATTTGATAACCATATTCAGCACTGTATCAAAAAGACCATTCAAAAACTTGGCCTACTCTACAGATGTAAAAAAAATACCTAGCCACTGACTCTAGGCAGAAACTAGCTCAGCCCTTCCTCCTTTCGTGTCTACATTATGCCTCCCCCCATCTTTTCACATCTACAGTCTACCCTTTTGGCGAAACTCTGTTACACTGTAGTGTTGCTGCAAGGTTTGCTAGTAACCAGCCCTACAGATCTCATCACTGCCGTGCACTAAAACAGCTCCAGTGGCTTGTTACCCCAGCACCTGCTTCACTCCCAGCTGCAAATGACTCGTACTGTACTCTTAACTCCTTTCCTGTCCTCCTCTATCCTCATTAATATCACATTATACCCCTCCCAGAACTCTCCGCAGCTCTGACCTGCTCCTTCTGGACACCTGTAAACCAAACAAACACACTGGTAAATTTCTTTACAAATATAGTATTTTCCATGCATGGAACAAACTCCACCTTAACATCAGAACCATTTCTAACAAATCTCTTTAAATCCGAACTTAAAACTTTTCTCCTAAATGCCAACTCCTGTCACTGCAATTATCACACTCAAATCTCTCCTTACTACCTCTCACTTTTAACACCCACCTGTTGCAAGTGACCTGTCTCATTTGCATCTTTCTCTTTTTTAAAAAAAAATCTAGCTTTTGTACTGCATGTTATGCACATTATTGTAATATTTATGTAAACTTCATTATCAGGCCTTTTGTAAATTTCTAATGTTCTCATGTAAAGCACATTATTGTGATGTTTGATAAAAACTTCATTGTCAGATGTTTTTCTTTTTTGTAACTTTGTAATAACTGTCTGGAACTTTTCTCCTTGGGTCTCCACTGAAAACGGGCCACTGGCTCATTTGGACTAGCCCAGTTAACAAATGACAAACAAAAAAATTAATGAAAAAATGTCACTAGATGGGTAGCCAACTGGCTCACTGATGTAACGCATACAGTCAAAGTGGCGGATTCCACCTCTACCAGGAGACCAGTTACCAGTGGTCTACTACAAGGATCAGTGCTGGGCCCTGTACTGTTTGGAATCTGTTTCTCAGACGTCTAGACAAAAATAGATGGCCTGTCGCTTACCACATTCACTGATGACTGCAAACTGGGTGCCATCATTGAGTCCCCCCCAACAATGCTTACATACTACAAAAAGGGCTTACACAGACAAATGATTGGTGCCAAAGCCACAGACTTAAACTAAATGAAAAAAATATACATGGTCATCCCTTTCGGTAAAGGGAAAATCCCTGCAACTTGGATGAAACCCTGTGGTGAGAGAGTTGGGAACACAGGTTGATAGCAACCTTAACTTCAGTCACCATGTGTCCACAGTGGTAAGGAAGGTTTTCTATATTGCACATCTCATAAGTAAGGGCATTGCATCCAGAGGCAAGGATGTTACAACTCCCCTGTATTCATCCCTCATCAGACCACTAATAGAGTACAATGCTGCCTTCTGTATGTACCTCACCAGACACCTGCAGCAGCTGGAGAGAACCCAGAGGTTTCTCACCCTGAAAATTCAGCGCCCTCAACACATGACCTTCATGAACAGACTGAAGGACCTGTCACTGTACTCTGCATGTTATAGACTGCTGAGAGGCGACTTGTACCTGGCCTACAGAGCAGTCTTGGATCTTGCCCTAATGGAAATGCTGCACATCCACAAGTCTCTCCTTGTTGACATATTCTCTCATGTGTAGTGGAGTGTTCTGATTAAGAAACGGGATGTATATGCAGGTTGTCAAGATATAGATGCTCCTTGCTACAAATCAATTTTTCTGCTCTTGAATGTCTCATTCATGTATGAGAAGTTTGTATCATTAAGGAAGTCCTGGTGCCTAATGCATGATTACGTCAGTGTTCTTGTACATTGTCCTAACTTTGACGTCCTGTTAGTTTTAGGACCAATGTTTGTCACAAGCGGAGAAAAAATGTTTTAGTCTTCTGCCCTTACAACCTTCTCCTCCTGTATTGTAACCTGTTCTGTTTAACTTTCTAGCTCTAGTTTGTTGGGCAGTCCCTGGTGGGATGTACAACAAATCTGTCATCTTTTATGTACTTACAGGAGCTCAAAAAACATTTCTCTGCAGTAGCATAGCAGCACCCTTTCTGCTTCCAGATGGATATGATAAAAACCTTAATTTATACTCGTTTCCCTAACTTCTAATTCAGTTTCATAAGCCGCGATGGTGCAGTGGTAGCGTTGTCACCTCACAGCAAGAGGTTCTCCCATTCGATTCTCGGCTGGAGCGCCTTTTGTGTGGAGTCTGAATGTCCTCCCCGCCGTCGAGTAGCGTTCGAAAGGCGTGCGTGAATGGGCGTGCCTTCGTTGAAGGTTGGGCGTTGAGCTGGCACCTCGGCACTGTAAAAATCTACTGCCAAACATTAGCGGACCGGAGTTCCACTGTGGCGACCCCTAACCGGGAATAGCCGAAAGAAAAAACAACATTCAAGTGTACTTCTTGCAGTAGTATAGAGGTCTAGATTTCCTAATGTACGCATGTTCTTTTGGATCATGTTACAGGATCTGACTAATCAATATTGTGTGGTAAGTTTGCAAATGTAACTTTTATAACAAATCACTGTTACTGTACCTTCCACTCTTGCTTTCATCCCTTAACCTTTCGTTATACAAGCTACAAAATGGTGCTGCATTAAAAAATGAACATTGTTAATTTTTGTTTCATCATATGCCAACTTTTTAAATGGGATTTGTTTCATCTTAAGCTACGTAAAACGTATGAACTCAAGTATTATGAATCAGAAAATAACATTCAACAGGGTTTACACGCTTTCAAAAATTCAACGTATTTTATATTTTTATTAATGCATCTTCAAGTAACAGGCAATCTGTCTCTAACAAAATCTGGATGAACATGTACAGTAATATTAGCTGTTGCCAGGAGAGGCATTCTCCGATTATGTCATTCATTCTTTTGAGTGCTTCCTCCTACTTCATGCTTCAGATTACAGTCCTGGCTGTGTATAGCTTTCAGAATGTCTTACCTTTAGCTAAAGGATAATCCCCAGATAATAGTTTTTAGTATGGTAAAAAAAAAATCCTTTCCCTGAGACATGAAATAACCCAAAACTACAGACCTGTTATTACATGTTAAGCCTGTCACAGCCTTTGCATTTCACATGCATCTCCCATGCTCACAATTACCCAAAAATGTTATTTATTGTTAAACATAATGTCTTGCCTTGGCTGAATATTTATAGTTATTTTTTAGTTCAGTTCTGTAGCATTCCAGCAAAAAAGTTCTTCACCTGCCCAGGCAGTCAGGTGGAGACAGTTTCCTCTTGGCAGGATATTCCCCCTCAACGGTTAATCAGTAGCGTAGACATAGACTAGTACACCTAAAGCTTTTCATTTGGTATGCTCTTCACCAAAGTCATGTACATTGCTTTGCACAGAGGAAAGTTGCCCTTCCATTGAAATCAGTGAGGTACAAAAAGCTACTCTATTGCCTTGTTAAAGCTAAACAAGTATGATCGCATTATATTATTTCTACCAGCTTTTGTTTTCTAGAAGCTCAGTCTTATCAAAACCTTCTCTAAGTTTTTGGTATTGAAGCAAACCAAGTAGGACTGTAGAAGCAAAAACTCTATGGGCTCTTTTGGTTATTATCTCTTATCTTAGCAGACTAGCCCATTCTGTCGGCACGTATTTCTTGAACTCCATGCAGTTCATTCCCCTCCATTTTTGGAGTGCATGTGATTTTATGCCTGTTTTTCTAGCATTACTTCGGAGGTAGTTGTGTGTTTCACATCCTTCGTGGCTTCCTTCAAATCCACCAGCTGGTCAGATTGAGTGCTGAAGGCTGCTTCTACTTCAATTCTTTGATCTGCCCTTTTGATCTAGTGCATTAGTATTAATCTAGAGTAGTTCAGACATTGATTTTGAATCTCTCTTCTTGTCTTTTTAGTCAGCAAAAGTTTCGTGTTAGTTCCAAAAATAGTTCTCATTAGCCATGGATTCAGTCTCCCTTCATGGCAGCACCAAACTGTTGGAACTACATTTTCACTTTTTTGTTTGCTTTTGTCATACAAGCAGAGTTAATAAAACCACATCACTACCATATCCTCAGAGATGAAACTGTTGCCGTTTCAATCTTAGGAGAGAGAGAGCGAGCTGTACTTAAAACACGTTTCACATGCTTCCTACCCTGATAGGAAGTCTGAAACCGTAGCAGACTGTACTGTTTGCAAGTGCGAGAGCTTTTGGATATGTGAAATTTACAATAGTTGTGTGACAATGGAATTAGGTTTTATAGAAGTGGTGTGGAACTGTAGGGGGCCATAGTCCACTTATATAAATTTATACCAACTATTGGCATAATTTGCACTTAAATGGAAGACAGAAGGTGTTCAAAATAACTTTTGTCCAGGTAATTGTCAGTTTTCTTTTTATATGATTCTTCCAGTAAAACTCTTCCTTTCAAGCCAAAGACACATTCTTAGTGATCCATGGCCTTGTCATCTGCCTTCTTCAGAAACTTTTCCATAGATGGTTTGTGTTGTCCAGTGACATGGGATTTACTGCTTCTTTGCTCAAGATACTGTAAGATGAATGTGATTAATAGACTAAGGTATTCCTTTAAGGCTGCCACACTGCATTTTATTCTGTCATGATGCTACTCAAGATGTCTAGCTGAGGACTCTATCCAAGTCCATTCATTTCAATACATTGGACAATCTAAGGTACAATAAGTGTGTATTAACCATAATAATGGCTCTTGATTATTCATTTGTATTCATTTAAATAAACCCGCTCTCTTCCTCCTCCAAATTGTCACTGTTCTTGTTCTAGTACAGTACAAGAGGGTTACCTTCATTTGACTGAAACCCATTTGACAGACAACTCATTTGACTGATGACTAGCACTTCAGTACGTTTTAAGGCAAATAGGGATTTGTCCCCTTCCCCAATGTAGTGCGATCCTGGAGTTGGTATATATAGTTGGGGGTGTGTTGGGGCACATCTCCCCCATATTGAGGTGTGTGTGGGGGGTGTAGCCCCCCACCTATTTTGGTTTAAATTCTGTACTGTTATTTTCTTCTTTTAAATGAAACTAGGTGGGGGTTCACCCCCACCCACAATGTGGGGGGCTGCCCCCCACATGCACACACCCTTACTATATATACCAACTCCAGGATCGCACTATATTGGAGAAGGGAACAAATCCCTGTTATTTGCCTTAGTGTACTGAAGTACTAGTACTAGTCAGTCAAATGGGCTTTCAGTCAAATGAAGGGTAACCCCAGTACAAGAACATACCATGCTTGGGGACATTTATATCTTGGTACATGTTTTAGAATTGCATCCATGGCTGACATCTTTGTAGTGGTACACCTTTAAATAGACACTGTGCTAGGAGACCAGAGCCCTTTGGAAGGGCAGAGTTTAGTTGTGTTACTGTGCTTAAAAGATTCCCTTCTGCTTTTTGGTTATTTGTGCTCCTTGTCTTTGTATTTTGTTAGGTTATTAACTAGGATTTTGGTCACGGCAGAGTTTTCCCTTGAACTATGTTATGGATACGCACATCATATTTTTTTTCCAAACACCTTTATTGAATTTTCATTTGTGACGCAGGCAAATTTACATTCATATAAAAGTAATCAAACTATATTAACATAAACATTATATTTCACATATATTGCTGTATATCATATAGCCTGTGCAGTATTACATAAATTATTCAATTATTTGTTAAACCATCAGTTACTACAAAGGCAATCATGCATTTATATAAATGAAAACAAACCAGACCAACACAATCCTAGTCACAAGCATTTTACATCACAAAACCATACTGACACACTCCCAGTTGCAAACATTATGCATCACTTATCTATCCAATCTTTCTCACTCAAACATATTACATAGCTCATTTATATCCTGCATCCCCTGAAATGTTGTCAGTTCATTAGTTGTCTCACGTCCACTTGATTCTTTAACTGCAGCTCAGGTTTTTGTAAATAAGTTTTTTTTTTTTTTTTTTTTTTTTTTTTTTTTTACAAAAAAGTCTGTGGTGGAGTAATGACCTGGAGATCAGCAAGATGTGCACAACTTCCATAACCCTTATAGAGAATATGTGCTTAATTTAATGAGAGGCACTGTACCTTTTTCAGCTGAGGATTGTTTGCTGAAAAGATGTACGCATTGGTAAAAGAAAGGAATTGTGTTATTGCACTGTACAGAACCATCTAGAAGGATGGCCAATGTAATGAGTTGTTGCATGTCTGTTAATTTTGGTAATTTCTCCTTAAGTCATGTATTTCTGTCAGTGTGCACTCTGTTTTGTTTGGTTGGGGCTGTTCCTGAAAACTGAAGCTGAGTGATTGAAAATTGTAAAGCATTTTACTCCCATTTTAAGTCTACAATTTTTTGCTTCAGCTGGGAACGTAGAGTTGACAATATGGGAAGAATTTATTATGTTGACCATATCACCAGAACAACTACATGGCAACGACCAACTGTGGAGTCTGTCCGAAACTATGAGCAGTGGCAGTTACAGCGCAGCCAGCTTCAGGGAGCAATGCAGCAGTTTAATCAGAGGTTCATAATTGGGGTAAGATTGATGCATTCTATATTTTTTCTGAAATTTTTTATATCTTTCCCCCCTTCTGACAGTCGACCATCAAGCCCATCCTCTTATAAGTTTTGAGCCCATTTGATGTTTGTTGTATAATTTACTGTAATAGTAGTGATTGAATTTTTGCCATAGGTGGTCCAACAGCCAGCTTAATCCTCAACTTTTCAATTGCATAGTCATGGGCAAAGCAAAAAGTAATTAGGGTAAAGGCCTCTCTATTTAGGGACACATTTTAAATGTTACTGTTAGTTGAAAATTCTTTAAAATTTCAAATTTTAGAAGGTGTGGCACATTTTTGGGAATATTTAGGGGTGCCCTCACAAAATATGAACAGTTGAGAGTTGTCTTGCAGAGAGCTTTTTACCCTTCCTCTTTCTGACCACAAGTATACCCTCCTACCTGAACTTCAGGATGGTGGTGGTGGTATAAAACTGATGTCTGCCCACTTCATCTTCAGTTGTTTCCTGTTGCAGTTCAATCAGCACTGAATGCACATCATCATTTGATCTGTGCTGCGTCACTTCGAGATCAAATAAGTATCCTCTTCGGGAAAATTCATATCCGTTTTTGTTGTAATGGTAGGCTCACCTGTCTTGGCTTTTAAGCATCAGGACTAGATTCCAAATTGTGAAGAAAAAGTTAACAGTTGTAAAGATTTCCATTGTAAATGTGAATCATGTCTAGGACGAGAGAGCAACAGGCTCAGTTGTTCCCATTATGTGAGGTTTAACCCAAAAATGAGCAAGCAGAAAGTGAAATCTCCTCAGGGCTGCTTAGCTCAGAAGCCATTTCACTTCTGGTTTTGGACTATCATGGCATCTGCTCGACTCACCACTGGTTGGTCCCACTGGAAAAGAGGAAAGTATTAGGAGATGCATGCTATAGAGAAGAAACTTTTAGGACACATCATTGCATCAATCTAAATCAGCTTGGGTGGCTTGAACTACCCAGCCTAATCCAGTATAACCAACTGGTTATGGCCTATAAAATCCTCTATAATCCAGACAATACTCCTGCACTTAAAAATATTATCACCCCGTATAACAATCCTAGACCGCTTCGATCCTCTAACAAACTACTAATTCAGACTAGCAAAATTAATAACACAGCCGGTGACTCTCTTTGCAAACTCTGTAAGTAGATCCTGGAACTCTCTTCCAGCTGACATTACCTTACTTTCCACCTTAGGTCAATTTAAAACTAGACTCAAACAACATTTGTCACTTAACTGGCTATGTCAGTGTATCAAGCCTGGCTAACTCTCTCTAGAATGTGTAAATATCTGTTAACCAGTTTTATTGTGTAATTTAATTTAATCCTGACTTGCACTCAGGATTAACTCTAACCTGTGGAACTTGTTTAACTTGCTTACTTATGTAATCTCTGTAAATAGACTGTAATATGTAATGCTGGTATTATGTAATGCTGTATCTGCTTACCCTTGGAGCTTTTCTTCCCGGGCCTCCGCTGAAAATGGACATGCATCGGACTATCCCGGTCAACAAATGTAAAATAAATAAAAATAAAAAAAAAAACTTTAGAAGACTGAAGACCGTACACTGGAGTCTAGAGACCCCCCCCCCTCCCCTGATTCTGTGGTGTCGTATTCGATGAGAGCCCTTTGCAGCCCATGAATCTGGTGTTGGTTCTAGCAAGGTCTGTAACATAACTTCTCTAGAGGCTGCCACACTTTGACATAAGTATGTCCTCAAGAGCCAAGCTCACATTGTTATTGGTTGGTTTGGAAGTCTCTCTGTGGGCCTTGGTTTCTTGTTCTCTGATTGCCGTTAAGGATGGGCATCAACTTGTTTGTACTCAAGGATGCCAGTAGTACTTGGTTTGAAGTTTGACAACAGACCGTCATTATTATAGGTTCATAAGTTGGTACTAGGCTAAGTGCCCTTGCGAGCCATTGTAAGCCTAGCCAATTAGTCCTTGTGAGACTCGAACCCTGCACCTTGTGTTTGTAAGGCAAACACCTTAACCATTAGGCCATCCTCCCAACCCTAGAGTCCACCAAGGCAGTTGCAGCTGCTTGCTGCAGCCTGTGCTATGTGTGGCTTTCTTTCCTTTCCCCATCCCAGAATTCCTCTGAGAAAGTTTTCAGTTTGGTCCAAGACTTCATGAATCTTCAGAGCACCAACCACTGAAGAGCAGTCAGTGGTGTGGGTCCATCCTCTGAAAAGGAAAAGGGACTCCTTTAAATCCCAAGGTTTCTGATAACCTATAACTTGGAGGCAGATGAATTGTCCTTTGTAGAACATATATCCTCCTCCTTTCTGGAAGAGTTTGACATTGAGGATGCCTTATCCTGTGTGTTTCCTCAGAGGATGACTCATTTGTGGGAACTTTTCATAGAGTGAAGTAGGACATTGAATTAGGAGGCAACAGGGTTTCCAAGGCCCAGATGTGGGGTACAAGGAGCTTCTGGGGGTGCCTTAACCTAAAGCAGCAGCCCTTCCCCCAGTAATAGAACTCCTGAAAGATGGTCTTGCTAATGCTTTCTTGGAGACTGATTCCATGCCTCCTGCTCTTAGGAAGCCTGTCCATTTATAAGGGATCACTTACTTCAAAAAGTACCACTATAAAAGCTCTCTGCAGATCTAACTGTAGTGTCCATGGATTCCAACAGGTAAACTGCTGTCTTCTACTAGGAATACTCTGACAGAGAGAGCATAAGTCACTGCTACCCTGGCCCTCAGAGCATTTAATTGTTCGACCCGAATGCTGAAGTATTAAGATTCCCTCCTAAACCAGGCAAAAGAAAAGACCAAGGAGACAGAAGATTAGGATCTGAAAGACTGGCATGTGCATCCTCAGTGCCCAGGTTGCTAAGCTCTAAGTGTGACTGTTACTATGTGTTAAGGAAGCATCCTTTGCTGTGGGCTCAGTCCCTGCCAGATGATGTAAAAGAAGAACTCCTGAGTACCCCCTTGGATATGAAGCTTCTTTAGATCCCTTGCAGTGATGATATTTGAGACAGGACCAGAAAGGAAAGACAGTGCAGTTCATAAAACAACTTCTTCACTTCTCAGCTTCTAGAAACACTAGAAATTACCCCACAAAGAGCTGTCCAGTGTACCAAAGAAAGACAGAGGGAAACAACCAAAGGGTAAAAAAGGTTGTTTCTAGAGGAAATGGCGAATAGTGTCATACAGGAAATTCTGGGGTTGGGGGGTCCTCAAACCTGAGACCCAGAAAGGGAGCAACTATTATTCACTGAGCTCATCCTTTCTACATCTCATTTCCCTTCTGTAATAAAAGATAGGTCGCCTAGGCCTCATTGTGGTGTAGTGGGCGGCCATCACTTAGAACAAATGGGATGTCAAATTCTAAGACACGGATGCAGGCTACATTTTCTAAGCTAGACAGAACTGTTGGAATGTGTACTGGGATACATACCTTCTGCCATTCTCATCATATTTCTAGCACATGTGAAAGCTATGCTGGTACTTGTGCCTAGTCCACTGCCCTGCTTTATCCCATTACTGTCCTGTATGAACAATGAGTTTTCATGGGGGATCCATCAGGTTCACCTTAAAGGTAGGCTTAAACACTAAGATACTCACTACACACCTCAGACATAGCTTGGAGGGCACATGTTGGCAAATCAAGTATCCAAGGAACTTGGAACAAGAACTTCGGGCAAAAAAATTAAGCACAAAGGAGTAAATGGCAGCCATTATAGTCATCAAGGCATTCACCACACCTATCTGGCATCAAAGGTCCTTACACATTGACAGAGAGCACTGCATTTATATAATACATTAGCTTACAGTGAAGATTCTACTACTGCCTACTGTGCAGGCTTAGCAGAGCAAGCATGGGATCTTGCCGAGGAGTTGGGACTTAACCCTACAGCTTCTTACATCCCATATCAGGTGAACTCTTTAGCAGATCAAGCTGTGTGGGGCCAAAACAGACATTCATGAATGGTTATTACACAGGGATGTGTTTCTGGACTTGATCTGTCTGTTGTGTATGCCAAAAAGTAGATCTTTTCAGTTCGTAAGCAATTAAAGACTTTTTGTACCAGGATTGTAATAGTGGAGGCCAGGACAACAGATGCCTTCTCCATAACTTGAGTAGGTTTGTTTCTTTATACCTTTTCTCAATATCCTTATATCCCGAGATCTGAAAGAAGATGGTGGAAGGAACAGAACATGCTCCTTTTAGCCCAGGCAATATTGATTGTCCATTCTTTTGAGGCTAGTAGGACTGGCCCTCTTTGCTCTTGCATATTTGACTCAGAAAAGGGGGTCATTTATACACTCTACCCTAAGGACTCTAAAGTTCACAGCTTGTATTATTTTGCTATCAGCTATTCTAGGTGCATGTTACAGAAAACGTAATGCCCAATCTAAGGGAGGCTAAGTAGATAAAAGGAAATCATACCTAGCTAAATGAAAGATGTTTTTTCTTTTGGTGCTTCAAAAGAGGACAGGACCCATCGGACACTTACAGAGCAGGGTTGTGTTAGGTCTCACTCAAGGTTCATACTTCAGCTATCTTGGCTGATTTGGAGATGTTCACCCTTCCTCCTCTTGCCAGGTGGACATCATCCCACCTGAATGTTCAGCGGTACAGCCAATATGAAATTCTTCCTTACCCTGACAAGGTGATTGGTGATGGGCTGGTGCCAGAGCACTGGCTGCCCTGGGGAGCAGAGACATTACATTCTAGGGACCAGGCAAAAAGGTGCAGTAGTCTTGTTGAAGTGTCATCCTTGATGACTAGTGGGATTTGTATGTGCTAGGCTTACAGCCCCCCCCCCCCCCCCGCAAGTCCCCTGACATTGGTCAGCAAACAATGCCTAGACCAGGACAAGGGTATTCTTCACACACCTCCGATGCAGTTCTTGCATTGATTTGTACTTCTGAAGCCCATCACCAGGGGCACTCATGCAACAGGAGCTTGGCCATCTCTCCCTCAGGATAGGTCATGCTAACATTTTCTAATCACTTCCATCCCTTCCCAGCTGGTTTCTGTGGTGTGAAACTCTCAAGCTGACTGCTTGGTTCCTCCACTTCCAGTCTTAGCCAGGCTCCCAAACATTTCCCCGGCTGTACAACACATCCTAGTGCCCTCTCACAAGCCCACTACCAGGATGATTTACACTAGCAAATGGAAGAGGTTCTCATATTGGGTGAAGAGTAATGACGTTGATCCCTTCACTACTCCTGTTCACAATATTCTTGATTTTCTGGCCGAAACCTTCGAAAGAGGGGCAGCTGCAGCTACTATTAAGGTCCAACTAGCTGCCATCTCCAATTTTCATGTAGGAGACTTGAGTTCTAACATGTCCCATAAGTTGTGCAGAGCATTCTTACGAGGTGCAACTCTTTTACGGCCCCTGGTGAGAGGACCCTCCCGGATCTAAGTTTGGTTTTAGCTAATATGGTTCTTCCACCTTTTGAACCAGCAACATCTTGTCCCCTGAAATGTCTGTCTTGGAAAACCCTCTTCTTGGTTGCTATAACCTCAGCTAGATAGGTTTCTGAATTATATGCTTTGTCTATTTGCCCACCGTATCTCATTTTTCACAAAGATAGTCTCTTTTAGGACTAATCCTTTCTTCCTTGCCAAAGGTATGTTCAGAGTATAACTTAAATCAGTCCATTGAGCTTCCTGTGTTCTTCCCCAATTATGGCAACAAGGCAGAGTATAGACTCCACCAATTGGATGTTCATGGACAGTTGCGTTTTTATTTACACAGGACCCAAAGACCTTAGAAAATCAGACCAATTGTTTGTATCCTTTGCTGACAATAAACAAGGTTCTCCAGTTTCAAAAGTGACCTTATCATAGTGGCTGTCGGACACAAGTTATTCATATGATGTGTAAAAAGATGTTTCCCGGGGAGACCAGAGGACACTCAACCAGGGTCTTAGCCACCTCTGTTGCCTTCCAAGCTAAATTGCCTTTAGATTCAATCTGTGGAACAGAAACATGGGCAAATCCTCATACCGTTATCACTAATTACAAAGTGGATGTGGTCTCCCAGAATAGGGCATCCTTTGGTTCCATGGTTCTGAAGAGTTTGTTCCAGTGAGCCACCCAAGAACCAGGTGCTGGGGACGCGGTCCCAACCAGCAAGAACGAAGGCAATATGGGACAACATAACATGAAGAAGTTATGTTACCTACCATTACGTTCCATGTTTGTTGTCCTTCATCTCGCCTTCTTTCGTCTGTCCCCCTGTCCTTCCCCCTTCCTGGAGGTTCGAGAGGAGTTACTTTATTGGTTGCACTGGCTGAGTTTCCTGCTGACATAGCAGGTTAGTTAACCATGACTTGTTTTTCTTCTTTCCTTCCTATCTTAAATGTTTAAGAGTAGAGTAAAAATGTTTTTTTTACTATGTATGTCTAGTGTAGGCTATTACAAACGAGATCTGGGTAGCTACCGCTAGGCATGTTGGGAGAGGGGTTAGCCTCGAGCCAGTAAAAGCTTTCGAGCTATAGTAAATCGGCCGAGTCGGAGCTGAGGATCGGCTCTGAACCCAACCAGCAAGAAGGAGGGCGAGATTGACAACAAACATGGAATATTATGGTACGTACATAACTTCTTTTTTTTATGATATTAATTTATATTGATATAATTTTCACATTTTTCTAAACATCTCAAAAGCCAAGTAACAGACAGAACTCCTTACCCTCATATGAAACTGTCCGCTAAATGAATAAAATACTGCTGACCGTACATGTTTAACTTGAGTGGTTGCGGAGATATTGTAAGTAGTTTACACAATGTTACAAATGTAATACTCACTGTGTTTACTGTGACGTATAAAAATTCAGTTCAAGACCTAGAACCAAAAGAATACTACCGCTGTAAGTTTGCGTTGAAGAGTTTGTCATTTATACTTCTTTCATAACCCCTATGGTTCCAGAGATATAAACATTTGCTTGAAATGCGTGGACATCATTTGATTCTGTCAAAAGACTTAGGCTCTGCCCATTGGAAGTTGCAGTGCAAATATCCTGAGCTCCACTGGAGTGAATGAGTTACTAATGAGAACAAAATTGTTTTACTTCCCCCTTTTAGTTTTGTATACATTAAATATATAAAGTGCGCTATATGCTTTACAGTCCATCCACAAGTTAATCAACAAACATCGTGTTTTTAGCTACTTTTTCTTGCAAAGCCATATTTCACTAATTTGATAAGTTTTTATAGTGTTTCATTTATTCACTAATTTCATAGTTGCTGGTCATCTTCCTGTTAATGTCTGTCATTCAGCACTAGACTCTAGTTCAAGTCTAAGTTACTGTTGATTATTGTAGTCAACTCCTCTTTTCTGTCTCAAACATTTTCATTTTGAACATTAGAAAAGGTTTCACTTGCAAAGTCCCTCTACGAACCTTGCTGTCAGAAGAACGAGAAGCAGAGCCCCCTTCTGCTTGCTAACTCACTCTTTGTTGGATAAGCTCTTTTATTTCCTCCTTAACCTGTTCTGCATCAAAAAAATGACTGATCCTTCAGGAAAAAAAAAAAAACACTTCAAAGATAGCCGTATACAGCAGCTTGAATTTCATACCTGCCTCTTCACATTTTCTGATTGCTGGGATAAATTTGCTTCTGTTTTTCCTGGTGTACAGTGAGTAATCATTTTCTGCAAACACACTGCTGTCTCCAGTTTTCATACTTTGCACTATTGCCACAATTTTATCAGGATCAACTTTCTGCTGGTGTGATTGCATCTTTACTAATAGGTCTTGGCTAGGTTTGGAGCATACTCACAAAGTGCCTCTGTTTTAGTTAACAAATTCTGCTGTGGAACACTGTTCCAGTTGCTTATTGTGCTTTCATAACAGTAAAATTAATAGTATGTTCCTTCCAGTTTCTCTGGTACAGCAATAAATCTGATTTTCTGTGTGAGCTGTCTTCTAACTCTACTGTTTTTCAAACAGTTCTTCTTAAGAAACCTCATGTCAACCTCTGATTTTTGCAGTTTTAACAGTATGTCTGAATGTCCAATTATAACTTCTAATGTTCTGTAGTCCTATCTCACCTTCATTCTTACACATGGGTTCGGAGCCAATCCTCTGCTCCAACTCGGTATATTACAAAGCTCAAAGTCTTCTAGTTGGCTTGTGGCTAGGTAGGTATCCCATGGTGCACCAGTATAATCCTCAGATCTCGTTTGCCACATCGATGAGTTCAGATGTGCTTCTTCTTGGCCGTGGCTAAGTTTAACACAATTTTGCTATTTTATTCTATATTACAGTTTAACTTTTTCAAGTTATTTGGCTTTTGCTAGTGTTTAACTATCGTTAGAGTAGTTTCAGTCTTGCTAAAGTACCTTCTTCACTTTAATTGTTGTTGAGTGGTGGTTGTCCATTGGCCTTGTTGTTCTCCTTGGTATCCTGTGTGCCAGTTTGTTCTATTTAATGGGCGTTTTGCCCCTTGTTGTTGATTGCTGTCCTTATTAGCTTAGAGAGTTTGGTAGCTCATTAGTTTCATAGTTATTGCTTAAGTTATTAGTGCTTGCTTTTAAGGTGCATGTTTGCACTCAATTTAACCTCTCTGTTTACAGTGTTGTTTAGTGTGCGGTGTTTTAGTTTTAGCTAGTTAGCATCAGATTATTTCCGCCTAGATTTTAGTCTGATATTTAGCTCTAGTTGACAAGGGTTTTTGATATTTCCAACCCTTTGGTTCTACGTCTTAGAATTTGAGCAGTTGGACTTTTCTGGCTCATACTTTGTGTCTACACAGTATATTTGGTAGTTTCTGACCATTACTCTTTTCTAGGTCCATTTGAGATAGAGGGCCTAGTTTTTGCTCTTTTTTTCTCTACCCAGGACTAGGCCCATTTGAGTTAGAGGACCTAGTCCTCGTGGTGGTGTGACGGTTAGTGCGGTAAGGGCTAGGCCCGTTTAAGTTAGAGGACCTAGTCTTCATTGTGTTTGGCTTGTCTTTTTGCTGCATCTCTGTACCATGTCTAAAGAGGCAAAATATCATAAACCCTCGGGGTTTAAGAAATGTGTGAAATGCTCTCAGAAGATGTCTATTACCAGTGGCCACAGTAACTGTGTGTATTGCCTAGGAGCCATCCATCTGCAAGAAACATGTTTGTTTTGCCTTTCTTTCAGTGCCAGGGTCTTACAGGAGCGAAAGAACAAATTGCTATTAAAAGGTCTCCTTTAAGCCTTCTTTCGAGGAGGACTTGGCCAGTTTGTCGTCTTCCTCCAAATCTCAGTCATCTAAAAAGGAAAAGGTTAAACCTTCCAAAAGGCATTCCTGGCACGATCCAGTGCTTCGGAACCGCTTCCTAAACTGTCGAAACCAGACAAGACTTCTCCCTCCTCGGCTCCACTGATCTTGGAACCGATCGAGGTCATGGCTACTATGTCTCCAGTGTCAGCCCCATGCATTTCGGAGCAGACTTCTGATAGCAAACATCTGAGACGGTCCAGAGAACCATTGCCGGTCTCCCCTACTTTAAGGTCCCCTATCTTACAGAGGTCCAGATCTCCCACACTGTCTTCCAGGAGCCTATCAGAAGATGATGTGGAGAGAGTAGTGCTGAGACTCCTGAAGTCGGCTGCCTTGCCAAAAGTGCTGTTGGGTCTGACCCAGTCGGTCCCAGAGCCACTTGAGTCCATTTCCCCTTCTGTGGTTCCTCAGAGCCGTGCTGAGCTTTCGGTGCTCTGTTCCGCTGGTTGTGGAACCCACGGTTCCAGCTCCTCCCGAGGCTATCTCTGAGCAGAGTTCTGCTCCGACACCTTCGGTGCCGTCTGTGGTGTCTAGGAGCCGAAGCTGTCCAGTCGACCCTGACAGGGATGCTTGGACCCAGACCTCTTTGGTTCAGTCTCCCTCTTGGTGCGTTTGCTAGGGTGAGCTCGGACCCTACATCTTTCTCTGAGCAGATGGCTCTGGAGCAGATGACTTCCTCTGTCTCCTTGGAGCCGGGGAGGTCTTCAGAGTTGGAGAGGTCAACGTTCTAGATGATGCGGAGTGTGCTGTCCCAATCATCAGCTCCACCCAGGGGTGCCAACACTCTTTCCCCCTCTGGCACCGAACTCCATCTCAGCAACTACTCCCTCTCTAGACAGCAGAGACCCACAGCCTAAGGAGCCCCCAGCTGGAGGCCCCCACTCTTCTGAGGAGACCGCTCGGAAGAGGACATGCAAGAGGAAGCATGTAGACTCCCAGGATGAGTCTCTTGCCGCCGACACCGACCTCAAGGAGTCAGAAGGGTCCCCCAAGTCGTCGTCTGATGATGTCTCCTTTGTAAACATCTTAGAGATCCTTAAGCAGAGATGCGGCTGGCCCACTGTTATCCCTTCTGATGAGGAGTTGGTGTACCTGAAGGCTTTCGGGTCTCAACCTTCAGCCTCTTGGGTGTCTCCACCTTTCGACGAACTTTTAGAACTTGTTAGTCGAAAGGTGTGGGAGACTCCTGATGCCATGGTGCCAGTCCCCAGGAGACCCAATAAATTTTTTTCAGCCAAGGAGAAGGAATTTTTGTCCAAGGGCATTCCTGTAGATGCCATGGTGGTGGCAGCAGCCACTAAGAAGGAACTAGTGGAGACGTCTTCCTCTGTCCATCTGCCGAACAAGGAGTCTCGAATGATGGACAGATATGGGAAGCTTTTCTTTTCGTCAGCGGCATTCACTCTTAGATCGCTGAACTACCTAACACATTTTACAAGGCTTCAGAGAGATCTCCTTAAGGAGTTGGGTGAGACTCTACAAGGTACATCTACTGAAGGAGTCCCTGATAAGGTGTCTGCTCAGTTGTCTACCTTTAATTCCATTGTTAACTCCTCCATGAGGCTGATTTCTTATGCAACTGATGGAGTGAACAGGGCAGCTGGTTGGGGTTTCCCTTAGGAGGTACTCCTGGATGCACTTGTGTAATTTTGTGGAGCCGTTCAAGTCTACCTTTACCAACACCCTCTTTGACTGTTCTTCCATGTTTGAACCTAAGGTAAAAGACACACAAGGTGCGAGCAAGGAGAGAAAACGCTCTCTGGCGTGGGAGTACATTTTACCGTCCCGTCTAGACCATCCCCCAAGGGTCAGAGAGGTGGTAGAATGTGGTTCAACAAGTTCCAGAGGTTTTTCAAGGATGCACAGGGTTACTCCTCCTTCAGAGGCAGAGGAAGAACAAATGGTAGACACCCTAGTGGCAGGGGCGGACCGCAAAACCAGGGAGGCTGAGATTCGTTTCGAGGCCGACCCTATCAGCGCTCCTGATGTGGGGCCCGGCAGTGCTTCTGGAGCTGGTCGGGGGTCGCATTTATTTGTTTCCAGAAGCCTGGCTAAGCATCACCCGAGACAGATGGGTACTAAGAATTATCACCAGAGGTTATTCCATACCCTTTTCTCTCCCACCTCATGTTCCCCAGAGGATCCCGGATGTTCCACCCAATCACAGGGATCAAGCAACTGTAGAAGTGAACAAGCTGCTTGCAAACAGTCATCCAAACCGTCCCCGCAGACCAGGTAGGATTCGGAACTTACTTCAGATTCTTTTTAGTGCCAAAACGTACAGGGGACTGTAGGCTCATCTTGGACCTCAGCAAATTAACAAATCCGTAAAGAACAAGTTCCTGATGGTGACACTGCAGTCTATACTCCCTCTTTTAGGGAAAGACACTTGGATGTGCTCAGTAGACCTCCAAGATGCGTACTACCACATAAAAATGGACAGAGCATCGAGTAGCTTTCTACACTTCCAGCTGGGAGCCAGTCACTACCAGTTTCGTGCTCTGCCCTTTGGTCTCACCACAGCCCCCAGGGTGTTCACCAAGTGTATGGCAGTAGTGACAGCTCACGTGAGACGTCTAGGATTCCAAGTGTTTCTGTACCTGGATGACTGGCTCCTGACTGCCCCCACCAGGCATCTACTTCTTCAAACCAGCGACTCCACTATCCAACTTTGTGCCCAGTTGGGGATTACTATAAATTAGGAAAAGTCTGCCTTATCGCCCTCTCAATTTGTGACTTTTATAGGTGCAGAAATACAGTCTCCATGTTGGCTCATCTTCCAGCAGAAAGAGAACAAAATCTCATACAACAAGTCCTTCATCTACTCCCCATCCAGCAAGTCAAGACAAAGACACTGCTGAAACTCCTGGGGACCATGGCCTGCACCATATTGCTAGTCCCTCTTGCCAGATACACATGCGGATTCTTCAGTGGCTTCTGTCGTCCCAGTGGTCCTTCTAATAACTGCCTCTATCCCACCATATCCTTTTAAGAGTCTTGCAAAAGGACCTCCATTGGTGGATCCAACCCAAACAACTAACAGGCACTCCATTCCTTCCTCGTCAACCCATTGCTACTGTGACCACGGATGCCTCACAGATAAGGTGGAGGGGCATTATCTAGGTAGGACTGTCCAAGGCACATGGTAGGATCACGAGGCTCACCTGCATATCAGTGCCCTAAAGATGAGGGTGGTGCTTCTGGCATTGCAAGCACTCCACGGCCTTCTTCCTCTTGAGACGATAGCAATACAATCAAACAACATGTCGGTAGTATGGTATCTCAACAAACAAGGCGGAACCAGATCTTACCCCCTTTGTCGAGAGGCTATTTGTGTTTGGAAATGGGCGATATCTTCCCAGCGCTTTCTAGTAGCAATGCACATCCCGGGGACAACTAACGTGATAGCCGACAAACTCAGCCAGGCAATCTTGATGCCTCATGAGTGGTCTCTGAAGCAGGAAATAGCGCAACATATTTTCCGCAGATGGAAGACAGCCTTGCTGCAATCTTTTTGCCAGTCTGACCAACTCCAAAGCCGCAGCTATTTTTCCCTTATCCCCCCTCCGAGGGAGTCACCGAGACGCACTTGTTCACGATTGGCCCTTGGGTCTCCTTTATGCTTTCCCGCCCTTTCTTCTCATATCCAAGGTGATTCAGAAAATGAAACTGATGGGAAGTAAATTGATCTTCATCACTTCTTACTGGCCTCGTCAGGTTAGATTCCCCTTTCTTGGTCCTCATCTACTAGACGACCCATGGACTCTGGACCCAGTGCCAGATCTATTGACACACGTCAGGCTCTGTTCATCCCAGCCTCCACACCCTCAATTTGACAGCTTAGCTGCTCCAGTTCCATCCCTAGTCAGGCTTCATGGTTTTTCACCCGCTGTGACCCACACTCTCCCATCTTCTCACAAACCCTCCAGTAGAAAGTTATACACCAGCAAATGGAGAAGGTTTTCTATCCGGACTGAGGAAAGGAATGTTGACCCTTACACCGTATCCATTCCAGTGGTTTTGGAATTCTTGTCTGAACTTTTTCTCCAGGGTTCTGCTGCTGCCACAGTTAGGGTTCAGTTGGTAGAAATGTCAAATTTTCATTTGGGTCAACATGAGTCTAATCTGATGTCACACAGATTGTGTAAAACCTTCCTTAAAGGTGCTACTTTGTTGAGACCTCCCTTTCAGGAACCGGTAGCTTCATGGGGTCTGAACTTCGTCCTGTCCAAATTAACTTCTACACCCTTTGAACCAGCTCATTCATGTTTGTTGAAGTTTCTTTCTTGGAAGACTGTTTCTGGTGGCCATCACATCTGCTAGACGAGTATCAGAGTTACAAGCACCGTCTATCAAGCCCCCTTGTTTGATTTTCCACAAAGATAGAGTATCTGTTTGCACAAATCCATCCTTTGTCCCTAAGGTGTTCTCTCATAATAACTTGAACCAAATTATAGAGCTTCCGGTGTTCTTTCCTAATCATTCCAATGCAGCAGAATACAGATTTCATCAGTTGGATGTTCACAGACCATTACAGTTCTATCTGCACCGGACCAAGGAATTCAGACCAATTGTTTCCTTCTCCGACTCCAGATTACTTCTCCCAGTTTCCAAAGTGACCCTTTTGACTTGGATTTCCAGTTGTACATCCTATATTTATTCTTCCGATGGAAAGCCTTTACCATTCAAGATTAAGGCTCACTCTACAAGATCCCAGTCTACTTATGCAGCCTTTCAAGCCAGGGTTCCAATTGATATTTGTGTAGCAGTAACCTGGGCTACCCCTCACACCTTTATTACTCATTACAAATTGGATTTGACCTCTAGGGGTAGACCCTCCTTTGGTTCCACGGTACTCAGGAGTATTTTTCCGTGAGCCACCCAAGAATAAGGTGCTAGGGACGCTGCCCCCATGTGTAAGAATGAAGGTGAGATAGGACTACAGAACATAAAGAAGTTATGTACTCACCATAACGTTCCATGTTTGTAGTCCACCTCGCTCTTCATTCTTAAGAACCCACCCTTCTACCCCCTTCCTAGAAGGATCTGGAGACAGAAAAATTTTTCATAACAGCCAGAGACCTTTTATTATTGTTGTGCTTTCTGGATAGTTTTTGTTCTGTCTTTCTATAGTTTAGCATCAAACAAGATCTGGGGATTCTACTGGTGCACCATGGGATACCTACCCAGCCACGAGCCAACAAGAAGACTTTGCGCTTTGTAATAGGCCAAGTCTGAGCTGGAGCTGAGGATCGTCTCCGAACCTATGTGCAAGAATGAAGGGCGAGATGGACTACAAACATGGAACTTTATGGTGAGTACATAACTTGTTTTTTTTCCAGCCTTTTGTTGTTTGAATTAATATGTTCCTTCAAAGTTTCATTTATTATAATCAACTCTGAGTAAATTTTTTTTTTTCTTCTAAGTTACTGGAAGCCATCTCTTGAACCAAAGCTGAAGCTTGAATTGATTTTGGATGAGCAGTTACAGAATCCTTCCCGGACAGTGTTTTTTCTTCACCTTTTCTGATTGATTTTCTTTCAGGTTTTCCTGATTTTTTTCTTTGCTGTCATCCAGGCAGTGCATGCAACAGCCAGTACCTGAATTTTACAAAAAAAAAAAAATAAATAATAATAATGATGGCATTTGCTTTCTTAGTTTCTCTTTTCACTGCATCCCACTCACTAGTAATTTTTTCTGAGGAAATTTCTCTTTTCCTAATAACTCTTGAATCCTTTTCATTACACACACTTTAAATTCCTCTAATTTTAACATACAAGTATCAAAGTGCCAGTATTTCACTTTTTGCTTTATTGCCGTGTGTCTTTAATTTAGTGTTTTATTGGTTCATAATCTGAAAATGTTATTGGATGTGTTTCAAAGATTTCAATTAAAATGTGTGTTCCTGTGAAATATAATTTCTGTCCAGTATAGTCCAGTCATTGTACCATTGGGGGAATAATGTGTAATTTCTGTTACTGAATTCACATCTTCCATACCAGATATTCTCATATGGTCAGGAATGTATTGCCTTTTGTTATATTTCCCTTTTAGGTCCCCCAATAACATCCTCAGTATTGCAGTTTAGGTTCTAGCCCCTCTCACTAAAAATGTCCCTTGCTAGAAGCTTATTTCTTCCAGAATTCTCATAAGCTCCATAGTAGTTTTAGGAGAATATAAATACATACTTGCATAATCATTCTCCCCTGCCAATAACCACTTACTACCACAAATCTACAGTTATCTTTTTTCTCTTCTGTCACTGTTGCTGCCCTTCTAGAAATGCAAATTGTTACTCCCCTTTCTTTTGTCTGATATTCTGCTGATTGTTTATCATGTAATCCTTGTGTAATTCACATCCCCGTTTTACCCAGATGTGGTTCCTGCAGCATTTAATATAATTCAGTAGTCTTTATTTTTTGTCTGTACCTGCAAAGAGTTTTGCATTCAATGATAGTATGGATGGAGTACCCATTATGATAGAAAACTACTACTCTATTCTGTTATCCATGACATTTGTATTGTTCCAAGTTTTAGTTTACGTGCAAATGTTCTTTGGCAAGCTGATGTCTTCTGAATTCTGGTGTGTGCTTGTCACATTTCAAGACTTTTTTCCTTCAATGCAGACATTCAAACAAAATGCCAAATAGATTTTTAAAACAGTTTCCCCTTTTAACATATAAGAAATACACAACTATATACTTTTTAAGAAATTAGTTTACCCCACCAGATAGGGGCAGTTGTCCCAGATTGATGGCTTCAGCCACAGGCATTACCTGATGGTTACCCATACTAATGCACGTGTTAGAACCTATATTACCATGTGCACTAATTGTAGTCTGTTTTTTCTCATCTCTATTCCCCTATAAAGTGTGAAAAACAGCTTGCATGCTTTCATTAAACATTAGCATTTAGTCTTGAGAAAAAGAACACTGGCTAGCTTTAAAGAAATAAACTAAATTGTGCACTGTTATATGAAATGCATTAAAGTACTAAGGCTGCTAGGGAGGTAACTACATGTGTAACTTATTCACTTCCCACAGTTTCAGGCTTCATTTATTTTTCACTTGACTGCTTGACAGTATACCTTTAAATGTTAGTTGCACCGTACCTTGTACTGTTCACTCGGCGGACCTCTTATGATTAATTGCTTGCTTGCACTTGCAGACTGATGGTCATCAAGCAGTTTTAATGTAAATTTCACTGTGAAATTGTTCAGAACTCTCATGATTTGTTTCTTGCACCTGTAGTTGTCTCCCCACTAAAAGCCATTACTAATGGGAAAAAAAACTTTGCAAATGCAAATAAGAGCCATCGGTTTCCATGCCTTTTATCACTTGTTTGTCTGTTGCTTAAACCAATGGCAATAATCTAGAGATCCTCCTCTGTATTTAGTTTCTAAATAAAGGCACATTTAATTGCACAGCAGTAAAGCTCCCCTAACTCAACGACAGAGAAGTATTTGTCATTCAGCATTTTATTTTTAGTGTTAATGAATAAAAACATATCAAGTAAATGCTGTGTTCAGCACAGAAGCTAACTAAATTAGTAATAGTAAACATAAAACTTTTTAAAATAAAATATTCCAGTATGAATATTGAATGGCTGGCCATAGACCCCATGGAGTTAATGGCTTCAGGAGGCTGTCTGAATCACCTGTAATGTAATCTGCCATTAGTAAGTTTGTGTAAGCACGTATGAGAATCGTTTTGTTATGATCATGCTGGTTTACTTCATAGCCAAGTAAAGAGTAATATGTTAATGTAGTAAACTGCTAATTAATGGTTTTAGTTTGTAGAAGTAATCTTAAATTATTTCATGTATTTCTTTTGTAATTGGATTTACTTGCTTCCTTTAACTGTAAGTGTTAGTTTTGCATATTCATCCAGTGTTAGTTTTGCATATTCATCCTCCTCTAGATCAGTTTCTGAGTATAAAAGGTCACTGGACATTGTTCACTTGCCCAGTAAATAAATGAAAATTACATAGGGTAGTGAATGGAAAAGCATTCACTGTAATTTAGCTGTAAGTAGCCATTTAACTTTTCATTTTCTTTAATTTTTTTTTTTACTTTGTACTTGGTTATCCTTTAACAGGTAATGGTTAAATGACTAACTTTTTTTTTCTCAAGGGGCAGAATGTGGTGGATACAGTTCCAAAAGCAGAATTTGACCCTCTTGGCCCATTACCACCAGGATGGGGTATGTTCACCTAGTTTCTGTAGATATGTGTTTTTTTGCAGACTGTAGATAAGCTAATTTTTTTTAAAGGCATATATTGACAGAGCACAAGAATCTTCCATGTTTAGTTTGCATCGTGTTGAAATTTATACATGTATGCCTGCCATATGTAAAGTATTTTACTCAGTTGTGTGGTTACAGTTGCAGAATCTTGTCTAAAATTACTGATGTAATACAGTGACTACTTCAGAATTTTTTGTACTACTCAGTATGATCTTCTTACTACTGTTTAATTTCAACCCTAGCCACAGCAATACCTCTTATGACTAATGCTAACATTACCCTTCAAAGTGCACTTTTCACCTGCATAAACCATTTCCTGTGTCAGGTGTTTCTCAACATTAACACGGTTTGTTTAATCTTGCGACAGACTCCTCACCCTACATACAAAACTGTGTATGTCCTTTAAATCCACTGCAGTTTTGTCCTATGTGCAAACTTACTGTTGGATTGCATCCACTATCCATTGTGAATATGACATACTTGCTGACAATAGACCAGACCCTAGACTTTGTTGGGGGGGTGCACTTACATTGGTGTAAAAGTCAGAAAATGTAACATCAAAACTTCTTGCCAGAAATAAACATCCTCTGATTTTTCACCTAAATGGAATAATCTACGTTTGTCTCACTGCACACACACTGGTTTATATTGCCACTTTCTGCACCACACCACCCTCTTCTGTAGTCCTAGTACAAAATGTTATTTATGTGATCTCAGTGCAACACAAGCTAATTATCTTAGGTGATCTTTAACCTTGATTGAAAAGGTTCAATAACAACTCAGCTTTCTGTATTCCTTTCCAGCCATAATCTTGATAATCACTGAGGATAACAATATCAGCAGTGACCAATGTGTGTGTCAGTGGTGCAACAGGTAGTGCACACAGCTTTGGTGCGGAAGGCTGTGGGTTCTATTCCCACACCTGGTGGATCAATTACTGACGCTGCCATGCAGCACTCCTGAGTGCATTGTCCTTCAGATGAGACATTAAACTAATTCCCCATCTTCTTGAGTTGGTGATAGCTCATATGGTTGTATAAGATCCCATGGAAACTGCCGAAAAGTGGAAGAGTCCTTTATTATACAATGCTTATTTATACTATGTACAGTTTTTCTTATTTACAATATATACAGTTTCTCATTTACTGTATATGCATTATTCACAAAATTTAACAATTAAATATACACTTTAAGTGGCACATTTCCTTTGACTACAAAACAGCTGCTTCATTTTTCATTGTTGGACCCCCACTCAATTTTCTACAACCAAAATCTTTTTTAACATCTTTGCTAGATCCTACTTTTCATTGAACATAATTTGTCACTCTTTGATTCCGTGTTATTCAAATTAAAGAAAATATCTTTTTATCAATTTTATTAACTTAACTGTTTGACTCATCACCATAATATATATACTCATATCTATTTTAAGACTTTTTACATACATATAATTGTCTAAATATTTCAACTCTATCACCTTATTCCATAATGATTTAACTTTTGCAACTCAGGAAATGTGTTTGCTGGTTTCAAATTGATTACAATATATACAGTTTCTATTATTTTTAATTTTATGAGGCATATTTGCTTTTAATGGTAATTTCTGTATCATTAACCTCCATAAAAAAATCTTGACATTCCCACATACTTTTATATCTTTCCATTCTTGCCTTAATTGCAACCCTTTTTCTTGCACTTTTTTTTTCAAGGATAAATGTAAAAAAAACCCCTTGTATTATACTATACCTTCCTGTCTTCAATTTCATTAATTTTTATCTTCCAAAGGAAAATGTTTTGATGATTATTCATTTCCTCATTATCATATACTCTCCTTTTCTTAGAACTCAAAATGTTCATCCATTCAGCTTTATATTTAGTTCTTAAAATTCTAACCAGTAATGACTTATCCTTCAGACTTTTTGATACTTTATACAAATGTAAAGAGACTGCATAAACTGTAGGATTTATCAACCACAAACCACCATCTTCTATGTATATATGTATATATATGTGTATGTATGTGTATATATATATATATATATATATATATATATATATATCTATATATCATAATTCTTTGTACTGAATTTTATCTTGATCCCCAAAAAAAGTAAATATAATACTATAAAGTACCTTCTCAAGAGTCAGTGGGATACTAAATCAACTTGCTTAATAAGCAATTCTAGCAAGTGCAATTGAATTGATTATATTTTCTTCTTAAAAGATAATCGAAAGGTCCTCCAAAATGTTATCTTTTTCCATGATCTTCCTTCTATATAGCTTGTATATATTTCCTTTAATATCTCCTAACATATTGTCATAATGTATACCTGCACTTTTTTTTTTCTTTTTTATAGAAAAAAAAAATATTGTATAAATACCCACAAGTAACTTATCACATTAACCATAACTTTATTTCTGGCAAGAATAATACCATCCACATATGATAACATAATTGGAATATCTATGCCGTCATTGATTATATATTCCATATCTGTCATTTCAATATTAACACTAGTTGAAATCACATTTCAGTACTAATACAAAAATAACACTACTCAAAGGACAACCTTGCCTTATACCCTTTTCAAGCACAATTTCCTTACTAAGCTAGCCGTTTATTATTATTTACTATATTTAACCTATAAAGCTGTAACAAACATTTTTTATCTTATTACTTGTATATATCAAATATTTTCCGTAGGGTGTTGAGGCTGGATTGAATCAAATAGCTTATTTAAATCGCCCACCATTAATTTTGCTTGAGCCTTCTTGTATAAAATGCCATCCATTAATTATCTAATCAAACAGTAAGTCTTGTACTTTACCTTTTGTACCATAAATATTTTTTTATTTATAATCTTACTTCACTTGTTTTCCATTGTCTTTTGCAAAATTTTCATAAAAATCTTGTGCAACAACTACAGGTCTCCAGTTCTGTATTTCACACTTGCCTCATTTTTTCCCCATATGAATTTAGTTACACCACTATACAGCTCTGTATGTTGAAAGCCTTTCTTAACCATTCATTTAATACTTTTACAAAATAGTTCTTTTGAATTGCTGTCATATTTTGATACTTTTCCGTTAAACCCCTACCACTTTGTGCTGCGGTGTTTTGCCGGTATTTCCTCTCTGTTCACTACAATGTACTGTTTGACCGTTTCTTTTTCGCACAGTCTTGTGGTTTAACCCACTTGGGCAAAAATAACAAAAGATGCCGCCTTTTTGTAACAGTAATCACTGAACCTAAAGTTAGCAATGGCAAATTCCCTCGCCTGAACATTTCTTCTAAAGAAGCATTGCCATACTTCTGAGAAATGCAGCAAAAGCACTCACTGTTATCTATGCTGACATTTTCTAATAGCAATAACTATATGAAAATTAACACTAAATAATTTGGATGCAAGAATAAGGATGTTAGGGACACATGCAGCTGAAGAACCGGCAAAACAAAGCAGCGCAAAGTGGTAAAGGTTTAACGGGAAGTACCGTTAAACCCCTAACAATTAGCGCTGTTGTTTTGCCGGTATTTCCTCTTTGTTCACCACAATGCACTGTTTAACAATTTCTTTTTCACACAATCTTGTGTTGTTAACCCACTTGGGCAAAAGTCATAATAAAAGATGCTGCCTTTTCTGTAACAGCAATCACTGAACCTAAAATTAGCCCGTGCCTTTGAAAGAGAGTTGTAATATTCTGTGGTAAAATGGCAACAGAAGACTGCTGTGAAATCCCAGTTCAGGTTTGTTTCTCATTATTTATGTTATTCACTGCACACGACTGACATATTTTAAATTTCACTCTGTGTATTGCATGTATTTGCAGGATACCAAAACATATGGTCGTCTGGATGATTTGAATGTTTGATCCTTAAATCGCAATGTTATCGTCTTTGGAGCTGCAGCAATACATTTCAGGAAATAAAGGAAGCAATTATTGTAACTGCTCTGCGCTGACTGCACTTGCCATTCAAGGGAAATTCTTTCCCACTATAATTACAAATCATTTCATGACTACAAACATCTGCAGTGTAGGAGGGGCTGGTAAAAGTCTAGCAGTGGCAATTTCCTTTGCCTGAACATTTCTTGTAAAGAAACATTGTCATACTTCTCAGAAATGCAGCAGTACACTCACTGTTATCTGTGCTGGCATTTTCTAATAGGAATAATTATATGAAAATTGACAGTAAATAATTTGGATGCAAGAATACTGATTTTAGTGACACATGCAGCTGAAGAACCGGCAAAACACAGCAGCGCGAAGTGGTAGGGGTTTAACTGAAAAGTACCCATATTTTATACATTCTATACTGTACTCCAGCTGGACCTGCTGCAGATTCCAGATTTCCTTCTTATAAAATATTTTCCAGTTCTTCCATTTTAATCCTTTTTTTTTTTTTCAAATCCTTATCTTAGTCCGAAAAAATATCTACTTTCCATTATTACATTATACATTCTTTCCTCTAAAACTTTCTTTAACATATACTTCCACTATTTCCATAATCATATCTTGCGTAGTTTAGTATACCTGACCTGTCTTTCATTATTATCATAGTACTATCATTTTCTTTGATAAGTTTACTCAAATATGGTGCAATTTCCTCCATCTTTCCTTGAACAAATTCTTTGTACAACAAATCTGTATTTTCTTTTTAACTCGTATAATTCCTGTTCTGTAATAAAGCAACTTTCTTAATGTTTCCCAACTATCACAAATATCCTTACTTAATTGGTCATAATGAACTCTCCTTATTTTTATCCCAGCTTATGTAATACGTTTTATATTTTTTATTTAAAAAAAAAATCCACCATTCAGACCAATCTTTATAAAAAGCCCTCATTTCTATGTGGCCCTTACATAAATTTAAAAGCAAACGCCAAACTAACACCAACAACACACAAAACTTCAGTTCATAAAAAGCATACGTGTCTATAATGGCAAAGAACTTTAATAAAACAGTAAAGGTGAGCGCTTTCAAAGTTGGCTCCACTTCTTCAGACCATGAATCAACTAAATTAAGTAATCCATTTATATTAAAGCCAAGTACATGTAAACCAGTAATACCATTTAAAATCATATGACACATTAAACAATTCATAGTCTCCTACATTTCAACCTAGGTCTTAAAGACACCTTATCATTCAGGCCCCCTTCTTTATCAGCTTGTAAATTTAATATCCAAAATAATTCCCTATCTTTGACATTATAAATGTCACCCAGTCAACCATTCTCTTGTATAATTATTTCAGTATCGTTAAATCTAAACTTATGTTCATCTAATATATCTAAAATATGTTTAGCTAAAGAATTGTTATGATTATCTTGTTTAATACCTCTCATATGTTCTCTAATTCTCTCCATTAACATCCGGTTGGTGTTGCCTATATTAAATTTATTGCACAACAGGCACTGAGCTAAATATACTAAGAGCTCAGATCTACAAGTAGCTTTTACCTTAGTTATACACTTTCTTTGTGATGGGATGTAAAATTGTTCGAAAAGTTACATCTTCCACAGGGTACAGTACATGCTAATGATACTTCTGTCCTCTGATCTTTTTCTTACTATAATCTTTCTTATAACAGAGCTGTGTTTTTAATGATTGTTTTTGAAACAAAACGTTCTATCATGATATTAACTTCATCTGATTGTAAAATATGCCAGTTCTTAATTATATCACATACTGCTCTGATATTGCTTGAATATGTTAAAAAAAATTTGGGTGAAGTAAAAAAAATTTGGGTGAAGTAAAAACTATCTTCACTTTCTTGTATGTAATTATTAAACCTTGAAAAATATAGGGCACTCTTGTCTCTTGGTTCCTTTATATTAATTAAATATTGATCTAATCTATTTCATACTATAACCTCTATTAACTCTGTTTTCATAGTATTAATATCTGCTGTAAAAGTTTCTTCATTATTATTTAACCATGAAATCCTCATTGCTTGGCCTTCAGTAATATTCTATATACATGTAGCAGATGTGTAAACTATTGTGGTGTAGGATTTTGATTTCTACAACATTTCTTCCAAATCCAGAGGTGGTGGTATTATTTAAGCTTCCTCTCTTAAGGTGTATATATAAAAAGTCTGTATCATTTCCTGAAACATTTAATGGAAACTTCAAAAATGTCGTAGTAGTGTGCATATATTCAATAAATTCTTTCAGTTGTATGTATTTAACTGTCCAAAGGATAAACACGTCATCTACAAATCTATGGTAGAATTTTAATATACGATGTAAACTTGTTACTCTTTAATACACAAGTTACTTTCCCATTCTCGTAGCTGTTAGCGCACTGGGTACCCATCGCTACACCAACTTTTTTGCGCTATTACTTATTACAGGACATGAAAACATTATCCAGTATTGTTTCTACAAGTAAACATAATAGATCAATCTTTTCTATACAGTATGGGCTGTGCCCTTTCAAAAATTCCTTCATAAAGCAATGAGGATTTCATGCTTAAATAATGAAGAAACTTTTTTACAACAGATATTAATATAATGAAAAAAGAACAGCCCCATATTTTTCAAGGTTTAATAATAATTACATATGGGAAAGTGAAGATTGTTTTACTATAAATACACCCAAAATGTGTTTAGCATATTCAAGCAATATCAGAGCAATATGTGATATAGTTAAGAACTGGTATATTTTACAATCAGATGAGCAAGTTAATAGCGAGATTGAACAGGTATGAACAAGCTAATAGCGCGATTGAACAGGTACCAACATTCTGTTTCAAAAACAAACTATCATTAAAAAGATTGCTATAATAAGAAAAAGAAAGATCAGGGGACAGAAGTATCATTAGCATGTACTGTACCCTATGGAAGATGTAACTTTTGTTACTTGATAGACAGTACAAACAGTTTTATACATCCCATCACAAAGAAAGTGTATAACTTTAAGGCACTTATTGTATTTAGCTTTAATGCCTGTTGTGCAATAAATTTTATATAGGCAAGACCAACCGGAAGTTACTGGAGAGAATTATAGAACATACGAGAGATATTAAACAAGATGATCATAATTCTTTAGCTAAACATATTTTAGATGCATTAGATGAGCATAAGTTTATTTTTAATGTTATTGAAATAATAGAAGAGAATGGTTGACTGGGGACACTGATGTCACGGAAGATGGGGAATTATTTTGGATATTAAATTTACAAGCAAATAAAGGACACTTGAATGATGAGGTGTCTTTAAGACCTAGGTTGAAAAGTAGGAGACTACGAACATAATTGTTTAATGTGTCATGTGATTTTAAATGTTATCGCTATTGGGTTAGATATACTTGGTTTTAATAAAAATTGATTTTATTTCATTCCTTTTTCTGAAGAAGTGGTCATCTCTACAAAAGTGCTCACCTTCCATAAATTTATTACATCCGTCTTTCCTTCTTTATCCCATTTTAACCACATCCTTTTTATTCCTTTTCCTGTATTTATATAGCCAAAGTTGTATTTCAGAGCAAGCCATATAGCTATGTGATCCAAAAAACCTCTCTAATACCCCTTCATCCACAATTTTCAACACTAAAAAAATAATATATTTCTGTTTTATGTTCACCTGTAGTACAAGTCCAAGTACTCATTCCAATTACATTTCCATATCTTATAATGTCTAACATCACTTTAACATGATATGCTTTTTCTTTTTTGCCTTGTTACAGTTAAAATCTCCTGCAACAGTTATATCCATATTTACTTCTATGTACTTAATTATATCTTTAAACATCTCTTCTCTCTCTCTCGTTACTATTACATCACTGTAATTCTAAATACCTCATCTTACCTCAACAATTGTAGCTCAGCCTACAGTCATAAACACGTTTCTCTCCTTAAGTTAAAGACCCCCCCCCCACCACACTTCCAATTGTCTCTCCATTTGTTAAAAACCTAGTATTTTCTAATATAATCTGCTTGACCACGGTGGTGCATCAGTTAGCGTGGTCACCTCACAGCAAGAGGTTCTGTGGTTCGATTCTTGGCTGGACCTCCTGTGCGGAGTCTGCATGTCCTCCTTGTGGTTTAGTGAGTTTTAAAGACATGCAGGTAGGTTTTGTGTGTGCTTTCTGTGAAGGTCGGGTGCCTGGCTGGCAACTCGATACTGTAAAAGCACAACTGCCAATCAATTTGCGAACCGGTAATCCGCTGTGACAACCCCTAACCAGGAAAAGCCGAAAGACATTGCTTTGCTTCTAATATAATAATGTCACTTTTCCGGTCTCACAGCATTCAAAAATACTTATCCTTCTTGCATTCTTTAAGCTATTACCATTTAATGCAAGTACCTTATACAAAATGTTAACTTTTGAATATTCTACTTAACCTTTCCCTTTCTTTTTTCTTATGTTCTAACATTTTTCTTTCTGTAAACCAAGCAAATAGTCCAAGAAGTGGTCACGGCAGCAGCTGAGTGAAACACCAACAGTTTATTGAATAACAACTTGAAACGCTTTTCGTTTGCTGAAAAGCAGACTTCATCAGAAGTAAAAAACCTAAAAATACAGTACTCATTTTAAAACGAGTTTTTAAAATGAGTGCTGTATTTTTTAGGTTTTTTACTTTTGATGGTTTGCATTTTCTGCAAATGAAAAGCAAATGAAATTTCAAATCCATGCTTCTTTCCCATCTCTCCTCCAAATGGGAATGTCCTTCACATGCTCCCACCTAAAACTCCCACACTACTAACTCCACACCTAAATCATCATTTCTTTGCCTATTTTAACTTAATTCAGAGATCTTGCTCAGAACACCTTTTCATAAATCTTTTGCATGCATGCCTCTGGCCTACCTTACTCATATTCTCAAACTTTCATTGTTTGTTTTTGTTATCCATTGTACCCATAATATTGTTTTCCTCTGTAATATTGTTAATTTGTCTCTATTCGTATGTATTTGTATGTCTGTTTGGGGCTTTTACCCTCGGGTCTCTACTGAAAAAGGGTAATTCTTACCCAGCTGGGCCAACCCGGTTAACAAATGCAAATAAAATAAATAAGCTGTTACTTGGACTTTATTTTTCTTTCTGTCTCCATCTCTTACCAATAGAATTTTTTGTTTGACTAAATTCGGTTTTACACCTTCGCTTTCACTCAACCCTGATATTACTGACTTTGTAGATCTTTATGATGATCTTCTTGTTTCACTGTTGCAGTTATCACACTTGGATTATCTGCCTGCAGGCAGCCCTCAGTCAGCCTGAATACCAGAGACTTAGTATTTTTGCATTGGTTGCTGTCGCTTCAGTACTGACGTCAGGTCATCGGGTATAAAAACAGGCAGCTGACGCCATTACATAAGTCTTTCTTCCCGAGGAGCCCGAAGCAGTAGTAGTTCACATGAGTGCTGGTCGGCCGCTTCCTGAGTTTTGTTTCCGAAATTGAATCATCCTGAAGTCTTCTAAAGCTAAGTACCCCGTTGGGGATCCTTTTTTCTTGCTCTAACCAATGTCAGAAAAAGTTAACAATCGTCTCGCCTGTGGAAAGCATCACTGCGTCACCTGTTTAGGCCCAGACCACGACGTACCTTGCTGTCGGTTTTGTGCTTTGTTCAGTGCCCAAACTATTCATTGTCAGGCCCTTACTGTCGCTAAATACTTTTGTTCTCTGTTGCCATATTCTGGAATGGCTTCGGTAAGCCATTCGACTACTGATCTTTCGAAAAAAAGTAAGGATAAAGACAGGCAGACTGCACAGGTCCAAAACTGCTGACGATGCTTCTGTTAAGCTACTCGCCAGTTCGCTGGTACTCAGTGAGGCGCTTTTGCAGCCCCTGATGCCCGCTTCGATAGATTCACAGGCCGCTATTGAGACCCGTTCGTAGTCCGGTATGCCCCGAGACTCTTCTTTGACTATGGAACCTGCGGACGTCTCTACCTTGGATGGATCTGGAGCCGCTGTGCAGGCACCAGCTCCTGAGGAAGTTCTTTGCATTACCGATATTCGAAACAAATCGACTACTACTTTCACGTTTTCAGTTCTTTCTAAAACTAGTGAATTTCTAAGGCCTAGAGTACAAGCTATGCCTAAAAAAAACTATCCAAACTCAAGTGCCTGCTTCCTTGCCACAATCTCAAATGCTTAAAATGGCAGAAGGACCTGATCATGCTGATTAGGGGAAGCCAGCCTTCCCCTGCTAAACAAAAAAGAGACCTGTCCCCGGCAGCTTTAACTGACCAAGAGTCCGACTCTGAAGTTTCTGAATATGAAGACATGCCTTTTATCTGCCTGTGAGGATTAAGATGCAGAGGAATCCATTCCCTCTGCTTCCCCTGCAGAGGATTTTCCTTTTGGTGAAACCTTGCATACTTTGAGAGAGCATTTCCACTGGGAATGCCAGGATTATCCTCTGTTCAAAAAGAGACTCAGGGAATTTTTAGATCTACCACAGCACAGACCCTTCGCTATCCCTCCTGTTCTGGATGTTGCAGATGATGTATTTATGGAATCCAGTTTAACTCCTGATACTTTACACCTTGCCCCAAGGAAACCTGACCGGTACTATAGAGTCCCTGACTCTCTCAAATGTCTTTTCAAAAATCGTACTGCTCACCCAGAGATAATCTCCCAAGGACCTAAAGGAATAAAAGCAACTACAGCTAAGAATCCCACTCCTTCGGATAGAGATTCCCGGGATGTAGACAGATGGGGTAAAAAAGTATACACCTCTGCTACTCTTGCCATTAGAGCATTGAATTGTCAGTTCCACATGCTGAAGTACCAGCAACATACTATGGAACTTAAGCAAAAATGATCTACCTTTCCTAACTGTGCAGAAAAAGAATTACAGGAGCTTATGCATTTTGTAAGCCAAATCAGCAAACATACCTTGCAGTGTGGGTTTGACGCCCTAGAAGCATCTTGCAGGGCAGCAGTCACAGGTTCTTTACTTAGAAGGCATGCTTTGCTTAAGGAGCAGACCTTGCCAGACCATGTCAAATCAAAATTACTGAATGCTCCTTTAAGGACAATCTGTTTGGCCTCAAAGCAGAAGCGGTTTTAAAAAAGATGGAAGAAAAGGCGAAGTTTATGCAGACAGTAAAAGATTTTTTGCAAGTGCAGCCTCCAAGATTCAGTAGGCATTGCCCCTTGAAACATTGGTCCTTTCCAGCCCCCTCAAGGCCAACTCAAACTAGACCCAGGAAAAACTGACCCCCCCCCCCCCCCAGATTACAGTCTCAGGGTATGCAGAGATCTAAGCAGTGGAGTACTTCCACTTCTAAAACAGGGAGTGCTAAGCCACCCCCTTACGGAAAGAATTCACAATGACTTCTCAACTCCACTCCTCACCTCTGCCTAATTGCTCATGCCCCTAGGAGGAAAACTTGCCCACCATGCAAAAAACTGGACCTCCATCACCACCGACCGATGGGTCCTCAAAATAGTATCCCAAGGGTAAAAGTTCTAATGTGATAGTGTTCAATCTCGCCGTATGTTCTTACACATGGGTTCAGAGCCGATCCTCGGCTCCGTGTCGGCCGCTTGCAAGCTCTGCATCGAGAAGAAGCTCGAGACAATCTAATACCCACAATCCCCCTCTGCCTTTACCTCAGATCTAGTTTGCCGCTGCTGCGTTCGCATCGCTGGGAGCTAGCTCGAGCATCTTGAGATAAGATATAACTTTATTTTTGTTATATTTTAGAGAAAATTTGTTCTAATAGTAACTTTTGATATACCGAGTGTATGTGTGTATGAGTAGGTAGAATTTCTCGGTACCGTTAAGTTTATTAACTGGTTAGAGTTTTTCGGGGCCTACCAACCCTACTTAAATTTGACAACCGGACTTGACATTTAAATCGGATTTGACTTTTTTCCACCGGATTTGACTCTTATACTGGACTTGACTTTTATCTTTCCTGTAAAATATCTGATAAAGTTAAATCAGGCTTTAAGCGTTGTCAGTGTGGCCAAAAAATGTCACTTACTGACAACCATAGTTCCTGTGTCTACTGCCTTGGCCCTCTCCACTTACAAGAGGACTGTTCAATCTGTCACTCTTTTAGTGGGAGGGTCATGACAGATAGGCGCAGGAAACTCATGGACAGAGGATTATTAAAACCTTCCTTTCAGGAGGCTCTGGATGCTTCAGACCAGGCATCAAAATCCTCGAAGGAATCGAAGACGTCGGAGCCCAAGTCATCGGCTCCGAGCTCTTCGGTAAAGTTAGATCACCGGTTCCACAGACTTCGGGCCGAGTGTTCAACTGGTGTCGGTTCCTGAGCCTCGAGTCTTGGAACCGGTGATGGAGCTCCCTCCATCGACTTTATTGAGGTCGGCTCCGTCTTCGGTTCCTTCGACCCGTTCTTCTTCCAAGCTCTCCGATGTCGATGTGGATCGTGTGGTGCAGAAGTTATTGGAGCATTCGGTCCTGTCCAAACTTATTTCAGTTTCCACCCAGTTGGTGTCGAAACTTGAAGGCCTCCCATTGTCTCCATCCATTCCTCCTCCGAGACCTGTCCAGTCTTTGGAGCCGGAAGAGGTTGATCTTCTGATTGTGGAGCCCTCGGGTCCAGAACCGTCCTTTTCTCGGTCTGTTCCTCTCACCTCGACTCCGTCGGACCCGGTACCGGAGTCTCAGAGCCGACGATCTGTCCTTGGTTCCGGGGCCGAGAGTCGAACCGACGTTTTGGTTCAGACTCTTCCTCTCGGGGCCTCGGCGCGGATCGATTCGGCTCCGTCCTCGGGGTTGATGCCTTCGGTGCCTGTTTCGGGGATTCTTCCCATTTCTTCGGAACCGGGAGATTCTTCGATTCAGGACCCGGGGGCTTTCGACCTAATGAGGAAGGTGTTGTCTACCCAGACAACCACATCAGTGGAAGCAACCTCTCCTCCCCATAAAGGGCCGTTATCCTCCTCTGCACCCACGGCCACATCCAAGCGTCGAGCACCAGTGTCTCAGCCACCCCTGGAGGGTGCCCCCTCTTCCTCGGAAGCTTCTTCGGATTCTCCCCACGAAGAAGTCCCTAGGAAAAGATTGTGTAAGAGGAGACACTTGGATTCTCCACAAGAATCCTTGACATCCGATACTGACTTAGATGAGTCAGAAGGGTCCCTAAGTCACCTTCAGAAGATGTCTCTTTTCGGACATATTGGAGATCCTGAAACAGAGAGGTGACTGGCAGTCCCTCCCTTCTGAGGATGAGTCAGTTTTGCTGAAGGCATTCGGTGCTCGCCCTTCTTCCTCCTGGGTCACTCCGCCCTTCGGAATTAATGGAACTTATTGCTCAAGGGCGTGGAGGCTCCTGACACAGTGGAACCAGTCCCAAGGAAACCCAATAAGTATATCACTGCACCCCAGGACAAGACTTACTTAACAAAAGGAGTTCCAGTGGACGCTATGGTGGTGGCAGCGGCCACGAAAAAGGAGATGTCGGAATCTTCCTCATCTGTCCATCCCCCTAATAAAGATTCTAGGACTATGGACAGGTATGGGAAGTGCATTTTTAGTTCAGCGGCTTTTTCCATGCGATCCCTGAACTATTTGACCCACTTTACACGACTACAGAAGGATCTAGTCAAAGAGTTGGGAGATACCCTCCAGGGTACTACAGATGCTGCTGTCTCAGAGAAAGTGACAGCGCAACTTAATACCCTTACATCCATTGTGAACTCGTCCATGAGGCTGATCTCTTACGCAGCCGAAGGTTCGAGTAGGGCAGCAGCTTCAGTGATTGCTCTTCGCAGACTATCCTGGATGCGCTTATGTTCATTTGCGGAAGCCTTAAAGTCTTCCTTTACTAATGCCCCATTTGACGGTGCCACTCTCTTTGGCCCTAAAGTAAAGGAGACCCTTACCCGGTGTGAACAGGAGGGAAAGACTCTGTCTGCTGTCTGAGTCCGTTTTTCCACCCCAACCAGACCGTACCCCAAAGGGCAACGTGGTGGAAAAATGTGGTTTCGAAAACCCCAAGGATCTTTCCCAGGCACACAGGGTGATGCCCCTTCTAGAGGCAGAGGAGGGGCCAGAGGTGGAAGACGCCGCCCTGGCGGCAGAGGGGGTCCGCAGAATCAAGGTGACAGGGATACACTCCCTGGTAAACCTTTCCAGCACTCCTGAGAGGAGGCCCGACTGTCCTGCTCTGGAGGCAGTCGGGGTCGCTTAGCTTTATACCCTCAGGCCTGGCAAAACATAACTACAGACAAGTGGGTAAAAAGCGTGGTTACCAGAGGTTACAACATACCCTTTCTATCCCATCCCATTCCAAAGAAAAGACTCCCAGATGTACCGCCCCATCTGCGAGAGCCAGCAGCTATAGAAATTTCAAAGCTGCTAGAAAAAGAGTCATCCAACCAGTCCCAGCGGACCAGCAAGGATTCGGGACTTACTCAAGGTTCTTTTTAGTTCCAAAGAAAACAGGGGACTTGGAGGCCCATTCTGGACCTAAGCGACCTCAATACCTTCGTCAAGAAAGAAAAGTTCCGAATGGTCACGCTTCAATCGATCCTTCCATTCTTACAGAAGGACGACTGGATGTGCTCAATAGATCTGAAGGATGCATACTACCACATCAAAATGGCCAGGGCATCCAGAGATCATTTGCGCTTCCGGCTGGGGGCCAGTCACTTTCAATTTCGAGCCCTGCCCTTTGGTCTGACCTCAGCCCCCAGGGTCTTCACCTAATGCAAGGCAGTGGTAGCGTCTCACTTGAGACGCCAAGGATTCCAGGTGTTTCCGTATCTGGACGACTGGCTCCTTTCTGCCACCACCCAGCGTCAACTAGTACAGGCCAGAGACTATACTCTTCAACTGTGTGTTCACCTAGGAATTTCCGTAAACTTCGGAAAATCCTTACTTCAGCCATCACAGAGTATCTTGTTCATAGGAGCGGAATTAAACACACATCAGTTAATTCTAAGACTTCCTCCAGAAAGGATACTTTCACTTCAGACTCACATACGTCTTCTTCTCTTGTCCAGGAAATCCCCAGCAAAACTGGTACTGAAGGTTTTGGGACTCATGTCAGCTTCTCTTGTTGCAATACCCTTGGGAAGGCTGCACATGAGAGTCCTACAATGGCTACTGTTTGCACAATGGTCGTTCCAACAACTACCTCTAACACACGAGATTCTTATAACGAACACATGCAAAACACACCTAAACTGGTGGCTTCAAACGTGCAACCTTTCCAAGGGGAGACCATTTGTGCTACCCACGCCTACAGTTACGGTGACCACGGACACTTCCCTGATAGGGTGGGGGGGCATCTTTCAGGGACAGACAGTCCAAGGCGAATGGACCAATTTGGAGTACAATCTGCACATCAATGTTCTAGAGTTGAGGGCAGTGTTTCTAGCGTTGCAACACTTTGCTCCCCTTCTTCCTCTGGGAACTATTGCAGTTCAGACGGACAACATGTCGGTAGTCTGGTACATAAACAAGCAAGGGGAACCAAGTCCTATCAGCTATGCAGAGAGGCCATGAGAATCTGGCAATGGGCGGAGTCCACGGGTCGCTTTCTAATAGCAACGCACATCCCGGGGTCATCCAACGTCATAGCCGACAGGCTGAGCAGAGCAATTCTGTTACCGCACGAGTGGTCCCTAAAACAGTCAGTTGCGAAAAAGATTTTTCGCATGTGGGGCCAGCCTTCCTGCGATCTGTTTGCGTCTCCAATGAACGCCAAATGCAGGAGCTACTTTGCCCTATTACCCCCTCCAGGGGAAGTCCCCAGGGACGCACTGATTCACGATTGGCCCCCGGGACTCCTGTACGCATTTCCTCCATTTCCCCTGATATCAAAGTTTCTCCAGAAAGCCAGAAACTTACACAGGACAATAATCCTCATTGCCCCATTCTGGCCTCATCAAATTTGGTTTCCCTTCCTGAAGACACACTGCATTCGGGGACCCTGGATCCTGGACCCAGAGCCAGATCTATTGACTCACTCGTCAGGGGCTCCCCATCCCGCGCTCTTGTCCCTCCATCTAGCAGCTTGGCTGCTCCAATTCCCAACTTAGCCAGGTCTGATCTTCTTTCGCCTGCAGTTCAGAATATATTGGTGGCTTCTCATAAAGCTTCCACTACTAAAACATATTCTAGTAAATGGAAGCGATTTGTATTCTGGGCGAATACACAGCAAGTGGATCCTTTTATAGCTCCTTTGAATAAAATATTAGAGTTTTTAACAGACTTCTTCCATCAGGGTGCTTCTCCTGCCACATTAAGAGTTCAATTGGCTGCCATTTCTAATTTCCATGTGGAAGAATGTGGGGCTCCTGTTATGGCCACAGACTTTGTAAAGCCTTTTTAAAAGGGGTTTTTCATATTAGACCACCAATTAGATCTCCTACGTCACCTTGGAGTCTAAACTTATTGTTATCTAAATTAATATTGCCCCCCTTTGAACCAGCCTCCTCTTGCCCATTGAAATTTTTGTCTTGGAAGACTCTCTTTTTGGTAGCCATTACATCCGCTAGGCGAGTATCTGAACTTCAAGCTCTCTCCATTAAGCACCCTTATTTGATCTTTCACTCTGACAGAGTTTCTCTTCGAACTAATTCATCCTTCCTTCCTAAAGTTTGTTCTATTAATAATATTAATCAGTCCATTGAATTACCCACCTTCTTCAAGAATCACTCCAACAAAATGGAGTATATGTTGCACAAATTAGATGTTCACAGACAGCTAAGGTTTTACTTGGATAGAACAAAAGATCACAGGAAAACTGATCAACTTTTTGTGGCCTTTGCTGATAACAGGAAAGGATTAGCGGTTACCAAAAGAACTCTTTCTAAGTGGTTAACGGATTGTATAATCTATGTCTATGATTCTTCAAATCAAACTCTTTTGCACAAACCCAAAGGACATTCCACAAGGTCAGTGTCTACATCCCTGGCTCATGCAGCCCGCCTACCACTAGACGCTATTTGTGCGGCTGCTACTTGGTCTAAGCCACATACATTCATTTCTCATTATAAGGTAGACAAGGTTTCTAGGGACAGGGCAACCTTTGGTTCCACTATGCTCAAGAACGTCCTTCCGTGAGTTCCTCAGGAACAAGGAGCTAGGGACGCTACCCATGTGTAAGAACAAACGGCGAGATTGAACACTATCACATATAGAAGTTATGTCCTTACCATAACGTTCCATGTGGAGTGTTCATCTCGCCTTTGTTCTTACATTCCCACCCTCCCGCCCTTAGGAAGAATGTTCAGTTTTGGTGCCTGGCCTGTGCATATGTGATGTAAGCATGAGTGTGCTCTCTCTAGAGACTGGTTTGCTTGCAAACTAGATCTGAGGTAAAGGCAGAGGGGGATTGTGGGTATTAGATTGTCTCGAGCTTCTTCTCGATGCAGAGCTTGCAAGCGGCCGACACGGAGCCGAGGATCGGCTCCGAACCCATGTGTAAGAACAAAGGCGAGATGAACACTCCACATGGAACGTTATGGCAAGGACATAACTTCTATTTTCCACACATTGCCAACCCCAAAAGTGTTCCCAGTCCTTTCTCCAAACCAGTGGGCAGAGGCACAAAACCAAGTTCAATCCCTGCTCTCCATAAGGGCTAGTCAACCTGTTCCTGCAGAACAGGTAGGCCAAGGTTTCTATTCCAGACTTTTCCTGGTACCCAGAAAAGAGGGCACCTGGCACCAAATCTTAGATCTATCCATTCTAAACACCTACCTGGTGGTACCAAAATTCAGAATGCTCGCCCTGCAGCAGCTTCTTCCTGTGCTGGGCAAAGATGCCTGGTTAGCTACCCTAGACTTAGTAGAAGCCTATTTGCACATCCCTATAAGCGACTCGTGCAGGAAATATCTACACTTCAGGGCAGCATCTATGCATTATCAGTTCTCTGCACTTCCCTTTGGCTTATCTACTGCTCCCAGAGTATTCACAAAATGCCTGGCTCCAACAGTTGTCTACTGCAGACAGAGAAAAATTCAAATTTACCTGTACTTAGACGACTGTCTGATCCAGGCAGACAGTCAGGAAATGCTGTTGCAGCACCTGACATTTGTAAAAAATCTTCTAACCTCCCTGGGGTACACAATCAATGAAAAGAAATCAAAACTAGTCCCCAGTCAAAAGATTGTATTCATGGGAGCAAGCTTGGACACAGCATCCCAGATGGCATTCGTTACCCCAGAAAAACAAGTTTGACAGACTACTTCACTCAAATGGCCACCAGAACCCAGCTATCTGCAAGGAAAATCCTGCAGGCCCTAGGGTTCATGGCCTCATGCATCCTACTAATTCCTTATTCCAGACTGCATATGAGGAAACTTCAATGGTACTTAAGTCTTTGGTGCCAAACTTCTCAGGACCTGGAAACCATCATTCCTATCGTACCTTGTCTGACAGAGATTCTTTGGTGGGCAGCAGCATGCAACCACAACAAGGGACTACCCTTTACTCAACCCCATGCTGCCCAGACCCTAACCACAGACGCATCAGATTATGCCTGGGGGGCACACCTGGACAAGTGCATTCAGGGCCACTGGAGCCCAAGTCATATTCATCTGCACATAAACCAGAAAGAGATGCTAGCTGTGCAGCACGCTCTAACAGCTTTCAGATCCCTACTCTCACCAGTACCCCTGCTAATAAAAATGGACACCACAGTTATGTGGTACATCAACAAGCAGGGGGGAATCCACTCTTACCCACTCTGCAGGCTAGCCATGGCCCTGTGGAACACTGCTTTGGACATGCAGGTCCATCTGCAAGCTCAATTTCTGCCAGGCAAACAAAACACTGGCAGACGACTTAAGCAGAAATCTCTTAGACCCACACGAGTGGCAACTAGAGCCCAGAACCTTCAGCCTTCTGGTTCAGACATGGGATACCCCAGAGGTGGATCCCTCTGCCTCATCCTGCAATCACCAGCTCAGCAAATTTTGCTCCAGTATACTTCACAGCAGGGTCTGGAAAGTGGATGTCCTATCCTTCCAGTGGCTAAACCTCTCTATGCATTTCCTCCTGTGCCCCTTCTCTCATGAATATTGCTCAAGATAAGACAGGACAGACCAAGGACAGTTCTGATTGCCCCGGACTGGCCATGCCAGCACTGGTACCCACTCCTGCGCAGCCTGTCACTGGTGCCACCCTGGCACCTTCCCCAGAGCCCCACCCTGCTCACTCAGCAGGGGAGACCGATCTTGCATCCACAGCTGCAAACCCTAAATCTTGCAACCTGGCTTATTCCTTGAATTCTCTCCCAGTGAACAGCCTAAGCAAGCAGGTACTGGACGTCATTCTTGAAGTCAGAAGACCCAGTACAAGGAAATCCTATGCCGATAAGTGGAAAAAAGGTATTGCTCCTGGATTCAATCTAAAGGAGAGGACGCAACTCTGCCCTCCCTACTAGCAGATCTACTCCACAGAGGCCTATACTTTTCCTCCATTAAGATCCATGCCTCTGCCATCTCGGCTCATTACAACTCTGAGCCGCCTCTATTCTCTCACCCTCTCATCAAACGGTTCCTGAGAGGGGCAGACAACTTAAGGGCACCAAGGAGAGCACCCACCCCTGCTTGAGACCTTAACTTTGTACTGGAAAAGCTCACACTGCCCCCTTTTGAGCCTGCAGCGTCAGCGGACTTAAAATTCCTCTGTTGGAAAACCGCATTGCTCCTGGCCATCACTTCAGCAAGAAGAGTGTCTGAACTACAAGCACTTATAGCCATGGAACCTTTCATCATTTTTCATTCTGACAGTCTTCCTCAGGACCAATCCTTCCTTTATGCCCAAAGTGGTGTACAGTGTGGCTCTCAACCAATCTATCCATTGGCCAACCTTCTTCCCTAATCCTCAAAATAAAGGGGAAAGGATCCTGCACTCCTTGGACGTGCACAGCCAGCTCAGATTCTATCTGGATAGGACTAAGCCTGTCAGGAAATATGACCAGTTACTACTCAGTTTTGCACCAGGGGCAGAGGGCAAGGCCATTTCAAAGCAGACAATTTCCAAATGGATAGCACACTGTATCCATTTCTGCTACAAATACCATGGGAAACCAACCCCTCAGGGAGTCCGAACCCGTTCCACTAGGGCAACTTCTACCTCTACAGCATCCCTCAGGGGAGTCCCTGCCAGGGATATTCGGGAGGCTACTACCTGGAGGTCTGTACACACATTCACCAAGCATTACCACTGCCTATATTTTCCAAATCCAGGGCAGGTTTTGCAACTGCAGTCCTGCAGGGCATACTAGCCAGCCCAAACACTTCTTGACTGCCTCCACCCTTTCTATAGCTTTGGGAATCAACCCAAGTGTGATGACTGCAACAGTGAAACACGAAGAACATAGTACAGTTGTGTACACTTACCGTAAATGTAGATGTTTGTGTGTATTCACTGTTGCAGTCCTGGTTTCCCTCCCTCTCTCTCCTCTCTGTGTATACTACTCACCCCTTCCAGGGGTATTGGTATTTACTTTTTACTGGTGGAGATTTTTCCACTATAGCTTAGCTCCCTGTTGGGGGGGCTCCTTACATTTGGGGCAAGAAAACTGATGTAATGGCATCGACTTGCCTGTTTTTATACCCCTGACAACCCGACATCGGACCTGGAGTGACAGCAACCAATGCAGAAATACTGAGTCTCTGGTGTTCTGACCTTCTGAGGGCTACCTGCAGGCAGATAACCAAAGTGTGATGACTGCAAAAGTGAATACACTCTTAACATCTACATTTATGGTAAGTGTACACAACTGTACTTTCCCCAGGAAAGAAGACTCTTGCTCCCTATCATAGATCTATCCTTTTTCAGTCAGTCTCACATAGTCCCAAAATTCAAAATGCTTACTTTTCAAAAGCTTCTTCCCGTGATCAGTCCTTAGGCTCTAATGGTTACCTTGGACCTGAAAAATGCCTACTTTGCACATCAGTATCTGCAGAAGTTTTCTTCACTTCAGATCAGGTACCAGTCTCTTTCAGTTCTCTACCCTTCCCTTTGTCTTGTCTACTGCTCCCAGGGTCTTTACCTAATATCTCACCCCTGTGATCACGTTTTGCAGAACAAGAAGCATCCAGGTTTACCCTTATCTGGATGACTGCCTCATTCCGTCATACAGACGGCGCAGTGGTGCAGCTGTAGCGTTGTTGCCTCACAGCAAGAGGTTCTCTGGTTCGATTCTCTGCTGGAGTGCCTTCTGTGTGGAGATTGCATGTCCTCCCTGCATTTGTGGGTTTTCTCCGGGTACTCTGGTTTCCTCCCACATTGCAAAGACATGCATCTGGAGCATTTCTGCCCAGGCCTGCACTGAAAATTGGCTTTGTTCCAAGTCGTACTTTCCCAGTAAATATACGTTAAATAAAAATAAAAATTCAGACCACAAGTCAGTCCAAGCTCCTCAAGGATCTGGCCTTAACCCAGACCCTACTCTTCTCTCTAGGGTTCACGTAAACCTCAGCAAATCCAACACAAATCCTTCCACCGGGATAGTTTTCCTGGGGGCTGTGCTGGATTCCTCCCTCCCTCCAAAAGGCCTTCCTTGCCACAGACAAGGCTTCCTTCTTAACCAAATACTTCCAGGACATTATGCAGAGAGAATGCCTCTCAGCCAGGGAATTCCTCAGAGCAGTGGGCTACATGGCATCCTGTATCCTATTGATCCCTCTGGCCAAGCTACATATGAGGCAACTTCAGTGGTACCGCAAGAATCTGTGGTGCCAGCAACTCGGTCCGTAATTCACTACATCAGGAAGGAATTGGCTTGGTGGGCACAAGCATGTGCACAGAACCAGGGTATCTCCTTCGGGTTAATCCCTCAGGGCCAAACCTGGGGAGCCTATTTCCAACACCTCCTGTCTCTGGGCAAATGGGAAGAGCAGTTCAGGCACAAGCGCATAAATTGGAAGAAATTGATGGCAGTACAGAAAGGCATAGTGGCCTTCATGGATCACTGGAAACCAGGAGTTCTACTTATCCAGGCAGACAACACAACAGTCCTGTGGTACATAAACAAGGGTGCACCCACTCCTACCCTCTTTGCCAGCAGACATTGTAGATCTGGGAGACTGTCAATGCTGTGGCATTGCACCTGATGGCTCAGTACCTTCCTGGGGCTCAGAATACTTTAGCAGACTACCTCAGTAGACACTTAATGGATTCCCGTAAGTGGCAGCTGCATCAGGAAACATTTCTCAGCATAGTCCAGAAATGGGGATCCCCTCAAATAGACCTCTTTGTCACCAGTGAAAATGCTTAGTTAAAAAGATTGTCCCAGGAGCAAATGTCATAAAGCCTGGAGAAGCTTTCTCCTTCCTCTGGCACCATTGACTACTTTATACATTTCCTCCCCTGCCTCTCCTCCCAAGGATCCTCCTAAAAATCAGGGAAGGAGGACTGAGACTGGCCCAGGCAGCACACTAATAACCCCCTGCTACTGGGTTTGACCAAAGAAGAACCTTGGCAGTTACCCAGTGAGTGGATCTGCTGACTCAGGCAAAGGGAAAGTTTGTGCACCCCAAACTGCAGACCGTCAAACTCTCTGCGTGGATAATTCATCAAAATTCTACTTTGAATAATCCTTGTACTCTGGTGCTTAGTATCCTCAAGAGTCTAGAAGACCCAGTACTAGAAAATAACATACTCTGCCAAGTGGTAGGGATTCTGTATTTGGCGTCAGCAGCAAGGCCTCTCAGCCCTGTTTCTCCCAACGTTTCAACTATTTTGCAGTACCTGGCTATCTTGATGGACAAAGGCCTATCCTTCTCATCCATTAAGATTCATGCTTCTGCCATTTCAGCCCACATCCCTACTCTAACTCCTGTATCTTTTCCCACCCCCTAATGAAACAGCTCAACTTTGTTGTAGAAAAATTGACTTTACCCCCCCCCCCCCTTTTAAACCAGCTGTGTCATCTGATTTAAATTTCTTGACCTGGAAGACTGCCCTTTTACTGGCCATCATCTCAGCTAGGAGGGTGTCAGAGTTGCAAGCCCTCATGGCAGTGGAACCTTTTTTTTTTTTTTGTCTTCTACCCAGACAGAGTTTCACTCAGAACTAAGCCTTCCTTTATGCCCAAGCTGGTCACCGACACTTCCTGAACAAAGCCATATACTTGCCTGCCTTTTTTCTTAAGCCACAGAACCAATGGGAAAGAATCATTCACTCCTTGAATGTACACAGGCAACTTTGCTACTACCTTGACAGGGCTAAACCTTTCAGAAAATCAGAACTGTTCATTTCCTTTGCCTTGGGCTGTGAGGAAAAACCAGTCTTCAAGCAGTCTGTCTCGAAGTAGATCTCCCACTATATTTCCTTTTGTTGCACCTACCATGGCAAAATGCCCCCTGAATTTGTTAGGACCCATTCAACTAGGGCCACTTCTACCTCCACTGCTTTCCTAAGGGGAGTGCCTACCAAAGACTTTCTGTAAGCAGCTACCTGGTCATCTGTGCATAACTTTACCAAGCACCACCACCTGTCAGCCTTCTCCAAGTCCAGAGCAGGATTTACCACTGCCATCTTGCAGGGCATCCTCTCATCCCATTAAGGCACCTTCCACTCTTATCGCAGCTTTGGGACTTGTCCCATTAGTCAGGATCACAACAGAGAAGCATGAAGAACATAGCACAGTTGTGTACACTTATCATAAACGTAGATATTTGAGTGTATTCACTGTTGCAGTCTTCTTTCCCTCCCTCCATCCCCCTTATTCTTCTTACAGTAGCAGATTTTTCTCAGTCATCCTCTTCCAGAGGACACTCTGCAGGGATACCCCGCAGGTCTCTCTCCGCTTACCTGGTCCCTTGTTTAAAATTCATCTGTGGGGAGCCTACCTTCTATGGGCAAGAAAAAATTGATGTCATGGTGTCGGCTGGCTCCCTTTATACCCAACCATCCTGACATCAAGGTAGGTTGTCTGGTAAATCAGGGAGGAGGGAGGTTTTTACTCTGGTAGTTGGGCCAACCAAGGGCTTCTGAATCAGGAAATTCCATAAGTCAAGACTGCAACAGTTGAACATCTACATTTACGGTATGTGTACACAACTGTACTTTCTCCTTTCTCTTCAGTCTGGCCAAAAGTAATTTACCACAAGCTTCCCCTCAAACCATGTTTACTCATATAAGATGGGGGAGTGTGATACACCCTACTCTAGAAACGTCTTCAGCTAACTACCTGCATGATACTGTTTTAATGCCTTTAGGGTACCTTTTATCTGAAGACATGCAGCTGGTACTGGAGGCCAGAAAATCTTCTGCTGTGTTCTTATATGGGTAAGTCAAAAAGATTCTCATTGGTGCCACTCAAACCAGGACTGCCTGAATAAAAGGCTCAGAAATTCAAGGATATAATTAGTCAAGAAAAGATGGCTCTGTTTGCAGATATAATTTTATACCTGATATTAGTATTGTGGAACATCTTGAGACCGTTTCATATCTTTTCAGGATACAAAAGTGATGAAGCTAAAACTAAGGCAGTAGTGTTAAATTATGTACCCATATATGAATTGGTTCATCAATATCCATATTTATGGGGACATGATAAAATTAAGTATTTAGGAGTATGGATTAAAGTGATTCTGATGTGGCAGTTAAGGATACGTGGGAAGAGACTAAACAAAACTAATACTAAGACAATAGAAGCTTTGTTATATGGATATGAGTAGTAAGATACAAGCAGTTAAAATGTTTAGTCCCGTTTGTCTTGTACACGGGTCAGGCATATTTTTATCAACCAGAGGAGAAGTTGTGGATAGCAATTAATAAAGAGCTGAAGGACTTTATCTGGGAGGAGAAGACTGCAAAAGTTAATTTGGATAAGCTGATTCTTCCAGTAGAACAGGGTGGATTGGATTACCCAATTTGAAGGGGTATTTCAGAGCTACACAGTTAAGGCTCCTATACATAGAACGAGCAGAAAACTGTAATTCAAAGTGGAAAGGGATGATGAAATGGGGGAGGGGCTCAAGAAACAAGGAAAGACTGGGGTTTTGGATGCAGGCTTTAATGAGAATAATAATCATACAGAATATTGCATTTCTAAAGTAGTAGAAAGTATCTTAAGAACTAAGCCAACACGGGAATGGAGAAAGGAGATTCTGCAGATAGGGATTACTGCAATTAAGGATGAGATAGACAGTAGGCAAGAGGGGGGGGGGGTTGGAATTTCTTGGAGAAAACTGGCAAAGGAATCAGGGTATTGGGAGAAAATAACTAGAGAGGGAAAGACTCCAATAGTTTATTTGTACTGTAGGTTAGAGATTGCCTATCCCTATCAAGGATTGATATCAGAGTATAGACAGAGAAATAAATAAGGGGGCCTAAACGAAAGACCGTCACTGGTAGAGTTTTTAGTAGAATCTAGAACAGAAGATGCCATTAAAAAAGGAATAATTAGTAGAGCATATAAAATATTGCATGATAACTATAAGAATCAATCAGAGGAGGTTAAAAAGGATTAGGAAGATAGGTTAGATAAGCCATTCACAATGAAACAATGGGAGAGTATGTGTACGTCTCCCAAATATGCAACAAAATCTAAAAGATTTAGAATTTTTGCTTGGAAATATTTACATAGATATTTTTATACCCCAAGTAGACTCCAGAGAATTTTTCCTCAGGTAGACAGCAAATGTTGGAGGTGTGACGAGGAAGAAAGAGGTAATTGGGAACATGTTTTCTGGGAGTGCAGTGAGTTGGCAGGCTTTAAGGATTCCCTATGGGATGCACTGTAGGAGATGCTAGGTGGGCAGATTGTTGTGACGAGGGCGATGATTTTTCTGAGCTATGATACAGAATCAGAATTGCCTAGACATGGTAAGGCCTTGCTGTGTCTGATTGTGGTGGCTGCCAAAAATGTAATTACTAGAAAACAGAATACAAAATCTAAACCCAACTATACTAGAAGTAGTGACTATAGTAACAGAGATAAAACGCTGGAATTGAGATCTTTAGAAAAGGGTAGGAGCAAACTACATTGGAAAAATGTGAATTGTGAGAACAGTACATAAAGGTAAGGAATGAGGTTTAAAAGAAGGCAGGACTTAAATGAGCTGTGGGATATTTAACTGAAAATGGTTGGGTAGATTATAAGTGATGTATAATGTTTGTAACTGGGAGTGTGGTTTATGATGTAAAATTCTTTAAACTAGGGTTGTGTTTGTGTGGTTTGTTTTCATTTATGTGGATGTCTTGATTTCTATTGCCTATGTTGTAAGTGATTTAATAAAGATGTTTCTTTATTCAATTTCTGCCTTTTTTAATTTATGTAATGTTGTTTAGGTTATATAATGTATACTTATGTATGTGAAGTATAATGTTTGTAAACGTGAACTTGTTAATAGAGTTTGATTACTTTTATATAAATGTAAATTTGCCTGTCACAAGTGATGATTCAATAAAGGTGTGTAAAAAAAAAAAGGGAGGAGGGAGCAGGATTACCTGGATGCCTCTGGTTCTATGAGTCACTGTCCACTGGTTTGTCATATTCTTCTATCAAGGTACTTTTGTCAGCTGTTTCTGCTTGTCTTTCCTTTGATCCCCCCTGTTTCTAACAATTTCCAAGTAAACCATTGTTGAAAGGGGTCTTATCCTTCCATCTAGGTAACGTATGGCTCCTGCTTGGGATGTTAATGGTGAGCTTGAAAAGCTTATTCAGTCTCCATTTGAACCAGCTGAAGAGGCTGTGTTTAAGGTTCTTAACTTGAAAGATATTGTTACTTATTGCTCTGACATCTGGAAGGCAATTATCTGACTTACAAACACTTTTTTTTTGTCTCATCTCTGCCTTTTCATGAGCACTGGGTCTGAGAACAAATTGTGCCTTTATGCCTAAAGTCGTGTGAATTTAGTTTAAGCCAGAGTATCCATTTCCCAATGTGATAGTGTTCAATCTCGCCGTTTGTTCTTACACATGGGTTCGGAGCCGATCCTCGGCTCCGTGTCGGCCGCTTGCAAGCTCTGCATCGAGAAGAAGCTCGAGACAATCTAATACCCACAATCCCCCTCTGCCTTTACCTTAGATCTAGTTTGCCGCTGCTGCGTTCGCATCGCTGGGAGCTAGCTCGAGCATTTTCAGATAAGATATAACTTTATTTTTTTTTTTTGTTATATTTTAGAAAAAGTTGTTCTGAAAGTACCTTTAGGTATACTTAGTGTATGTGTGTGTGTAGGTAGAATTCTCGGTACCGTTAAATTTAATTTATCTGGTTAGAGTTTTCGGGGCCTACTACCCCCTTCTAAATTTGACAACGGACTGACATACCCATCGGATTTGACTTGTTTACATTGGATTTGTCTTTTATACTGGACTTGACTTTTCTCTCTACTGAAAAATGTCTGACAAAATTAAATCAGGCTTTAAGCGTTGTCAGTGTGGCCAAAAAATGTCAGTTACTGACAACCATAGTTCCTGTGTCTACTGCCTTGGCCCTCTCCACTTACAAGAGGACTGTTCAATTTGTCACTCTTTTAGTGGGAGGGTCATGACAGATAGGCGCAGGAAACTCATGGACAGAGGGTTGTTAAAACCTTCCTTTCAGGAGGCTCTGGATGCTTCAGACCAGGCATCCAAATCCTCGAAGGAATCGAAGACGTCGGAGCCCAAGTCATCGGCTCCGAGCTCTTCAGTAAAGTTAGATCACCGGTTCCACAGACTTGGGGCCGAGTGTTCAACTGGTGTCGGTTCCTGAGCCTCGAGTCTTGGAACCGGTGATGGAGCTCCCTCCCTCGACTTTATTGAGGTCGGCTCCGTCTTCGGTTCCTTCGACCCGTTCTTCTAAGCTCTCCGATGTCGATGTGGATCATGTGGTACAGAAGTTATTGGAGCATTCGGCCCTATCCAAACTTATTTCAGTTTCCACCCAGTTGGTGTCGAAACTTGAAGGCCTCCCATTGTCTCCATCCATTCCTCCTCCGAGACCTATCGAGTCTTTGGAGCCGGAAGAGGTTGATCTTCTGATTGTGGAGCCCTCGGGTCCAGAACCGTCCTTCTCTCGGTCTATTCCTCTCACCTCGACTCCGTCGGACCCGGTACCGGAGTCTCGGAGCCGACGATCTGTCCTTGGTTCCGGGGCCGAGAGTCGAACCGACCCTTCCCCTCGGGGCCTCGGCGCGGATCGATTCGGCTCCGTCCTCTGGGTCGATGCCTTCGGTGCCTGTTTCGGGGATTCTTCCCATTTCTTCAGAACCGGGAGATTCTTCGACTCGGGCCCCGGGGGCTTTCGATCTGATGAGGAAGGTGTTGTCTACCCAGACAAACCACATCAGTAGAAGCAACCTCTCCTCCCCATAAAGGGCCGTTATCCTCCTCTGCACCCACGGCCACATCCAAGCGTCGAGCACCGGTGTCTCAGCCACCCTGGAGGTGCCCCCTCTTCCTCGGAGGCTTCTTCGGATGCTCCCCACGAAGAAGTCCCTAGGAAAAGATTGTGTAAGAGGAGACACTTGGATTCTCCACAAGAATCCTTGACATCCGATACTGACTTAGATGAGTCAGAAGGGTCCCCTAAGTCACCTTCAGAAGATGTCTCTTTTTCTGACATACTGGAGATCCTGAAACAGAGAGGTGACTGGCAGTCACTCCCCCCTTCTGAGGATGAGTCAGTCTTGCTGAAGGCATTCGGTGCTCGCCCTTCTTCCTCCTGGGTCACTCCGCCCTTCGAATTAATGGAACTTATTGCTCGAAGGGCGTGGGAGGCTCCTGACACAGTGGAACCAGTCCCAAGGAAACCCAATAAGTATATCACTGCACCCCAGGACAAGACTTACTTAACAAAAGGAGTTCCAGTGGACGCTATGGTGGTGGCAGCGGCCACGAAAAAGGAGATGTCGGAATCTTCCTCATCTGTCCATCCCCCTAATAAAGATTCTAGGACTATGGACAGGTATGGGAAGCGCATTTTTAGTTCAGCGGCTTTTTCCATGCGATCCCTGAACTATTTGACCCACTTTACACGACTACAGAGGGATCTAGTCAGAGTTGGGAGATACCCTCCAGGGTACTACAGATGCTGCTGTCTCAGAGAAAGTGACAGCGCAACTTAATACCCTTACATCCATTGTGAACTCGTCCATGAGGCTGATCTCTTACGCAGCCGAAGGTTCGAGTAGGGCAGCAGCTTCAGCGATTGCTCTTCGCAGACAATCCTGGATGCGCTTATGTTCATTTGGAAGCCTTCAAGTCTTCCTTTACTAACGCCCCATTTGACGGTGCCACTCTCTTTGGCCCCAAAGTAAAGGAGACCCTTACCCGGTGTGAGCAGGAGGGAAAGACTCGGTCTGCTGTCGGAGTCCGTTTTTCCACCCCAACCAGACCATACCCCAAAGGGCAACGTGGTGGAAAAATGTGGTTTCGAAAACCCCAAGGATCTTTCCCAGGCACACAGGGTGATGCCCCTTCTAGAGGCAGAGGAGGGGGCAGAGGTGGAAGACGCCGCCCTGGCGGCAGAGGGGGTCCGCAGAATCAAGGTGACAGGGATACACTCCCTGGAAAACCTTTCCAGCACTCCTGAGAGGAGGCCCGACTGTCCGGCTCTGGAGGCAGTCGGGGGTCGCTTAGCTTTATACCCTCAGGCCTGGCAAAACATAACTACAGACAAGTGGGTAAAAAGCGTGGTTACCAGAGGTTACAATATACCCTTTCTATCCCATCCCATTCCAAAGAAAAGACTCCCAGATGTACCGACCCATCTGCGAGAGCCAGCAGCTATAGAAATTTCAAAGCTGCTAGAAAAAAGAGTCATCCAACCAGTCCCAGCGGACCAGCAAGGATTCGGGACTTACTCAAGGTTCTTTTTAGTTCCAAAGAAAACAGGGGACTGGAGGCCCATTCTGGACCTAAGCAACCTCAATACCTTCGTCAAGAAAGAAAAGTTCCGAATGGTCACGCTTCAATCGATCCTCCCATTCTTACAGAAGGACGACTGGATGTGCTCAATAGATCTGAAGGATGCATACTACCACATCAAAATGGCCAGGGCATCCAGAGATCATTTGCGCTTCCGGCTGGCTGCCAGTCACTTTCAATTTCGAGCCCTGCCCTTTGGTCTGACCTCAGCCCCCAGGGTCTTCACCAAATGCATGGCAGTGGTAGCGTCTCACTTGAGACGCCAAGGATTCCAGGTGTTTCCGTATCTGGACGACTGGCTCCTATCTGCCACCACCCAGCGTCAACTAGTACAGGCCAGAGACTATACTCTTCAACTGTGTATTCACCTAGGAATTTCCGTAAACTTCGGAAAATCCTTACTACAGCCATCACAAAGTATCTTATTCATAGGAGCGGAATTAGATACACAACAGTTAATTCTAAGACTTCCTCCAGAAAGGATACTTTCACTTCAGACTCACATACGTCTTCTTCTCTTGTCCAGGAAATCCCCAGCAAAACTGGTACTGAAGGTTTTGGGACTCATGTCGGCTTCTCTTATAGCAATACCCTTGTAGGACTCATGTGTAGTCTTCCCAATGGCTACTGTTTGCGCAATGGTCGTTCCAACAACTACCTCTAACACACGAGATTCTCATAACGAACACATGCAAAACACACCTAAACTGGTGGCTCCAAACGTGCAACCTTTCCAAGGGGAGACCATTTGTGCTACCCACGCCTACAGTTACGGTGACCACGGACGCTTCCCTGATAGGGTGGGGGGGCATCTTTCAGGGACAGACAGTCCAAGGTGAATGGACCAATTTAGAGTACAATCTGCACATCAATGTTCTAGAGTTGAGGGCAGTGTTTCTAGCGTTGCAACACTTTGCTCCCCTTCTTCCTCTGGGAACTATTGCAGTTCAGACGGACAACATGTCGGTAGTCTGGTACATAAACAAGCAAGGGGGAACCAAGTCCTATCAGCTATGCAGAGAGGCCATGAGAATCTGGCAATGGGTGGAGTCCACGGGTCGCTTTCTGATAGCAACGCACATCCCGGGGTCATCCAACGTCATAGCCGACAGGCTGAGCAGAGCAATTCTGTTACCGCACGAGTGGTCCCTAAAACAGTCAGTTGCGAAAAAGATTTTTCGCACGTGGGGCCAGCCGTCCTGCGATCTGTTTGCGTCTCCAATGAACGCCAAATGCAGGAGCTACTTTGCCCTATTACCCCCTCCAGGGGAAGTCCCCAGGGACGTATTTATTCACGATTGGCCCCCCGGGACTCTTGTACGCATTTCCTCCCTTCCCTCTGATATCAAAGTTTCTCCAGAAAGCCAGAAACCTACACAGGACAATAATCCTCATTGCCCCATTCTGGCCTCGTCAAATTTGGTTCCCCTTCCTGATGACACACTGCATTCGGGGACCCTGGATCCTGGACCCAGAGCCAGATCTATTGACTCACTCGTCAGGGGCTCCCCATCCCGCGCTCTTGTCCCTCCATCTAGCAGCTTGGCTGCTCCAATTCCCAACTTAGCCAGGTCTGATCTTCTTTCGCCTGCAGTTCAGAATATATTAGTGGCTTCTCATAAAGCTTCCACTACTAAAACATATTCTAGTAAATGGAAGCGATTTGTATTCTGGGCAATACACAGCAATTGGATCCTTTTATAGCTCCTTTGAATAAAATATTAGAGTTTTAACAGACTTGTTCCATCAGGGTGCTTTTCCTGCCACATTAAGAGTTCAGTTGGCTGCCATTTCTAATTTCCATGTGGAAGAATGTGGGGCTCCTGTTATGGCCCACAGACTTTGTAAAGCCTTTTTAAAGGGGCTTTTCATATTAGACCACCAATTAGATCTCCTACGTCACCTTGGAGTCTAAATTTATTGTTATCTAAATTAATGTTGCCCCCTTTGAACCAGCCTCCTCTTGCCCATTGAAATTTTTGTCTTGGAAGACTCTCTTTTGGTAGCCATTACATCCATAAAGGCAGTATCTGAACTTCAAGCTCTCTCCATTAAGCACCCATATTTGATCTTTCACTCTGACAGAGTTTCTCTTCGAACTAATTCATCCTTCCTTCCTAAAGTTTGTTCTATTAATAATATTAATCAGTCCATTGAATTACCCACCTTCTTCAAGAATCACTCCAACAAAATGGAGTATATGTTGCACAAATTAGATGTTCACAGACAGCTAAGGTTTTACTTGGATAGAACAAAAGATCATAGAAAAACTGATCAACTTTTTGTAGCATTTGCTGATAATAGGAAAGGAGTAGCGGTTACCAAAAGAACTCTTTCTAAGTGGTTAACGGATTGTATCATCTATGTCTATGATTCTTCAAATCAAACTCTTTTGCACAAACCCAAAGGACATTCCACAAGGTCAGTGTCTACATCCCTGGCTCATGCAGCCCGCCTACCACTAGACGCTATTTGTGCGGCTGCTACTTGGTCTAAGCCACATACATTCATTTCTCATTATAAGGTAGACAAGGTTTCTAGGGACAGGGCAACCTTTGGTTCCACTGTGCTCAAGAACGTCCTTCCGTGAGTTCCTCAGGAACAAGGAGCTAGGGCGCTACCCATGTGTAAGAACAAGCGAGATTGAACACTATCACATATAGAAGTTATGTCCTTACCATAACGTTCCATGTGGAGTGTTCATCTCGCTTTGTTCTTACATTCCCACCCTCCCCCTTGGGAAGAACGTTCAGTTTTGGTGCCTGGCCTGGGGCATTCTGCTTCTGCTTTGCAGTTGTTGTGTATATAGTTGACATGTATATATATGTGTATGTGTCTATATATATATATATATATATATATATATATATATATATATATATATATATATATATATATATATATATATATATATATAGACTCTTAGTTCTGTGCATATGTGATGTAAGCATGAGTGTGCTCTCTCTGGCTACTGGTTTGCTTGCAAACTAGATCTGAGGTAAAGGCAGAGGGGGATTGTGGGTATTAGATTGTCTCGAGCTTCTTCTCGATGCAGAGCTTGCAAGCGGCCGACACGGAGCCGAGGATCGGCTCCGAACCCATGTGTAAGAACAAAGGCGAGATGAACACTCCACATAGAACGTTATGGTAAGGACATAACTTCTATTTCTTCTTTCCTGAGCCCAAAGAAGTAGGGAAAGAGGGTACTTTATTCTCTGGATGTAAACAGACAGCTCAGATACTACCTAGACAAAACTCTACCTTTTAGGAAAGCTGACCAGCTGCTTCTCCTTGAAAGGTAAGAAAAGAATAGCTAGAGTCAAAGACCATTTCTCATTGGTCAAGTTATGCTCACCACAAAAAGCTACTTTTCAAGTAGGTTTACAGCTCATTCAGCAAGAGCATTAGCTTCTTCTATTTCTTTCTGGAAGGATGTAAACTCCACAAATATTCTGAATACAACTTCGAACTCCGTACATACTTTTACAAAGTATTACAAATTGGTTTCCTTCTATAGATCTAGAATAGACTTTGGTAGGAAAATACTCCATGGGCTCCTGGAGTCTTGGGTGTTTGCCTCCTCCATTTTTTTCCTACTCCTGTGTAATCTAGGAGAATCTACCCATGTAACATAGGCTATTGCAACAGTGATAACATTCATGAACGTACTACAGCTGTGAAAGTAAACTTAACCATGACAATAGATGTTCTTCTGGATCATCATTGCATTAACTGTCCTGCCTTCATCCATTTGTCCAGATGTTTCTGTATTGTGCTGCCATGGTGTGGTTGTTTTCACCCTTCTGTGTACATTTTTTGTTAATGTTCATATTAATCACTGCTGCAGTAGCCTTGACTATATATGGGTTATGTCCTGCACAGTGTATAACAGCCGGACAGCTTCCAAAGCTTCAGGGCACTGTCCATGTTCTCAAACCATTAGTTTGTGATAAGCTGTCTAAAACCAGATACGAGTGCCAAACCCTTCAGATCTGTCCTGCCATTGAAGAGAGCGCTCCTATGGGCTTTCAATGAGTGACTGTCTGCTTTTGCTGTTCCTGTGCTGGGCAGGTAAGTTCTCTTTGGGGAAAAACTTCACGTGCACACACACAAACATTGTTCCTGTTCGGGGAAGTTATTTGTATTCTACCTTTTGTGTTTTAATTGACTGCCATGTGACAAATGTACTTTTAAATGAGACCAACCTTTTTTTCCTGTCAGTTTAAAAGCTGTTTAAGGTAGTTGAAAGCTACTTTTTTGTGGAGAAATTGTGCTTATTTTAGTTTTTGGGGCTGGCAAAGTGTTTTTTTTTTCTTTTTGTGAGAAAAAAGTGACTTTTAATACATGTAAATATTTACTGGCTTCTGCTTCTTGTTTTCCCTGGGAAAGAGCCACCATTTTCAGCTTGACCAAGGAACAGTCAAGAGGTTCCACAGTCTACTTCCTGCCACAGTAAGAAAAAGTTAAGCAAGCAGCCTTTGTCACCACAGCAGGCTAGCAATTTGACTCAGCCATTGGTGAGTGACTCTGCTGTGACCAAATGTAGTTCTGCAGACCACTCATTTACCCTAGATCGTCTGGTGTAGCACCTACAGCCACTATGGACCAGGGGTTAGCCATGACTTCTGCGACTGTTGCGAGTCCCCAGAGGGGGCAAGGGAGAGAGAGTCTCGTCAGCTCTGGAAGATGGAACAGGGAAAGCTTCTCTGTTTATTTAGACTGTTGTGTCCATCCCTGGGGAAGCTGCTGACATTAACAACACTGCTGGCCCCATTTGTCCTGTCAGAAACAAAAAGAAAGCTAAACATGCATCTCCTCCAATTCATATTTCTCCACACAGTGCTAGTTTACTAGATCTGGCTCAGAGTTTAATTGGACTATTGATTATTCTTATAAGGTGGTTTCTAAAAGAAAGAGGGGATGCCTCTTTTCCTAAACAGATTCAATCTAGACAAGAAGATAAAGGGACAGATTTGGGGATTTCTCCTCAGATTTTTGACCGAGTCCGAGGAGAGCACAGTATCTGATTCTCCCTTTTAAGTTTCTCTTTCTCTGAAACAGTTTCCAGAATGTACCAGTGTTTTCAGTGGGTGAGCACTAAGGTTTCTCTATCCCTCAAAAAATACTCTGATCTAAACATATGGAATTTCCAGAACCTTCTCCCGTTCTTCCTATGCTTTCTGTTTGAGCAAGAGTGTCAATGCCTACAATTTTTCTGATGGTCAACTGTCACTAGAAAGGCATATTGTATATTCCTCATTAAGTTTTTATACACTCGTCCCAGACTTGGCTTAGTAGCTATAACTTTAGATGTTCTTCCTGTTTCACTGTTACAGTCATCACATTTGGGGTTATCTGCTTGCAGTAGCCCTCAGTCGGCCTGATTATTAAAGTCTTGGGTCCTGCGTCGGTTGCTGTCTCATCTTCTGTAACGTCAAGAAGTCAGGGGTATAAAGCATGCAGCCAACGCCATTACATCAGTCTTTCTTGCCGAAGCAGAAGCAGTTGGCAAGTGCCGGTCGGCCGACTCCTGAAATTTTCGTTTTCGAGTTTCAGAACCGAAGTCTTCAACTAAAGCCAAGTACCCCATTGGTGAAACTTTTTCTTGCTCTAATCCGATGTCAGTAAAAGTCAATAATTGTATTTCTTGTGGAAAGCAAATACCTCACAAAGATTTTCATTCATACTGTATTCCTTGCCTAGGCCCTAACCACAACGTACCTCACTGTCGGTTTTGTGCCTTATTTAAGCAACAAACTATTCGTCGTCTGTATATTTACGCTTTTAAATATTTTGGTACTCTGTTCAGTTATCCAGATATGTTTTCGGTAAGCCATCCGGCTACAGACATTCTGAAAAAACGCAAAGATAGAGACAGGCCGCCTAGGTCCAAAGCTGCCAATGACGCATCTCCTAAGCCAGTCGCCAGTTCACCGGTACTCAGTGAGGTGCTTTCGCAGCCCCTGATACTCGCTACTTCAGATTCGCAGGCCTCTGCTAAGACCCATTCGGAGTCCAGTATGCCGTGAGATGCTTAAACTGTGGAACCTGTGGATGTCTCTACCTTGGATGGGTCTGGAGCCGCTGTGCAGGCACCGGCTTCTGAGGGTGTATTCAGGCCTACTGACTTGCATATTAAACCGACACCATCTTTTTCTTCAAGGCCTAAAACTCGAACCATGCCTAGAAAACTGACACCCAGACCGCATGGTCAGGCCTCTGTGCCTAAAAAACAAATTAGAATGGCTGAAAACTTTATTACTTTAATCAGGGGATGCCAACCTTTCCTCTAAGAGACCTAGGACTGAATTTGCTTATGATGCTTCTGACCAGGATTCTGAAATTTCTGATCTGAAGTAGTTAACTACATTTGCTCAGCAACCTGTGGGTATCTGATCATATTCGGATCCGAGCCGGCAGCTTTCCAAGCTAAAAGATCTGAGCTCCAAGCTCCTCCCCTTACCCATAATGACCTGCCATCTCCCTCTAATCCTCCTATCTCGTTTGCCGCGGCTTCTATAAGCTTCTCAGAACGAGCTCTGAGCATAGTACTGTGAGTTTAGCATTTAAAATTTAATTTTCTGTCAAACTTTCTCTAACTTTGTGTGTGTGAACTCCCTCTTATCTTCCTAGCCTTTTTTGGGTAGTTTCTTTAACTTTTTGATTAAGTTAGATTTATTCCCCTCCCCCCTCTGCGTGTGTGAAGTTGTGTGCTTGTGGGCCTAGTTTTCTTTTCTATAATGGCTGAAGGCCCTAAAGCTATTTTCTCTAAATGTACAGTGTGTGGTCATAAGCTGTCCCCAGCGGATGGCCACACAGTGCGTCCTGTGCCTGGGGGTTGATCACCTCTCCTTGGGCTGCATTATTTGTGCAGCCTTCAACCCCAGGGCTTTGAAAGATAGGAGGACGAAGCTTATTCTAGCGGGCCTTTTGCCCCTGGATTCAGTTTCATCCTCTGTGGCGCCAGCCGTGGCTGCGGCTGCCCCACCTGCCACTCCTGATCCCCTGGCTGGGACTCAACCTCCCTCGCTGGCCCAGGAGGAAAGGGGCGGCAAAAAGGGCAAAAAGGATAGGGAGAGAGAGAAAGAAAGGCATCACAGCCACAAGAGGCGGTCCAAGTCTACCCCTTTGGCACTGCTGTCCAAACATCTTGCCTCTCCCCTTAAGGTCTCCGGGCCTTCCCCCTCCTGGCTCCGTTCTCCACGTTTCTCGCCGGAGGAGGAGACCCGGTCACCTTCGAGGTCATCTAGGCGGCCTTCCCGGCTGGCTTCGGTGGCCTCATCTAGATCTACCAGAAGTTTATCGGATGCAGACCTGGACCGGATGATGCGTTGATTTCTCCAGGCCCAGCTACAGATGGAGAGTGCTCTTGCCCCCCCCCCCCCCCGGGGAGAGCTCAACACCTTTTTTCACCCCCATTGCTCCTTCTCCGACCCGCTATCGAGGTTCGGAGCTGTCGGATCCGACTAGCTTCAGAGCCGGGGTGGGGTCGGCGCTGACAGAGTTTCCTACTTCAGCACCCGACTGTACCTTCGAGTCTGTCGGATCCGTTTTCGGATCCGAGCTCTCGGGGCCGTGAGTTGTCTGATCCGGGGGGGGTCAGCGGGCCTTCGGCTCCATTAATGTCTGGGTACACTACCCTTTTGGATCCAATCGGGTCACCTTCGGCGCCGGTCTACACATCTGATCCGAGGGAACTGCTTTCGGATCCAAGAGAAACTTCCCCCTGGCATTCGACGTAGTGGAGAGTGTCCTTTTGAGGGATTCGAGGCCCCAGGCTTTTGCTATGGATCCACCCTCCATTCCACTCAGGCGGACCTGTTTTCCATCATCCGGCCCCAGGGACAGCCTGCGCCTACGTCCCAGATTGTTTGAACAGGACATTGTTGGTGAGGCCTCTTCGGACAGCCCCCCCGAGGAGGTCCCTCACAAACGAAAGTGCAAGAGGAGGCACTTGGACTCACCTGAATCCCTCACGGAGGACACAGACTTAGAGGAAGGGGAAGGTTCCCCAAGGTCACCCCCCGAAGACATCTCCTTTGGAGACATTATGGAAATGTTACACATTAGAGGGGGGTGGTCTGCCCAAAAACCTTCCTCGGATGAGTGTGTTTCTGGAGGCGTTTGACGCAGGCCCATCTACTTCTTGGGTGTCCCCTCCCGCCGACCCCCTGGTAGACCTCATAACTACCAGGGCATGGAAGGAGCTGGACACTGTCGAGCCAGTACCCAAGAGACCGGACAGGATCCTCAGCCCTCCCACGGACAGGACAGTTTGGAGCAAGGGTGTCCCAGTGGATGCCATGGTGGTGGCGGCTGCCCCTAAAAAGGAATTGGCACAGGAGAGTTCCTCGGTACATCCTCCAGACCAGGAGTCTCGGATGATGGACCATCTTGAAATCGGATGTTCTCTTCAGCTGCCTTCTCTGTGAGGTCACTGAATTATATGGCACGTGATTCAGCTCCAGCAGGACCTGATTAAAGAGTACGCTGGGTCACCCCCAGAGTCCATGTCAGTCAAGGACGAGTGGGACCTTATCGGCTCGAATGGCCACTCTCAAGTAAATTACTAACATCTATGCGGCTTCTCTCCCATACTACGGAGGGAGCGGCTAGAGCTAGCGGAACAGGCGTCGTCTTACGTAGACAGGCCTGGCTCCATCTCTGCGATTTTGCGGAACCCTTCAAGGCATCTTTCATGAACGCCCCTTTTGATGGTTCTATGCTCTTCAGCAAAACCGTCCACGATACGCTTCTCCAGAGCGAGAAAGACAGGAAGAAGTTGTCTGCCATTGGGATCTGCTTCTCTGCTCCTCAGAGGTCCTACTCCAGGAACCAAAGAGAACAAAAGATGATGTGGTTCCGGAAAGCTCAACAATCCCGTTTTTCTCCAGATCCTTCGTCCTTCGGAGGCAGAGGAGGACAGGGTGGATGCCGGCCCAGAGGCAGAGGGGGTCAGAAGAATTTTGGGTCGAGAGAACCTTTTTTGGATCGACCCGTGCAGCAGCCCTGAGGGGTTGCCCGACTGCTCATCTCTGGAGGCAGTCGGGGGGCGCTTCTCGGAATACCTAGCAAATTAGGAGTCCATTACGACAGATTGCTGGGTGCTCTGAATCCTATCCAGAGGCTATTCAGTCCCTTTCCTAACTTACCCTCCCCGATCAACAAGACTCCCCGATGTTCCACCCGATCAGAGGGAGGCAGCAGCATCAGAAATTCGAGGGCTGCTAAGAAAAAGAGCTATCCAGCGCGTCCCCCCCCCCCCCGAGCAATCCGGATCAGGCTTTTACTCCAGGTTCTTTTTGGTGCCAAAAAAGATGGGGGACTTGCGACCCATTCTCGACCTGTCCACACTGAACCTGTCAGCCGCCAAAGAAAAATTCCGGATAGTCACTATTCAATCCATTCTCCCACTTTTGCAGAAGAATGACTGGATGTGCTTGATAGACCTCAAGGATGCGTACTACCACATTCTTATGGACAGACGATCCAGAAGGTTCCTCCACTTTCGGCTGGGAGCCAGCCATTACCAGTTCAGGGTCCTACCCTTCGGTCTCACCACACCCCCCCAGGGTGTTCACCAAGGTCATGGCAAGTTGTAGGGGCCCACCTGAGGCTTCAGGGAATACAGGTCTTTCCGTATCTGGACGACTGGCTCCTAACCGCCCCCACCAGGTATCAACTCTGCTCAGGCAGGGACTACTACTTACACCTAGCCCGCCACCCAGGGATCACGATCAACCACAAGAAATCCTCCCTTCAACCTACTCAAATTTTGGAATTCACAGGGGCCAGGATAGACGCTACACAATCTTGAGTCTTTCTGACAGTGGACAGACTTCGCAGTCTAAGCCTTCACGTTCTAGACCTCTTACAAATGTCAGCTCCCCCAGCGGAACTAGTCCTGAGGGCCCTGGGATCCATGGCAGCGGCCATCAATCTGTCACCTTTCGCTCGCCTGAAGATGAGAATCCTTCAATGGACATTGCAAGTCCAATGGTCCATTCTTTTTCACCCCCTGTCTACACCTGTTCCCCTCAGCAGGATTTGCAGGGAGTCTCTTCTTTGATGGCTCCACTCCAGAAATCTCCGAGAAGGTCGCCACTTCATTACACCACCTCCCCAAGTCACGGTGACCACGGACGCATCTCTCCTCTGGTGAGGGGGGCATTGCATGGGCAGATCCGTCCAAGGCACGTGGACTTTCACAGAGACCTCACTGCGTATCAATGTCCTGGAGATGAGTGCGGTGCTTCTAGTGTTGCATGCTCTCCATCCCCTTCTTCCTCCAGGAACTATTGCAATTCAAACAGACAACATGTCGGTAGTCTGGTACATAAACAGGGGGGGACCAGATCTTATCCACTTTGCAGGGAGGCAATGAGAGTATGGGAATGGGCGATATCCACCAACCGCTTTCTCATAGCAACTCTCATTGCGGGTCGGTCAAACATCTTGGCGGACAGGTTGAGTCGAACGATCCTCTCACCTTACGTGTGGTCTCTGAACCCAGCAGTAGCGAAACAAATCTTCCTCGAATGGGGTCAGCCTTGCTGCGATCTCTTCGCCTCACCATTGAACACAAAGTGCAGTGAGTTCTTCGTTCTGGTTCCCCCACCAGGGGAAGCCCCCAGAGACGCTCTGGTTCATGCTTGGCCATCAGGTCTTCTGTATGCTTATCCTCCTCTTCCATTGATGACAAAATTCTTGCAGAAAGCTCGTCTGTTGGGGAGCAGAGTTATCTTCATATCCCCATTCTGGCCTCATCAAACCTGGTTCCCTTAACTGCGGTCTCGTCTAGTACATCCTCCCTGGATCTTAGATCCCAATCCGGATCTGATCTCTCACCCTTTGGGATTGAAAACCCCCAACCTGGGCTACCTCAAGCTCTCAGCTTGGTTGATCCAGTTCCCTTAATGGCTAGGACTCCCGGTATATCTTCCTCGGTTAAGGCCATCCTGGTGGCCGCCCATAAATAGTCTACCAGGAAAATCTACAAGAGTAAATGGAAACATTTCTCTGTCTGGGCGAAGCACAGGAACTTGGACCCCTTCACGGTTCCTATCCCAGCAGTTCTAGACTTTTTCCCATACATTTGATGAAGGAGCTAATGCTTCTACCATTAAAGTTCAGCAGGCAGCTATTTCCCACTACCACGTTGGAAACAATTCAGGGCCCCTAGCGTCCTCCAAGATATGCAAAACATTCATGAAAGGAACCTTTTTGTTAAGACCCCCTATTAAAGATGCAGTGCCTCCATGGGATCTTACCCTAGTTCTTCAAGCTCTGACTGGGCCTCCTTTCGAACCTGCGGCTTCAGTCGACTTAAAATATGTATCTTGGAAGTCGGTCTTCCTGATTGCCATTACTTCTGCTAGGAGGATATCAGAGCTTCATGCTGTTTGCAGTAAGCCTCCATACATCATCTTTCATAAAGACAGGGTCTCCCTCAGGACTAATCCGTCTTTTCTGCCCAAAGTGGCTTCAGAAGCCAATATCAACCAGTCCATCAATCTACCTGTCTTCTTTCCTAATTTCCAAAACAAAGGAGAATACAGACTTCATTGTCTGGATGTTCACAGAGAGTTACGTTTTTACTTAAACAGAACAGCAGATATTCGAAAATCTGATCAACTTTTTGTTTCCTTTGCAAAATCCTGTCTGGGGAAACCAGTCACTAAAGTAATCTTAGCTAGATGGATTTCCCAATGCATTCTCCTCTCGTACAAAAGTTCTGGTCGTCCTGAGCCCCTTAGAGTGCAAGCCCATTCTACCCGATCTATGGCTACTTCTGCTGCTTCCTGGTCAAGGGTTTCTTTGGATGACATTTGCTCAGCAGCTACTTGGGCTTCCTCTCCTACCTTTATTACACACTATAAATTGGATTTAATATCCAGAGTGCTCCGGACTATCCTTCCATAAGGGCCTCCCAAGTTACTGGTAGCTGGGGACTCTGTCCCACAGGTTGCTGAGCAAATGAAGTTAACTACTTCAGATAAAGAAGTTATATGTACTCACCATAACGTTCCATCTGAGTAGGTAACTTCATTTGTCTGCAACCGACCCTCCCTCCATCCCACGAACCCTTAGTTCTTTATCAAAGGATCAGGATATGTCCTTGTTCAGTTGACTTCACTGGAACATATTGTAATCCTTTCCTAGGTTATAGAATTTTTCCTATTGCCTTTTTTCGGGCAAACTCGATCTGAGGGTTAGAGGGAGATGGCAGGGCATTATGGGTAGGGGGAGGAGCTTGGAGCTCAGTTCTTTTAGCTTGGAAAGCTGCCGGCTCGTATCCGATACCCACAGGTTGCAGACAAATGAAGTTACCTACTCAGATGGAACGTTATGGTGAGTACATAACTTCTTTTTTCCTCTGATGACCAGGATTTACCCTTATCTACCTATGAGGATTCTGATGCAGAGGTCTGTATTCCCTCCGCCCCCCCCCGAGTAGATTTCTCTTTTGGTGAAACCTTGCATACTCTTCGGGAGCATTTTTGCTGGGAAAGCCAGGATTACTCTGATTCTAAAATGAGGCTTCGGGATTTCTTACTCCTGCCCCAACACAGGCCTTTAGCTATCCCTCCTGTACTAGACATTGTTGATGATGCCTTTTCGGAATCTAGCTTGGCCCCTGACTTTCTACCTCCTGCTCCCAGAAAGCTTGATGGATATTAAAGTTCTTTTTTAAAAATCCTACTACGGATCCTGAGAGCATTTCACAGGGACCCAAGGGCATTAAGCTACTACTGCCAAAAATCCTACCCCCTCTGATAGAGACTCCAGGGTGCTGGATAGCTGGGGTAAGAAGGTATTCACTTCTGTATCCTTGGCCATTAGGGCCTTAAACTGCCAGTTTCATATGTTAAAGTATCAGCAGCATATTATTGGATTGCTTAAACAGCAAATGATTCCTGACTGCTGAAAATAAGGATTTTTACAGGATTTAATGCATTCTGCTGAACAGGTTGGAAAACATACTTTGCAGTGTGGTTTTGATTCACTAGAGGCATCTTGCAGGGCTGCTGTCACTGCGTTTGTACTTAGAAGGCATGCTTGGCTTAAGAAGCAATCTTTGCCAGATCATGTTAAAGCTAAATTGCTGGATGCTCCCTTAAATCAGGACCGCCTATTTGGCAACAAAGCAGAAGTAGTTCTTAAAAAGATGGAGGAAAAAGCTAAATCTATGCAAACTGTTAAAGATTTCCTACAAGTACAGCCTCCAAGATTTAGTAGGTATTGGCCCTCTAAGAATTGGTCCTTTCCTGCCTCTTCCAGGCCTTCTCACTCCATACTCAGAACCAGCAGAACACCCAGGTTTCAGTCCCAGGGGTGCGCACAGGACTAAGCAGTGGGGGGGCTCCCACTTCCAACTCCGGGAGTAGTAAGACCCCCCCCCCCCATGGTAAACTGTCTCAATGACTTAACTTTAAAACTTCCAAGCACTTCTCAACTGACTGCTCCTTTAGGGGGAAAGATTGCTCTGCAGACATAAAACTGGGAACTCATTACCCAGGGCAAATGAGTTTTAAATATAGTTTCCCAAGGATACAAATTTCTCTTCCACTAAGCTGCGGTGGTGCAGCGGTAGCGTTGTTGCCTCACAGCAAGAGGTTCTCCCGTTTCGATTCTCGACGGGAGCGCCTTCTGTGTGGAGTCTGCATGTCCTCCCCTTTCTCTTCCACACATTACCAACCCCAAACGGTTGGCCAGATCTATCCCTAAATCAGTGGGCAAAGGCACAAAAGCAAGTACTCTCTCACTTAAGCATAAAGGATATTCAGACTGTACCAGAAGAGGAAAAGGGACAAGGTTTCTACTCAAGACTTTTCCTGGTACCCAGAAAAGACAACTCATGGCATCCTATCCTGCACCTTTCTATCTTAAACACCTTTTCGGTGATTCCAAAATTCAAGATGCTAACTCTTCACCAGTTGCTTACTATGCTAGACAAAGATGCCTGGTTGGCAACACTAGATTTAAAGGAAGCCTACCTGCACATCCCAATCAGGGAATCTTGCAGAAGATGCCTATGCTTCAAAGCAGGCTACATGCACTATCAGTTCTCTGCACTGCCCTTTGGCTTATCTACTGAGTCCAGGGTATTCACAAAGTGCCTAGCTCCAGTCATTGCATTTTGCAGGCAAAGAAATATTCAAGTATACCCATACCTGGATGATTGTCTAATTCAGGCAGAAAGCCAGGACATACTTTTGAATCACCTGGCATTTGTACAAAAGGTGTTAACTTGACTGGGGTACACCATAAACGAAAATAAATCACATCTGGTACCCTGTCAAGTTATATTCCTGGGAGCAAGCTTGAACACAACTTCCCAGATGGTTTTCCTGATGCCAGAGAAACAAATTCAGTTGACAACTTACTTCAAATTGATGGCCACAAAAACCTTGCTATCTGCAAGGCGAATACTGCAAGCCTTGGTGTTCATGGCCTCCTGCATTCTACTAATTCCATATGCAAGACTGCATATGAGGAAATTACAATGGCATCTAAAAAGCCTATGGTGTCAACATTCTCAGGATCTAAAAGCTATGATTCCTATCATACCTTGCCTACGGTTAGAGTTCCTTTGGTGGGCAGAGGCCTGCCACCAAAACAAGGGACTACCATGCACTCTACCCCCTGCCATACAAACCCTAACAGATGCATCAGACTATGCATGGGGGGCTCACCTGGCAGGGAAGTGCATTCATGGCAAATGGAACCCAAGTCAAATGCACCTGCATAGTAATCAAAAAGAAATGTTAGCTGTACAGAATGCTCGGACAGCCTTCAAGGACCCCATTCTTCCAGGACAGTTAATAGTAAAGACGGACAGCACCACAGCTGTGGTATATAAACAAGCAGAGGGGGGATACCCATTCTTACCCCCTCTGCAGACTAGGTATGGCTTTTTGGAACACAGCCTTGAGATACCAAGTGCATCTACAGGCTCAGTTCGTGCCAGGAAAACTAAATACACTGGTAGACGAACTAAGCAGAAATCTCATGGACCCACACGAGTGGAAAATGGAACCAAAGACTTTCAACATGTTGATAAACAAATGGGGGAGCCCAGATATAGACCTGTTTGCCTCCCCCTAGAACTGCCAATTGGACAAATTCTGCACAAGGACTCCCCACAAACAAGCTTGGAAAGTGAATGCTCTGTCCTTCAGCTGGAAAAATCTATCAGTTTATGCCTTTCCTCCTCTGCCTCTCCTCTCCAAAGTACTACGAAAGATCAAAGAAGACAAACCAAAGACAATACTGATTGCACCAGACTGGCCTCGCCAACACTGGTACCCCCTCTTGCGCAGTGTCACTGCTGGCTCCATGGCACCTGCCTCAGACCCCTACCCTGCTGTCACAGCAGGAGAGCCAGATTCTGCATCCTCAGCTTCAAACCCTGAACCTGGCAGCCTGGCTAATTATCTAATCTGTCCATTGCCATCCCTCAGTAAACAAGTGTTGTATGTCATTTTGGAGGCAAGGAGGCCTAGTACTAGAAAATCTTATGCTGAAAAATGGATAAGATTCTGTGCCTGGAACCAAACTCAAGGGATGGGCACAGCAGCGCCCAATTTACCTCAGATTCTTCAATACTTAACTGAGATGCTTCGTAAGGGCCTTTCCTTTTCCTCCATCAAAATTCACGCCTCAGCCATTCCAGCTCATTACAACACAGAACCACCCCTCTTCTCTCATCCACTGCTCAAGCAGTTCCTCAGAGGGGCCAGAAACTTATGACCATCCAGAAGAGCCTCGACTCCAGCCTGCGACCTTAACTTTTTATTGGACAAACTCACTCTTCCTCTCTTTGAGCCAGCTGCAAGTGCAGAGTTAAAATTCATTTCTTGGAAAACAGCCACCCTTCTTGCTGAAGTGATTGCTAAAGGAAATCTGAATTACAGGCCGTTATGGCAGTGGAGCCTTTCATCGTCTTTCATGCGGACAGGATGTCCCTCAGGACCAATCCCTGCTTCATGCCCAAGGTGGTGTCCAGTGTGGCTCTTAACCAAGTCCATTCATTTGCCAACCTTCTTTTCTAATCCACAGAACAAAGGGGAACGGATATTGCACTCCTTGGATGTGCACAGACAACTTAGATTTTACTTGGACAGGACTAAACCTCAAAGGAAATCTGAACAACTGCTGGTGGCACTTGCTGCAGGGACAGAGGGGAAGGCTATTTCAAAGCAAACCATTTCTAAATGGATAGACAATTGCATTCATTTCTGCTATAAGCACCATGGAAAACCTATCCCACAGGGGATTAGACCCCCATTCAACCAGGGCTGCATCTACCGCTACAGCCTTTCTCAGAGGTGTCCCTACCAGGGACATCCAAGAAGCTACTACCTGGAGTTCTGTACATACTTTCATCAAGCATTACCATTTTTCTCTAAATCCAGAGCTGGCTTTGCCACTGCAGTCTTGCAGGGCCTTATAGCTGGTCCTAATGCTATCTAAATTCCTCCTCCCATCCTTAGCTTTGGGAATCTACCCAAATGTGATAACTGCAACAGTGAAACACGAAGAACATAGTACAGTTGTGTACACTTACCATAAATGTAGATGTTAGTGTGTTCACTGTTGCAGTCCTTGTAGGGGGGCACCTGACATCTGAGGCCAAACTGATGTAATGGCATCAGCTGCATGCTTTATACCCCTGACTTCCGGACGTCATGGAAGATGAGAGCAACTGATGCAGGACCCAAGAGTTTGATAATCAGTCCAACTGAGGGCTACTGCAAGCAGATAACCCCAAATGTGATGACTGCAACAGTGAATGCACTCGAACATCTACATTTATGGTAAGTGTACACAACTGTACTTTTAATCCTACTGCTGCTAAACATTTAGTTAATTCCAGTCTTATACTATCTGACAAGGATGGGAAAATGCTGGATTAGTATGGAGAAAAAAGTGAATTATTTTGCACTTTGATTTTCTGAATTTTATATCAGGTTCATATGTTTAAAGTTTATTCGGATTAATTGTGAGCATATGAAGAATGTTTTCTCTACAGTTTCTTCTTCTGAGGAAAAATCTTTGTTAAATGGTTTAAATGTGACCTGCAAAATGGAAGAATTTAAAGTATGTGTACGACTCTGATATTTCTTTTAGGGCTATAGCCATTGATACTGTTTTGAGAAGGTTTACCTGGCTGCTTTCTCAGAAATTCCCTGATGATGTGAAAAATTATATTTTAAATTCTCCTTTGGATAGAGCTTTAGTTTTTGGCACCTGTGCTGTTGATGTTCTCAAAAAGTTTTTTTTTTTTTTTGGGGGGGGGGGGGGTAAGCTGATATAGGAATCTCTAAGATTTTTCATCCCTCCTTTTCCAAACTTTTTAAAGGATTCTCTAACCTGATGTCTGGTTTTGGCAATAAACAGTCTCAGCAAAATGCTGATAAATGTGTTTAAGAAAATATTCAAGGGGGTTCCAAAAAATGTAGGAATCCTCCAAAACAAGGACAGTCCAAGAAGTCTGTGACTATTTAGTGGGTCAGATGTTGTCCCCCCTCCCACCCTTCCAGAAAATCTGAATCTTCACTTCACCTCTTCACATTAAAAAAGAAATAACATCCTATTTGTATTCAGAAATAAGCATGCTGTCTAGACAGCGTAGTCAGCTTGCTTGTGTAAGTCATGAATATACCAATAGAATAAAGTCCAACTGCTGAAGTACTATTGAGCAGCTGGACATGCTATTGGAATATGCTGAATGACAGTGCATAATAGAAGAAAAATCAGGTGTGTTCTCAAAAATGAAGAAACATACCCAATTTTCCTTCATGCGCTGTCCCACATAAAATCTCCAAAAAAAAAAAAGAAAAATTATTTTCTTAGTTGCTGCTTCTGCGTTGCACTGATGTACTGTGCAAGCATGTAGATACAAGTCCCATATGCACACTTAGTACATCAGTAAAGAAGGAAAAATGCAGAGGAATACTGCAGCCCCCTTGTACAAAGACATTGTTTAAGAAAGGTAAGCAATTTCTTTTTTAATGTAATTGTGCATTAGCAATGATACATGTCTGGGTGTGAGTATATCAGGATTTACCAGCAGATGTCTCTGTTTAATCACTCTGGTTTCGCTCTAGTGGTCAAACCACGCAAGCCTTGAGTAGGTCTTGATGCACCCACATCCAGTCATGGATTATTGCTTAAATATATGGTTTCAGCCAAATGGGTTCTGAAGGTCATTCATCAAAGGTACAGATGGCAGTGTGAGGAAGTTTCTCCTTTCCCGGAGTGATTCCTCATGCACCAGTCCAGACTTTTCTGTTTCCTCCTGCCCTTCAGCATATATTGTCTCAGGATGATAGAGCCAGTTCCTCCTTCCTGGTTTGGGAAATATTTTTATTCAAGAATGTTTTGGTGCCAAAGAAAGAGAGAAAATGCTTGGAGACCAGTTCTGGATCTACCTATTTTTCTTTCTTCAACCTATTTGTGATGGTACCCAAGTTCAAAATGTCACCCCTTCTTCCTTCCTTAAGCATCTTTTAAATCTGTTGTTGCCAGGAAAGTTATCACATCCTTATTCATCTAGACTTCAGGTGTTTCTGTAGGTTTTCTGGGTCTGGCTCACTCCATCAGTTTTCTGCCTTAATTTTTGGACTATCCATTGCACCAAAAGTATTCACAAAGTGTCTGGCTCCATCTCTATCTTATCGCAGGCTACAAGTTATCCATGTTTTTCCGTATTTAGATGTGTTGCTTGTCTTTAAAGAGCATTTTCCCCAAGTGTCAGGAGTCTCTCATTTGAGTGAGAGATCGCTTACATGAGTTGGGATTCCAAGAGAGGATTCAGAGTCTTTTTGACACCATCACACAGGATTGTGTTCCTGAGGTGTCTGCCAGCGACCTCTGTTTAAAGAGCTTTTCTTTCACAGGAAAAATGGGGTCTATAACTAGATGTATGTGTAGAGTTTTCCACTCTGACTTCAGTCATTGTGAGGGAATACCTCAGGATTTTGGGTCTCATGGCATCTGTGATTTTCATGATACACCTGGCAGGACTTCACATGAGAAAGGTACAGTGGTACCTGAAGTCTCTCTAATTCCAGTACCAACACATGTATCTTTCAAATCCCAATTCTGGAGATTGTCAGAAGAGAAATCACTTGGTGGAGACAGCAAATTTCCCTAAATCCACCCCCCACACCTCACTGCATATGCCTCTGACTTTGCTTGGGGAGCAGTTTCAGAAGGGATATAAAGTGCACAGTGTGTGGGACACTAAGGACATAAATATTAGAGATGCTTACTCTGATCAAGACAGTCAACTCTCTTAATCACCTTTGGTCTCCTGGACCTCTTCAAATTGTTGAAGACAATACCACAGTCATGTGGTACATCAGCAAGCAAGGCGAGGACCAGGTCTTATTCTCTGTGCAACTAGCTGCATACGCATACTACATATCATTTTAAAATTGTGTGGCAGATGAACTGAGTAGGATAAAAGCAGAACCTCATGAGTGGAAACTAGCTCAGGAGCTCTTCCACGATTTGATCCATCTATGGGAAATTCCTCGGATAGACCTCTTTGCCCCCTGTCTGAACAGTCAGTTGACAAAATTCTGCTCAAGAACTCCATGTAAGACTGATACTTTTTTTTTTTCCTTTTCCTTAGCCATGTTCCTGTATCCTTTTCCACCCTTTCCACTAATATCTAGGGTACTTCTGAAGTTATCGAAGGAATCTCCTAAGATTATTCTGTTGACTCCCTTCTGACCAAGGCAACAGTGGTTCTCCCTTCTTTTGGAAATGGCCAAAACAACTACCACAAGCTTTCTCACAAAATGGAGCTATTCATACAATATCAGCGGGTTTTGAAACACCCAGACTCCAATCTACTTTAGCTGACTGCCTAGATGATAGGGTCTTTATTCCCTTTGCTTACCTGTTTACTGAGAGCATTCTGGAGGTATTAATGGAGATAAGAAATCCTTCTACTAAATAATCATATATTAGCAAATAGGAAAGGTTTTCTAGTTTGGTGCCAACAACATAACCAGCACTCATTCAGGGCTAGTGTTTCTCTGGTTTTACAATATTTGTGTGAGTTAATATCATGGCCTGTCTTACGCTTCTTTCAAAGTTAATTTGTCAGCCACTTCAGCATATTTGCCCATGGCTTCTTATTTTTCAATGCTGTTTCATGTCAAAATGTTTTTGAAAGGGGTTTTGCATAATAGATCTGAGAAAATTGGGGGCTCCTCCTTGGGATCTTATTTTTGAGTTAGAGAAGCTAATGCTTGCTCCTTTTGAACCAGCTCATTTGGCTGACTTGAGGTTCTTAACATGGAAAACAGTTGTACTGATTACTCTGACCTCTGTAAGAATACCCGATTTGTAAGCTCCTGTGGTGCACCAACCCCATCTCATTTTCCATAAAAAAAGGGTTTCTTTGAGAGCTAACCCTTCTTTTTTGCCTAAATTGGTACCAAAGTTTACTGTAAGCCAAACTGTCCATATCCCTTTTCTTACTGAAACTTGGTGAGGAAGATAGGATTCTCCATACTTTGGATGTTCGCAGGCAACTTTGGTACTGTCTTGACAGAACAAAATCTTTCAGATCTTCAGATCAGTTAATTTCTTGTGAAGACGAGAAGGGGAATACCTGTGTCAGAACAAATGGTTGTTTGATGCTGTTACCGTTTGTTGTTTTGACCACAACAAAGCTGTTCCAGGCAGGATCTGGGCCCAGTCTATGAGGAGAAAAGGGTTGGAGTCGAAGTTTTCTACAGGTAGCAATTTGGTCCTCTCTACATTTACAAAGCACTTCAAGCTCGATTCTTTCTCTAGGTCTAGATCAGTCTTTGCCAAGACCATTCTCAGGGTGCTTTTGGACTCTGCTTCTACCTCAAAATTTTGTAAGCTAGGGTATTCTACCCATATAGCTAAGGCTACTGCAGCAGTGATCAATATAATTTATTTATTTTATTTTACGTTTGTTGACCGGGCTAGTCCGACTGGATATATTTCCATTTTCAGCAGAAGCCCAGGGAGAAAAGCTCCAACAATGAACATGGCAGCTAATTACATTTCATTAAATTTATACATGAAAGTACATAATAGTTCATTACATTTCTTTACAATATATACATGACAGATGCAGATAGAGAAATCATTTGAATAATATGACAGAGAAATAATTTGAATAATACAACAGAGAAATCGTATACAAAGACATAACAGTAGATGTTCAAACGTTCACTGCTGCAGTTGCCACTCTTATTACATTTCCCTTTTGTTTTTTGAGTTTGTCACAGTGTGTATATATTTTTACTCTTAGTTATGTCCTCTTAGGGCTCAGCCTCCTCCTGTCAGTTGGTATGAAAGCTCTAAATGGCTTGGCACTCAACCTGTGTTTATTAAGCAGCTCAAGCTGCTTAATGGTTTGAGCGCATTGAAGGTACCTTTACGATTTGGAAGATGGCTGGATATTGTATCCTTGGCAGAATAAAACCCATATAGCTAAGGCTATTGCAGTAGTGATCTGAACATCTGCTGTTATGGTAAGTTTACTTGCACAACTGTATTTTCTTTGTTTCCTTGCACATGTGCTGTGGGATTTTACCTCCTCCTAGGCAAAAAATGCTTAAGCTTTTAGAGATCCTCCTGCCGTTTTTACGAGTCATGCAGTCCTGGTAGCTTGAGTGCAAGGAAGATGCTCAAAGCTTTGAGAAGCTGGCCAGTGCAAGAGGGGGGTGTTTAAACCCACACAGCTTAAGCTACTGTAAGGGTGATACGTGAGAACATCTACTGTTGTAGTAAGTTTACTAACACATCTGCATCATAAATAAGGCAGTGTTCAACCTCATAAAACATTATCACTGACAAATACACATATGTATGTATGTATATATATATATATATATATATATATATATATATATATATATATATACATGCATAATGCATTGTTTTTGTGCATCTGCACTGTCAGTTTCTGCTGTGGTATTTTACTTGGCTAGATTACATTTGTAAACTACTAATTTGTGGTTTATTGGCATTTTGTTTAGAAAAGAGGACTGATGGCAATGGTCGTGTGTATTTCGTGAATCATACCACACGAACCACTCAATGGGAAGATCCTAGAAATCAAGGGTAAGTTTCTGACTTGTAATGTAGAATTTTTTTGCTTTGTTTATGCATCTATGATGTGCCTTAGGAGGTAGACCAAAAAACTGTGATATGAATGATGTGTAGCTGTGAAGAGAGTGGAAAAACATTACATCAAACAACATTAAACACATTTAAATCCCATTGCAGTGAGTAGGGCAGAAGTATCTCATTTGGTCAAACACAGTGCCAAAAATTGTGTATAGTATGTATAGTTAATATCCTAGGCACATAACAGACCTTGGGAGGGTGGTAATCAACAGGAGGTTAGATGTGTGAGGTAATGCCAGCAATGTGGCGTAGAGAGTGAAGACCTGACTGGGCCTCAGAAATCTTTATTCAGCTGTTGACCCAGGAACTAAAGGAGCCAACTTAGGTGGGATTCCAGATGGCTCCTTCTGAGAGGAAGGGGTCGTTGAGGTCCAGGAGCTCCATCTGTGGATGGCCCTGAATCTCCTTCTGCAGTAGAGAATTTGGGGGGGGGGACCATGCTGTACCGCACTCTATACAGACATTGAATGTGCGCAGAAGGTTGCACCCATACAGGATCTTGTGGACATTGTACTATACTTGCCAGCCAAAAAGGGAGGAAGTAGTATAACAAGTCGGTTCCCCACAAAATAATGCCATTGACCCCTTACTCTTCCTCAGATTCAGAAGGGTAATGAATGGAGTTGAGTGAAGTTGTGGCACAGTGTAGTGTCTTTATATCTTGATTTTATAAGAACTTGGTTATCGATAAGTAATAGCTGTACTTTCTTTGTGGAGACAAAAGGTGCTGAAGACAAAACTGAAGCTTGGTGTGACCTGCCTTCACATACCTTTGGGGAGAATGCATTTTGTAATCTAGCTGTGCATGTAAGTTGTATCTTTTGAAGATTTATGTGATCTGGGGAATTGTAGTTTAATTGTTTCATTTAAACTTGACTGTCAGTGTAGGTCACAAAATGTTAGTAGGTCTGGGTAATGCTTGTGAAGATTTGTAACACAGTATGCTGAGAGTGCAGATTTTGAAGATGTGGTTAGGTCAGGGCAATTGTAAGTTTGTTCTAGGATCTTCCGGGTTGTGTTAATATGTAGCTGGCTCACGCGCAAATCTTGGCTTCTGTGGGATAAGACAACTGGTGTCTGTACTCATTTAGGCAGAGTACAAAGCATCAGAAAGTAAGTTAAGTCGATGAGCTGCTTTTTACCCTGAGATACGTTTGCCTCGCCTTTTTTCCTTATGCAGTGCTCAGAACTTTGTGCACTACTTTCTGTTTTGGGCTAGGTGTTCAGAGAAATGCGTCTGGTGGTTTGCATGGAAACAGATACTTGGTACTTTGGAAGTCAGTGGGGTGCTGTCAGTCATTTATGGAAAGGAATCTCTCTCATTTCCCCTAATCTGTCAGCTGTCTAGAAGTAGTTGGAAAGCCTTCTTTAAAGCTCCTTTGAATTGATCCTGAGTGTAACAAAATGACAATAAAGATATTAATTTCTAACAAATGGAAATGTCCACATTATGTTCCCCTACATTTTTACATCATCTTCTTCGCTTCTGCTGATTATCCTAGCAGCCCCCCATCACCATTTTTGTGTAGAGCATCTCTACAGATGTTTTTTGCTTGGCTATGGGGCCATCATCTCTAGCGGTGCATCTGATGTTCACATTAGATTAAAGACATAAGATTAGTGTGGTACTGGTAGGTATGTGTGTGTAAATACAAAAGCATATGTAGTGTACGCCCTTAAGGTGCAACCAGTAGCAGCTTCAAAACTACTTTTGCCTAGTTTAGTAGAACTTGCATGACTTATTACTATTAACCAAGAACTTTATTAGTCAAGACACTCTACATTGAAATACTTCATCAAAAACTTCCGTAAGAATGTTTTCACTCCCATAAGAATGTTTTCACTCCCAGGAGAAAAATACTTTGATGTAGACAGGATAGGTCTACTTCAGGTCTGCAGAAATGTACTGAGATAAAATATCTGAATATCGAAATGTTAACACTAGAAATGCCAAGTGCCAAAATGTAAAGAGAAAAAAAGCTTGCAACTGCCAGAGATAAGTGAATCTCAAACATTGCTCTTCTCCTTTGAACATTTTTATGGGAGGGGCAAACACCCCACATACCCTAACTTATGTATACTAATTTCCCGATAGCCATACTGTGGTGAAAGGGGAATATTCCAAGAAATGGGCATCTCAGACTTGGTATATGTAAATCTGTTTTGTTTTTTGTTTTTTTGGGCTATTCAGTCTTGATGTTTCAGAACTCAATGTAATGTGTTCCAATATCTTAAATGGTTACTGATTAAACCATTCCACCTCTTCTTGTATGGGACTGAAGTTCTGCTCACATTAGACTTGAGTTTAATTTCATTACTCTTCCACTTTCCAAAGCCTTGAGAATTTTTTCTCTGAAAGAAAAGGCGGATGCTCGGATAATGAACTGTTCAGGTGTTTTGAGTTGCTTTACCAGGTGCCAGAGAGAGAGAACTCCCTGTGGTCTGTTTCAGTCTGAATTTTGCATTCTCTCAGCACATCTTCCTTAGCCAAGATGCACTTCACATATTACACTGGTTTTCTTCCAGTGGTCCAGTGAACCTGATGATCTTATAGTCAAGTTGCTCTGTCCTTTGTGGGCTGTCTACCTTCTTTCTCTTCATTTCCTTGGAGTTGAGCTAGGTGGATGCTAGGACTTGAGTGCTCAGTTAAGGATCCTGTTTCTACTTTGTTCACTTCTCTCATTTCCAAATACATTCATTCAGTCTGGCATTTGTCTGAAGCAAGTGGTCCATTATGGAAGACAAGGATGGAGCATGAGCCATCCCAGATTCACAGTATTCACCCGATCCTCTCAGGACGCTTATTTTTTCTTAATTTGTTTTCTGTTTTTTTTTTTTTTTTTCCATTGTATATGTTTTTTAGACCCCAAGGACCAAAAAAGACTGATTCCTACAGTCACTTAGATCTGTACTTTGCACATATTTCTGTTCAAGAAATGCCATTATACATTTAAGGTGGCAGAGCACTGAGAACACTTCCAGTGAGTGATCTGACTGAATAAGTCATTTTATTTATTTTTAAGAATCTGTTTCAACACCTTTTGACAAAGTGGTATTTTAGCATACCGTGGCTGTATTATATTTATTAGGCTGTAAAAGGTTTGTGTAACGTTGTATGACAAACTTTACAGAGCTTTCAAAACCAATTTCATGTAGTTTTATTTGGATTCTTTAAGAGTTTTCTGCTGAATGAACAAAAGTGTAGCTAGCTGAATATTTAGTTGACTTGTCTGTTTATTGCTCTGTAATGCTTATAGAATGCCTGCCCATTCACAGAATTGTTTGGTTGCATGATTTTTAGTTCACAAACTCAAGAACCAGGTTTCTCTATTTTCATGGTTACCAGGGTTATTTTACTGCATTTGTGTGGCATGACCAGTTCTGTTAGTGGGAATGACATATAGTTCAGGATAATGAGGTAACGGACAGCTGTGGTGTATCCATAGCAGTGTGTGCCACTATGCTAAAACATCTGTGTTTTTGAAGTTGGTGTTCCTGCAGCCCTATTTTGTCTGGTTAGTAGTGCAAGGGCTAGGTGCGCTGCTTTACACCTGTGACTTTATTGTACAACTGTCCACTGTACTACACCTGTACTATACATTTTGAATTGTTCCAGGACTTGAGCATTTAGCGTATCCGAATACCTACTTGCATTGCATTGTAAAGTGACAGAAACTGGCTCTTGGCAAATGTCAATTTAAAATAGCCAGATGTGTTTTTCAGGAGATGGGAGGAAACCTCCTTGTAGCTCACTCAGTAAAGTACCTGACGTCATAGATATGCACTTTCCCAATTTTTCCACAGCCTGCTTAGTGGATAAGAGTATATTGAGACTTTGTAACAGTTGTCTTATGTTCATTGACAACCATTTAGTCCCCAAATAAACAAATACATATATAAACATATGTGTGTGTGTGTATATATATGTGTGTATGTGTGTGTGTATATATATATATATATATATATATATATATATATATATATATATATATATATATACGTGTACACACACAGTGTGTCTGGGTACAAAACCCTTGCATAAAGATACTTACTATAACAACCTTTTTATCAGAAGCACACATGTTGCACCCTCCAAGCATATGTTGTACCCCACACACAGACCTACTTATGCTGAGGCAATTGCATGTAATCTTCCCAAACTCCAAGACCTCCCAGGCTTTCCTCCTGCAAAAATTCTCCTCAGCAAACCCAAAAGCACTCCACAGAAACACCTGACACTGCATGTACAGCCACACCCAGTGGTGCCCCAACTACCACACCCATAAGCCAAGCCAATACACTGCCCAGGACTCTAGTCATAGGGGACTGCATTGTATGACATACAGATGCTCCATTCCCCAGGCTGAACAAGGAGAAAATAAGTCATTTGCCTTTTGGGGGCCAAGATCTGTCAAGTTATACATGCACTCAAGTCATTGCATCACAGGGACTAGTATGATTCAGTCTTAGTCCGTGTAGGTATAAATGACATGAGACGGAGCTCCCAAGACTATATGAAGAGAGACCTTATGGAGCTCTTGGTGATTTGTCACAGGCTGGTATGTGCCTAGCACTAAGCAGCAATCTGCCTTCACCAAGGATGATGCCGTAATACAAACAGAAGATTGACTTTAATAATTGGCTTAGTTTTTGGCGTCATTCTAGGGGGATTCAATATTTATCTGTGTGGCTGGACATGTTGAACAAACCATGCTGCTTTGCCAAGAATCTTCTCCATTAGAGCCTTTTTTAGGCAAAGCTAAACTGACAGTCCTTCCAACAGCAAAATCTGCACAAGGAAATCTAAAGATGTTACTACTCAAGGCCAAAAGCCTTAACAAGAAGCTTCACTCCCCCCAAGCTCTCCCCCCTTGGAGAATGCACTCATCTATACAGTTACTGAGGCATGGTTTAAAGCCGCAGAGAGTACCCTTGCAGTGCAAGGCTTCAGTGTCTTCCACACGGTTAGACCAGCAATTGCACAGACAGGGACTAAAGGTGGAGGTGTCTCAATCTACATTTAATACCAAATGTTAAGTTGTCAATCTCGCCTTCATTCTTGCTGGATGGGTTCGGAGCCGATCCTCTGCTCCAACTCGGCACTTGCTAAGCTCGAGAGCTAATTTTACCAGCTCGAGGCAACCCTATATCCCATGATGCAAGGCGGAGATTACCCAGATCTCGTTTGCCGCTTCGCTAACGAGGTGTCTTCTTTTACCAGTTCTAGGTAAGTGAACTTTTCATAGACTCTTGTCTACCCCCTTTTAACTTTTTTCACATAGGTATTATATTTCGTTAGTTATCGACTCACGTTAACCCTATTCCTGTCAGTGTTCCCTCTTTTAAGTGGAATATTCCCTTACCCCTTGTTAGGCCTTAGGCCTTCCCCTCCCTAAATTTTTTCCTGTCAGGGAATTTTTTGTGTGTGACTGTCTGTTATCCCTGTTAGTGTAATTTAATTAATTTAATTTAATTGTTGGACTAAGTGTGTTTGTGTGTCAGTGTGTTTCAGTGTTTCATCGACACAGTTATGTCGAAGGACACTAAGGTCTCAGGCTTCAAGAAGTGTGACTCGTGCTGTCAGAAGATGTCTCTGACAGACGGTCACACTTCTTGTGTTTATTGCCTGGGACTTTCGCACCTGCAGGACTCTTGTGCTATCTGTCATGCTTTCAGCCCAAGAGTCCTGCAGGAACGAAAAAATAAGCTCATTTTAAGGGGCTTATTAAAACCTGAGAGCTCCCCGACTAAGTCGGCGCCGGGGAAGCCCTCGAAACCTGCTAAGCCTTCGGCTCAGGCTTCCAAGCCGTCGGCTTCAGGTTCTTCCTCACCAGGTTCAAGATCGGCTCCGGCTGGAGCCGATCCTTCTATACCAGTGTCAGTATCGGCTCCATCCAGCGCCGATACTGTTAATTCTAGACACTCAGTGTCGGCTCCGTTTGGAGCCGACGTGTCTTCGGCTCCGATGGCTCCATTGATCTCGAAAAAGAGATCTCGATCCCCTTCTGTGGAATCTGTTCATTCGGCTCCGAGATCACCCTTGCTCTCGGAGCGGAGCCATCGGAGCCGATCTTCTCTGTCATCCAGGCTATCTGATCACGACCTTGAGAGAGTGGTGAGTAGACTATTAGTCTCAGGCATTGGCCCAAATTCTCCATAGCCCAACTCAACAGACGGTAGCTATATCACATCCACCGAACATTCCTCCTTCGACTCTCTTACAGAGCTCGGAGCCGGAGCTCCTCGGAACCGGTACCGTTGTGACTCCGGAACCGATACAACCCCTTTCGGCTCCGTCGTCCTCGGCTCCGGTTTCCTCCTTGAGACCTTCATTGGAGGGATCCGGGCGTCTGGTCTCTCTCGTCGGCTCCGGGGGGGCGAGTGGCATCGGACCCTTGTCCGACCCCGTTCTCCCTCTCGGAGCTTCGGCGTTGGGGAGCTCGGCCCCGACATCTGCCTCGGAGCCTTCCCTCTCGGTGAGGCCTGGGGTTCCTATCTCTTCGGAGCGGGAACCTTCTGGTTTCTCTGATGGGGGAGCCTTCGAGGTGATGAGTGTACTAGCCCCTGGGCTTAGTCAACGGACAGTTCCATCAGCTCCTCCCACTACAGTGCTTGCTGACATCTCTTCCCACTCTCTTGCTCCCGGACCCAGAGATCCAACGCCTCAGGTTTCCCCATTGGGAATATCTTCCTCTTCCGAGGCTTCTCCTGATCTGTCAGGAGAACCCCCCCCGTAAGAGGACATGTAAGAGGAAACATTTAGACTCCCCTGAGTCTACTACATCAGATACTGACTTGGATGAGTCAGAGGGGTCCCCAAGGTCCTCCTCTGAGGATGTCTCATTTTCAGACATCCTTGAAATCCTTAAACAGAGGGGGAACTGGCCCTCCCTTAATCCCTCCGAGAATGAGTTAGTATACCTGGAGGCGTTCGGATCTCGACCCTCCACCTCCTGGGTGTCTCCGCCTTTCGACCCTCTCATGGAAGTAGTGGCTCGGAAGGCGTGGATGGCTCCAGATTCGGTGGAACCTACCCCCAGGAGACCTTCAAAATTTATTACAGCCCCACAAGATAGACTATACTTAACAAAAGGTGTCCCAGTTGATGCCATGGTGGTGGCTGCTGCCACCAAGAAGGAATTAGCTGATCCTTCAGTACCTATTCATCCTCTTAATAAGGATTCTAGGACTATGGACAGGTACGGTAAGCGGATTTTTTCTTCAGCGACTTTTGCCATGAGATCACTGAACTACTTATGCCACTTCATCCGCCTTCAAAGAGATGTTCTTAAAGAGTTGGGAGAAGTTTTACAGGATCCGTCAGCTGCTGGGTCTCAGGATAAGATTACCTCACAGCTAGGAATCCTTAACTCCATTGCTAACTCCTCCATGCGGCTCATTTCTTATGCAGCCGATGGAGCGAGTAGGGCCGCAGGCACAGGAGTGGCTCTAAGGCGTCAGTCCTGGATGCGGCTTTGTAATTTTGCAGACCCCTTCAAGGCGTCTTTCACAAACTCCCCTTTTGATGGCTCGACCTTGTTCGGTCCTCAAGTGAAAGACACTTTGACTAGATGCGAACAAGATGGCAAGACTCTTTCTGCTGTAGGAGTCCGTTTCTCCGCCCCTTCTAGACCTTACCCCAAAGGACAGAAGGGAGGAAAAATGTGGTTCCGCAAATCTCAAGGAGTCACGCCTGATGCACGAAGTCAGTTTATCCCCAGAGGCAGAGGGGGTAACAATAATAGACGCCGCCCTAGGGGCAGAGGGGGTCCGCAGAATCAGGGTAGCAGAGAGCCTCTTTCTGACAAACCCTTCCAGCATCCCTGAGATGTTGCCCGATTGTCCACCTTCGGAGGCAGTCGGGGGAAAATTATCGCTGTACCCAATAACCTGGCTTTCCCTTTCTCAAGACAAATGGGTACAGTCAATTTTATCCGAGGGTTACAAAATTCCCTTTATTCAAACCCCAATTCAACAAAAGGGAACCCTTCCAGACGTTCCACCCGGTCTAAGGTAACTAGCAGTTCTAGAAATATCAAAACTGCTAGTAAAAAGAGCCATCCAGCCAGTCCCAGCGGACCAAATAGGATCCGGAATCTACTCAAGGTTCTTTTTAGTTCCAAAAAAGACAGGGGACTGCAGACCAATATTAGATCTGAGCAAACTCAACAAGTTTGTAAAGAAATCAAGATTCCGGATGGTCACGCTCCAGTCCATTCTGCCCTTTCTGGGCAAGGACAGTTGGATGTGCTCAACAGATCTTCAGGATGCGTACTATCACATAAAAATTCACAGACGCTCCAGAAGATTTCTCCGCTTTCGGCTGGGGACCAGTCACTTCCAATTCAGAGCCCTGCCCTTTGGACTCACTACAGCCCCCAGAGTGTTCACCAAATGCATGGCAGTGGTTACGGCTCTCCTGAGACGTCAATGATTCCAGGTGTTTCCATATCTAGATGACTGGCTCCTCACTGCCACCACCAGGCATCAGCTTCTCCAAGCCAGAAATTACACCATTCACACCTGCAGAGGGCTAGGAATTTCTATAAATTTCGAAAAATCTGCCTTGTCAATATATTACCTTTATAGGCGCAAATTTGGACACCGTACAACTTTCTGCAAGGTTGACAGACCAAAGGATCTTGGACATTCAAAGACACGTCCAAGTGATTCTATTCAGCAACAAAATTCAGGCCAGATTTGCTCTGAAAGTACTGGGTCTTATGGCGGCCGCCATAACACTTCTTCCCCTCGCCCGCTTTTACATGCGGCTACTACAATGGATGCTATTCACCCAATGGTCTTTTCAACAACTTCCCATGCGTCACCAGATCATAGTAACTCAACTTGCAAAAAACATCTGACTTGGTGGATATTGTCCCCTCAAATCCATCAAGGCAGACCATTTGTTCCTCTTGCCCCAGTTGCCACGGTTACATCGGACGCCTCCCTGATCGGGTGGGGGGGGGGCATTATCAGGGCAGAATGGTCCATGGCACTTGGCAACCTTTCGAGTACCATCTGCACATAAATGTTCTGGAGATGAGAGCAGTGCTTTTAACGTTGCAAGCCCTCAACGACTCTCTTCCCCTGGGAACAATTGCAGTACAAACGGACAATATGTCCGTAGTGTGGTACATAAACAAACAGGGCGGAACCAAGTCCTATCCACTATGTCGAGAGGCTCTCAGACTTTGGCAATGGGCAATCTCCTCTCACCAGTTTCTGATAGCAACGCACATCCCCGGCAAATCCAACATCATAGCGGACAGATTGAGCAGAGCTATTCTCATGCCTCACGAGTGGTCTCTCAAACAGTCAGTGACGGAAGAGATTTTTCAGAAGTGGGGCCTTCCTTGCTGCGACCTTTTCACTGCACCTCAAAACAGCAAATGCCCAGACTTCTTCTCTCTTCCCCCTTCCAGGCCATCCTCCCAGAGACGCTCTAACCTAAGATTGGCCCCGGGGACTTCTTTACGCTTTTCCTCCTTTTCCGCTGATACCTCAGCTAATTCAGAAAGCAACAGCCTTGAGAGCCAAGTTGATTCTCATTGCCCCTTATTGGCCTCAACAGATTTGGTTTCCGTTCCTACATCATTACCTCTTGGTACAGCCATGGCATCTGGACCTGGTTCCAGATCTTCTGACCCACCAGTCGGGTCAACTGCACCAATCCATACCCTCTCTCAACCTCACTGCTTGGTTGCTCCACTTCCATCCTTAGCCAGGCTTCCTATGATTTCTAATCCTGTACGGGATATCATAGTAGCTTCCCTAAAATCTTCTACCAGAAAGATCTGTACTAGTAAATGGCGACGTTTCTCTTTCTGGGCAAAAGCTAGAAACATAGACCCCTATACTGCTCCAATTCATTCGGTGTTGGACTTCCTAGCTGACATTTTTAATTCAGGATCCTCTTCTTCCACAGTGAAAGTTCAACTGGCAGCCATTTCAAATTTTCATATAGGCTTTTTGGACCACAACATTGTCACATAAACTTTGCAAGGCATTCCTTCGAGGTATCTTTTTATTGAAACCTCCTATTAGAGACCCCCCACCACAGTGGGATCTAAATTTAGTTTTAACATCCTTGATTCTTCCCCCGTTCGAACCTGCAGCTGCCTGTTCCTTGAAATTGCTTTCTTGGAAGACACTTTTTCTAGTTGCCATTACATCTGCCAGGAGAGTATCTGAGCTTCATGCTCTCTGTGTTCGCCCTCCCTATCTAATATTCCACAAAGATAGGGTATCCCTAAGAACTAATCCGTCTTTCTTACCAAAGGTGGCATCTCAGACTAACCTAAATCAGTCCATTGATCTTCCAGTATTTTTCCCGAATTATTCTGATAGAGCTCAACAAAAGTTACATTATCTCGATGTTCACCGTCAGCTGAGATATTATCTGGATAAGACAAAAATTTTTAGGAAATCTGATCAACTTTTTCTATCCTATGCAGAGAACAGGAAAGGCCTTCCAGTTTCTAAGGTAACTTTATCTAGGTGGCTGTCTTCCTTGATCACTTACATTTATCAGCTCAGGGGCAAAGAATTGGTTTCTAACCCAAAAGCCCATTCTACCAGAGCTCTAGCTACATCTACAGCCTTTCAAGCTAGACTTCCAATAGACACTATTTGTGCAGCAGCCACATGGGCCTCTCCTCATACCTTTGTCTCACATTACAAATTAGATTTGGTCTCCAGAGACAGAGCAAATTTTGGTTCCACCGTTCTCAAGAGTCTGTTCCATTGAGCCACCCAGGAAAGAGGTGCTAGGGACGCGGTCCCATCCAGCAAGAATGAAGGCGAGATTGACAACTTAACATTTAGAAGTTATGTACCTACCATAACGTTCCATGTTAGTTGTCTTCTCTCGCCTTCTTTCTTGCGTCCCGCCCTCCTTCCCCCTAGCCTGGTCAGACCGAGAAGATTATTCATCTTCTATTAAGAGGTTTTTACCTTTTTTCTAGCGGTTCAACTCCTAGTGTCGCTAGATTATGTGGATACTTTCTAGAGGGTTATGATGTTTAGTATTTTTATTTCTTCCTCCTAAGTTGGAAGAAAATACTGCTATTTCTTTAGCTACCAAACGAGATCCGAGTAATCTCCGCCTTGCATCATGGGATATAGGGTTGCCTCGAGCTGGTAAAATTAGCTCTCGAGCTTAGCAAGTACCAAGTCGGAGCCGAGGATCGGCTCCGAACCCATCCAGCAAGAAAGAAGGCGAGAGAAGACAACTAACATGGAACGTTATGGTAGGTACATAACTTCTAAGCATACCTCTTGGTGGTTAAACAGGTTGAAGCACTGGAGCTCCTCCATGTAAAGATTACCACAAAGTCCCATACCTTATCCTAGTAAGCTGTAGGTCACCCTCTGTCCTGTTCAACCCATAGCTCATACTTAGACCTATTAAAGACATTCACCACTCAACCAAATACCATACTCATGGGGGACTGTAATTATCCTTTTGTAAACTGGGTGCACTCTAAGGCCAGAAATACAGTTTTGATGGGCCTTGATAGTATTCTAGCATGCTTTCTAAATAGCCTGAAATGTGACCTATCAGGGCCACTGGTGTCACTATTCAACCATAGCCTCTGCATAGGCTTTATGCCAGTTGAATGGAAGACTGCAATGGTTGTCCCTCTCCATATGGACAGATGATTAGCGGACTCTGAGAACTACTGACCCACTTGTCTGACTAGTCTTGTATGCAAAGCCAAGGAAAGAATTGTCATGGAAATGAACAGTGACATACGAAGCCTTCAGACAGTAGACCTGTTTGGTTTCATCAAAGGCAAGTCATGCCTACTTGAACCTGTTGAACATCTTTAAAACTGTCATCATGGTAGTTGATGAGAGCAAACCAGTGCATACAGCCTACCTTGACCTAGCTAAGGCATTTGATATAATACCATGGTCTGACATAAGCAAAGTCATGGAATAAGGCTAAACCCCTATGTAACTCTCTGGATAGCCAGCTGATTCACATATGGTACCCAGGAAATTAGGATTGGAAAGAGAGAACCTCTGCAAAGAGGCTTGTTGCTAGTGACATCCCTCAGAGCTTTGTGCTGGGTAGTCTTAGGTTTGGCATCTATTTTTCAGAAGTCGAGGGCAGTGTCAAGAGCCTTTGGCTTACCAAGTTTGCAAATGATTGCACACTAGGAGCAGTAGTAGAAATCCCCAAGGTACTAACATCTTAAGGAAGATCTAACACAGATAATTGACTAGTGCCAAAGCCATGGTTTAAAACTTGATGCCATGAAATGTATAATAGTACCTTTTGGTAAGTCAGCCACCCCTGAAAAGTAGACATAGAAGTCAGAGAATTGGGACTCGTAGATAGTATCCTGGCTTTCGACCTAATCTAAGGTTGTAAGAAAATTATTCTGCAGAAAGAAAAATCTGCGGTATCTCTCGAAGTCTCAGAAAACCCAGTATGCAACCTATACTGGGTCAAAAACAAACCAAGCAGCAACTTTGCAGTGTGGAGGGTGCAAAGTTCACTCCTTGAAATATGTTATGCACCTAGTTCACTAATAAAAGTCAAACTTTAAAATACATAGTACAAAATGATAATAGGTAGTCCACAGCTGAGTTAAAAAGGGAATATCCTTTATTGAAGCACACAAAGAAGTGATCCTAGTTGTGTATAATAAAAAGCATTAAAGGCATTTATTATTTGTATATAATAAGGTTATTTGGAGCAAGGGGATGGTTAGAGGGTGGCTCTGTTAAGAGCAGTAAAAGCATTAAGACTCATTCCTTTACCAAAGTCCCCCTTCCCCCCTCTGTACCCACCCCCTTGCGCCAAATAAACTGATTATATATAAATAATGAATGCCTTTCTAGGTCCAGGGAAATTGTTTCTGTACTCGGCCATCATCAGACCCCTAACTGAGTCTAACATCCCCTAATGTGTGTACCTGACCAGGCATACGCAACCACTGAAGCACCCATAGAAGTTCCTTACAAAAAGAATACAGAGAGTAAACAGTGTCCTATGTAGATCTCCTCAAAGCCTTATCTTTGTACTTTTCTTGTAGTCTACGAGGTGACTTTTATGTCTGGCAAACAAGGCATCCTTGGATCCCACTCTAATGGACCTTTTTGTATATCCACAAAATGAGTATTTAAAGTTAATTAGGAGATGCTGGAAGGGCAGGTAAGTATATCAGAGAATCCCCATTCTCTGAAATAGGCTTCCCATCCTTGTGAAGCTGAGCCTTTCCCTAACCTTATTCAAGCACAACCTGGACCAGTGTGGATAGGAAATCGGAAATTCACCTGAGGTCTGACACCTATGTCTCTGGACAGAGGTAGCCATTAAGTCATGCCCCAACATACACCCCTTAAATAACCTCTGTGGCACAGCAACTCATGGGATACATGTGAGTTGCATGGCTAGGCTTATAAAGGCAAAAACACAGCAAAATGCAGGGACTAGCTGTAAATGTTAATGACCCAGGTGTAATAAAATAAATCCAAAACTAGTCAGTAGTGCACACAAAAACCAACACCATATAGTGTCTAAAATTTAATGCAATGCAATCTTCCAAGAACGTGAAAAATAGATCAGTTTCGATACCAGGTATCTTCCTTAGTAACAACAAAGATTGAATTGGAAGCAATACCACCACCATTTTAAAACTTTTTGTGGCACCAAGTAAAATAAATAATGGTGCCATATAAAAAGTCTAACATGTACAGAAAAACTAAATGTACAATGTGTCTAGACCTACATGTAGTAAAGGTGTGAATATTAGACTTTTGATGTATTCATTGTTGTAAACTCCTTCGTATTAATAACACATTTATAAAAGAAACACCCACATGATCTAAAACCCACAACTTTAACTCTGTTAATAGTTTATCAAAATTTATTCTCAGCCTTTTATGTGACCCAGTTTGTCCATCCTTTTTTGCCAGTCTAAAAACAAAATCACATCTGTTAGGTAAAACACTAAATCTTTGAATATCTCCACATCTAAAAAGGAAATATGTTTCTGAAGCATTCCAGTTGTGAACTGAATATTCCACTTATTTTCATTTGAATATTGTAAAAACTCCATTAATTCAGACTTCATTTAAATCCAAATGAGTCAACAGTTGTCCAAAACCCACCCCCACATGTCCACAGAGGGCAAATGCAAATTGTGTGCAATATCGTAAAGCAAATTCACTTCCAAATATCCCATAAAAATATTAGCATAAATAGGAGCAAAAAAAGCTCCCATTCCCATGCCTTTGAGTTGAAAATAACATTAGGTTTCATGTACAAAACATTTTTGTAAGAATGCGTTCCACTAGCAGTAATAAAAAAGGCATTGAAATCCAGGGGTATATTTGTGAAGCATCTAAACAAAATGCTATGGTATCCATTCCACTCCAGTGCAGTACAGAAGTATATACGGATTTGACATCCAAAGTACATAACCATTGATCTTCACACTGTACCTGTCTGCAAGCTGTACAAATTCAGTTATACCCTTAAGATGAGCTCTAACCGAAGGTAACAAAGGCTTCAGATAAGTTAGAAATGCTGACAAAGTTTCCATTAAAGAACTAATACCAGAAACAATAGGCTGTCCTGGGGGTGAACTCATACTTTTATGTACCTAGGGAAGAAAGTGAATATATTGATAGGTTCCCTAACTTTGAGTTCATTCATAACTCACTTAGATGTAATTCCTTCTGTATGCCTGATATGAAAATTCATCAGTCTACACTTTAAGGTTCCTTATGATCTTACAAAGAACTTTCATATAAAATTTCTGATCACTCAATTGACGCACAGTTTCCTCATAATTGTCCGTATCTTGAATAACTGCACCCCCTCCTTTGTCAGCTTTAGTAATAACTATTTTATTGTTACTCTTTAAAACTACAATAGCTTCTTTGTCTGTCTGGTTATATTAGATCATTTTTCCAAATATAATTCAGAAATTTCCAACTCTCCATGAATCATGCATTCAAAGCATGATACTATAGGATGAAATACTTTTTAAAAACAAAAGTATCCAGCTCACATTGTTGAACTTGTGTATCTAGAATATTATCAAAATATATACCCAGATTGTTTCCAATAACTTTTATATGTATGATCTGATGTAGTCAGTCTTCACATAGTCGTTGACAGTGGGTTTGCTTCCAAACCTCAGAACAGATTCTGCTATTATTCCAGCTTGCTCCTTACAAAAACTCTTGAGTTCAGCTCTACCCATGATACTCCTCACCAAATTACTTTGGATCTCGTTTGCCGCTTTATAGTGCCAGATGCGTTCTCTCCTTAACTCTTAAGTGACAGCATTTTTCAAAACTAAGTTTTTTGTCTTGCTTTTTGTCAATATTTGTTAGTTTCTTTCTACTCACCCTTCTAATTTCCTCTTTAGTGTGCATGCAGCTGTTAAATTTGCCTTCTTGGGAGTTCTTGCATACCATCATTGGTACATCTCCATGTTACCTTAACTGATATTCCTTGCATACCATTGTTGGTACTTTGTCAATTCTTGCTCTGTTTTCTAAAAAAAAGTGTTTTCTTTTTCCCTTTATAGTTATCTGTGTGTGTGTGTGTGTGTGTGTGTGTGTGTGTGATTTCTTATGGTGGACAAGCTGATTAAAGGCACGTCAAGTGTCTTAAATGTGACGAGAAAAATGTCCAATTCTGATGGGGCATACCCTTTGTGTACATTCTTAGGGCAGTTCATTTTCAGGAAGTCTGTGCCATATGTCATAGTTTCAGCCATAGGCCACTAGTCGACTGCAAGAACAAGTTCATCTTGACAGGTATTCTGAAGTCAGAGTTTGAAGAGTCATTATCTGGATCCAGGACAGAGGCTTAGATGTTCTTCGTGTTTCACTGTTGCAGTCATCACATTTGGGTTATCTGCTTGCAGTAGCCCTCAATCAGCCTGATTATCAAAGTCTTAGTCCTGCGTCGGTTGCTGTCTCATCTTCCATGACTTCAGGTAGTCAGGGGTATAAAGCATGCAGCCAACACCATTACATCAGTCTTTCTTGCCGTGCGGTGCCCCAAGCAGAAGCAGTTCTCAAGTGCCGGTCAGCAGACTCCTGAAATTTTCGTTTTTGAGTTTCAGAACCAAAGTCTTCAAATAAAGCTAAGCACCCGTTGGGGCAACTTGTTCTTGCTCTAAGCTGGTGTCAGTAAGTCAATAATTGTATTTCTTGTGGAAAACAAATAACTCACAGATTTTCATTTATACTGTATTCCTTGCCCAGGCCCTGACCACGACATACCTTGCTGTCGGTTTTGTGCCTTATTTAAGCAACAAACTATTCGTCATCAGTATATTTGCACTTCTAAATATTTTGGTACTCAGTTCAGTTATCCAGATGTCTTCGGTAAGCCATCCAACTACCGACGTTCCGAAAAAATGCAAAGATAGACAGAGACAGGCCGCCTAGGTCCAAAGCTGCCGACGCTTCTCCTAAGCCAGTCGCCAATTCGCCGGTACTCAGTGAGGTGCTTTCGCAGCCCCTGATACCTGATGCTTCAGATTCGCAGGCCTCTGCTGAGACCAATTCGGAGTCCGGTATGCCGCGAGATACTTCAACTGTGGAACCTGCAGATGTCTCTACCTTGGATGAGTCCGGAGCCGCTGTGCAGGCACCGGCTTCTGAGGGTGTGTTCAGGCCTACAGACTTGCATATTAAATCAACGCCATCTTCTTCTTCAAGGCCTAAAACACTATGCCTAGAAAACCAATGCCCAGACTGCATGGTCAGGCCTCTATGCCTAAAAAACAGATAATAAGAATAGCTGAAGACCTTATAACTTTAATCAGGGGAAGCCAGCCTTCCCCCTCTGAGACCTAGGACTGAATTTGCTTATGATACTTCTGACCAGGATTCTGAAATGTCTGTTTCCTCTGAGGACCAGGATTTACCCTTATCTACCTACGAGGATTCTGATGCAGAGGACTGTATTCCCTCTGCTTCTCCCCCAGAGGATTTCTCTTTTGGTGAAACCCTGCATATTCTTAGGGAGCACTTTCGATGGGAAAGCCAGGATTACTCTGATTCTAAAAAGAGCCTAGGGATTTCTTGCTCCTGCCCCAGCACAGGCCTTTAGCTATCCCTCCTATACTAGACATTGTTGATGCCTTTTCTGAATCTAGCTTGGCCCCTGACACTCTACTTCCTGCTCCCAGAAAACCTGATAATTACTGGGTTCCTGACTCTCACAAGTTACTTTTTAAAAATCCTACTGTGGATCCTGAGACCATTTCACAGGGACCCAAGGGCATCAAGGCTAGTACTGACAAAAATCCTATCCCCTCTGATAGAGACTCCAGGGCGCTGGGTAGATGGGGTAAGAAAGTATACACTTCTGCAACTTTGGCAATTAGGGCCTTAAACTGCCAGTTTCATATGTTAAAGTAGCAGCATATCATTGGGTTGCTTAAACAGAAAATGATGTTGATTCCTGACTGTGCTGAAAATAAGGATTTACAGGATGTAATGCATTCTGCTGAACAGGTTGGAAAGCATACTTTGCAATATGGTTTTGATTCACTAGAGGCATCTTGCAGGGCTGCTGTCACTGGGTCTGTACTTGGAAGGCATGCTTGGCTTAAGGAGCAATCTTTGCCAGATCATGTCAAAGCTAAATTGCTGGATGCTCCCTTAAATCAGGACTGCCTGTTTGGCAACAAAGCAGAAGTTTTTAAAAAGATGAAGGAAAAAACGAAATCTATACAAACTGTTAAAAGATTTCCTACAAGTGCAACCTCCAAAGATTTAGTAGGCATTGTCCCTCTAAGAATTGGTCTTTTCCTGCCTCTTCCAGGCCTTCTCAGTCCAAACCCAGAACCAACAGAACACCCAGGCTTCAGTCCCAGGGTGCGCACAGGACTAAACAGTGGGGGGCTCCCACTTCCACATCAGGGAGTAGTAATTCTCCACCCTATGGTAAACTGTCTCAATGAGTTGACCTTAAAACTTCCAAGCACGTCTCAACTGACTGCTCCTTTAAGGGGAAAGATTGCTCTGCAGGCAAAAAACTGGGAGCTCATTACCCAGGACAAATGGGTTTTAAATATAGTTTCCCAAGGATACAGATTTCACTTCCACACATTACCAACCCCAAACGGTTGACCAGATCTACCCCCAAATCAGTGGGCAGAGGCTCAAAAGCAAGTACTCTCTCTCTTAAGCATAAAAGCTATTCAAATTGTACCAGAAGAGGAAAAGGGACAAGGTTTCTACTCAAGACTTTTCCTGGTACCTAGAAAAGGCAACTCTTGGCGTCCTATCCTGGACCTTTTTATATTAAACACTTTTTTATTCCAAAATTCAAGATGCTAACTCTTCACCAGTTACTTCCTATGCTAGGCAAATACACTGAATTTAAAAGAAGCCTACCTGCACATCCCAATCAGGGAATCTTGCAGAAGATACCTACGCTTCAAAGCAGGCTACATGCATCAGTTCTCTGCACTGCCCTTTGGCTTATCTATTGCGCCCAGGGTATTCACAAAGTGCCGAGCTCCAGTCATTGCATTTTACAGGCAAAGAAATATTCAAATATACACATACCTGGATGACTGTCTAATTCAGGCAGAAAGCCAGGACATACTTTTGAATCATCAGGCATTTGTACAAAAGGTGCTTCTTTTCTGGGGTACACTATAAACGAAAATAAATCACATCTGATACCCTGTCAACAAATTATATTCCTGGGAGCAGGCTTGAACACAACTTCCCAGATGGCTTTCCTCACGCCAGAGAAACAAATTCATTTGACAACTATGGCCACAAAAACCCTATCTGCAAGGCAAATACTGCAAGCCTTGGGGTTCATGGCCTCCTGCATTCTACTAATTCCATATGCAAGACTGCATATGAGGAAACTGCAATGGTATCTAAAAAGCCTATGTTGTCAAAATTCTCAGTATCTAGAAGCAATGATCCCTATCATATCTTGCCTACAGTTAGAGTTCCTTTGGTGGGCAGAGGCCTTCTACCAAAACAAGGGATTACCATTCACTCTACCCCCTGCTGCCCAAACCCTAACAGATGCATTAGACTGTGCATGGGAGGCTCACCTGGCAGGGAAGTGCATTCAGGGCAAATGGAACCCAAGTTAAATGCAACTGCATATCAGTCAAAAAAAAAATGTTAGCTGTACAGAATGCTCTGACCGCCTTCAAGGACCACATTCTTCCTGGACAATTAATGGTAAGGATGCACAACACCACTGTTATGTGGTACATAAACAAGCAGGGGGGTACCCATTCTTACCCCCTCTGCAGACTAGCCATGGCTCTGTGGAACACAGCCTTAAGCTACCAAGTGCATCTACAGGCTCAGTTCCTGCCAGGAAAACTAATTACACTGGCAGACAAACTCAGCAGAAATCTCATGGACCCACACGAGTGGAAATTGGAACCAAAAATTTTCAACATATTGATAAACAAATGAGAGAGCCCAGATATAGACCTGTTTGCCTCCCCCCAGAACTACCAATTGGACATTCTGCACAAGGACTCCCCACAAACAAGCTTGGAAAGTGGATGCTTTGTTATTCAGCTGGAAAAATCAGTTTATGCCTTTCCTCCTCTGCCTCTCCTTTCCAAAGTACTAGTAAAGATCAAACAGGACAAACCAAGAATGATACCGATTGCTCCAGACTATCCACGCCAACACTGGTACCCCCTCCTGCACAGTTTGTCACTTCTGGCTCCATGGCACCTGCCTCAGTCCCCTACCCTGCTTTCACAGCAGGAGAGCCAGATTCTGCACCCTCAACTTCAAACTCTGATACCTGCAGACTGGTCAATTTCCTAATCTCTCCATTATCATCCCTTAGCAAACAAGTGTTGGATGTCATTTTGGAGGCAAGGAGGCCTAGTACTAGAAAATCTTATGCTGAAAAATGGAAAAGATTCTGTGCCTGGATCCAAACTCAAGGGATGGGCACAGCAGTACCCAGTTTACCTCAGATTCTTCAGTACTTAACTGAGATGCTTCACAAGGGCCTTACGTTTTCCTCCACCAAAATTCACGCCTCAGCCATTTCAGCTCATTACAACACAAAACCACCCCTCTTCTGTCATCCACTGCTCAAGCAGTTCCTCAGAGGCACCAAGAACTTAAGACCACCCAGGAGAGCCCCAACTCCAACCTGGGACCTTAACTTTGTATTGGAAAAACTCACTTTTCCTCCTTTTGAGCCAGCTGCAAGTGCATAGTTAAAATTTCTTTCACGGAAAACAGCTTTCCTTTTAGCAATTATTTCAGCAAAAAGGGTATCTAAACTACAGGCCCTTATGGCAGTGGAGCCTTTCATCATAAATCATGCGGACAGGGTGTCCCTCAGGACCCAATGGGTGGTATCCATTGTGGCCCTTAATCAGTCCATTCATTTGCCAACCTTCTTTTCTAATCCACAGAACAAAAGGGAAAGGATACTGCACTCCTTAGATGTGCACAGACAACTTAGATTTTACTTGGACAGGACTAAACCTCAAAGGAAATCTGAACAACTGCTGGTGGCATTTGCTGCAGGGGCAGAGGGGAAGGCTATTTTAAAGCAAACCATTTCTAAATTGATAAGCCATTGCATTCATTTCTGATATAAGCACCATGGAAAACCTATCCCACGGGGGTTTAGACCCCATTCAACCAGGGCTGCATCTACCTCTACAGCCTTTCTCAGATGTGTCCCTACCAGGGACATCATAGAAGCTGCTGCCTGGAGTTCTGTACATACTTTCACCAAGCATTACCATTTACCAATTTTCTCTAAATCCAGAGCTGGCTTTGCCACTGCAGTCTTGCAGGGCCTTATAGCTGGTCATAATGCTATTTAAATGCCTCCTCCCAACCTTAGCTTTGGGAATCTACCCAAATGTGATTATTGCAACAGTGAACCATGAAGAACATAGTACAGTTGTGTACACTTGCCATAAATGTAGATGTTTGAGTGTGTTCACGGTTTCAGTCCTGGTTACCCTGTATCCAGCCCCTGACTTCTTTTGGCTATACCTTTACTGTCCTTTACTATGCTTAAAAGCTTTTTGGTGTATTTGCTTTATTGTTGGAGGTGTAACTTTGTATATGTATGTGTGTGTGTGTATGTATGTGTATATATATATATATATATATATATATATATCTATATATATTTAACTGCTTCCCATTAGGGGGGCACCTGACATCTGGGGCAAGAAAAACTGATGTAATGGCGTCTGCTGCATGCTTTATACCCCTGACTGCCTAAAGTCACAGAAGATGAGAGAGCAACTGACGCAGGACCCAAGACTTTGATAATCAGGCCGACTGAGGGCTACTGCGAGCAGATAACCCAAATGTGATGACTGCAGCAGTGAATACACTCGAACATCTGCAATTATGGTAAGTGTACACAACTGTACTTTCTCCTTCCACTTCTTCCTTCTCTTCTAGCAGAAGGGAGAAGCCAAAAAAGTCACTTGATTCCAACCTCTTCTTCAGAACTGCCAGCTAAAGTAGCCAAAACTCCTACAGTTCCAATAGTATCCTTAGAACTGATAGGTCAGGCATCACAACCATCGGTTCTGGTTTCTGCCCTGACTTTCTTGGTGCCAACCACAACTTTAGATTCCTCCACTTCAACACCGAAAACTCAGGAGCCAAAGGAGTTTTCCTTCAAGCAACTGCCACGGACCAGATATTCTCCATTGGTGGATTCTTTTGCGGACCTCCTTCCAAATCCTTTTCTGGAGAGGCATTCCCCCAGTTCTCCTATTTCTTCTAACTGATCCACCAATAGCTTAACTGAATCCGATATTATGAGGATGGTGGACCAGCTTCTTGCAGTGAGGGGATTGTCTTCGGCAGTGGTTCCTAGCACCTTTGCCGCTGGAATCTTACCCACTTCCACCCTGGTCTTTCTTCCTCCTGACTCCCTTCGAGATTTCGGAACCCCTTGTGTCGACCGTCCTGACATCAACTGTTTCGGTGCTGGTCAGAGCTTCTTCTCTGGCACTGATTGCTACCCTGAGTGCTTTGGGTTTGTCAGATCCAGGGACTTTTCGGTACCGTAGCTTTGTTGCTGGCTCTGGGGGGATGGTTTCAATTTCAGCTTTTTTGGAGCTGTCCATGCCCCTTGGTGCTTCTGCATATTTAAGCTTGACCCTGGCTTTGGCCTCAGAAGAGGCTTCTTAAGTGTAGGGTGGGACCACGTTTCCGAAGGAGTCAGTTTCAGTTCTGGGCTCCCATCCGTCTACTGGAGGACCTGCCTTCCAGGCCATGAAGAGGGCATTGTCTGTTGTGGGCAGTCAGTCGTTGCCTACCCCATCGGATCAAACCTCAGGCCTTTCCCTTTGACCAGAGCTTCCTCCAGGCTCTTCCCAGGAACAGAGGGCACAAAAGTCTCTGGATCTAACCTCGGTGGTTAGCCCTCTGATACTTCTCTGGGGCATCCTACAAAGATGTTCCTGTGAAGAGAGAATGCAAGAGGAAGCACTTAGACTCCCCTGAGGAGTCATTCATGGAAGGTACTGATTTTGATGAAAGGGAAAGTTCCCGCAAAGTCTCCCCCGATGATGATTCCTTTGGGGACATCCCACAGATCTTGAAACAGAGGGGTGGCTAGACTTCCCTCCAACCTTCCTCAGAGGAATCCGTATATCTTGTGACTTTTCGTGCCCAACCCTCTACCTCTTGGATTTCTCTGTCCGCTGACTATCTCATTAAACTTGATTGCTCAGTGGACCTGGAAGTTTACTCGATTCTATCGAGCCTGTTCCCTAAGAGACTGGACCATACACTTTCAGCTCACCTCGATCAACAACACTGGGCTAAGGGAATTCCAGTAGACCCATGGTGGTAGCGGCAACCACTAAAAAGGAACTTGATGTTTAAAGTCCCACTATCCATCCTCCTAATAAAGAATTTAGGAATACGGATAAATTTGGGAAGTGTGTATTTGCTTCGTCGACCTTCACTGTTAGGTCTTTGAACTTCATGGCACATTTTAACAGGCTTCAGAGAGATCTGATTAATGAACTGTCAGATACTCTGTCAGTAGTAGTAGCGGAAGGAGTTTTGAGACTAAGTGACTTCTCAGCTCGCCACCCTTGAATCAATCTCCAACTCGTCCATGAGGCTAATTGTACATGCTGCCAAGGGAATGATGAGAGCTGCAGGTTCAGGCGTAGCTATCAGGAGCCTCATCTGGATGCACTTATGTGAGTTCTCACCCATTTAAGTCTTTTTTCGTCAACCCTCCATTTGACAGAACATCCCTATTTGGTCCCAAATTTAGAGACTCTAGCCAGATCCAAGAAAGATGGACAGACTTTCTGTCATAGGTGTATGCTTTTCCGCTCTTCAGTGGCCTTATTCCAGGAATCAGTGGAGTGGAGTTCAAGAAGTCCAAAGGCCTTTTCAAGACTTGCATGGCAATGACTTCTACTGAGGCGGGGGAGTAATGGAAGACGCCAAGGAAGAGGCATGGGTTGGGCCCATATTATCAGGGTTCCAGGGATTCTTTCCCTGGGAATTACTGTCAGCATTCCTGAAGGGAGGCCTGATCCCTTGGCTAAGGATAACAAGGAACCTTTGGGTGTAGAGATTATAACCAAAGGATACAATATCCCCTTTTTAGTGCAGCCAAAGACTATAACCAAAGTCCCGGACATTCCACCCAGTCACAGGGAGCAAGCAGTGTTATAAATTCAAAAACTGGTCAACAAGTCATCCAAGCAGTCCCACCAGACCAGATATAATCTGGAATTTACTCAAGATTCTTTATTACCAAAGAAGGTAGGGGACTGGAGACCGATCTTTGATTTATTCAGCCTGCTGAGATCCGTTTGGCAGACCAGATATTGGATGGTCATGGTTCAGTCTATTAAACCTTTTTGGGAAAAGATGATTAGATGTGCACAGTAGATCTCCAGGATGCATATTACCACATAAAGATGGACAAGTGGTCCAGAAGATTTTTGCACTTTCGGCTTGGGGCCAGTCACTATCACTTCAGGGCACTGTCCTTTGGTCTCACCACAGCCCCCAGGGTGTTCACCAAATGCATGGCAGTAGTAGCGGCTCATCTCAGACTGCAAGGTTTCTGGGTGTTTCCATATCTAGATGACTGACTCCTGACCACTCCCACCAGGCGTCTCCTCATAGAGGCTCAGGTATACTTTTCTGCTTTGTTCCAACGTGCGCATCACCATAATCTACGAAAAGTCCCAGTTAGAGCTATGTCAACAATAGGAGTTCATCAGAGCAAGGTTCAACACGATCACAAGTGTCACATCCCTGCCCATAGAAAGACTACAGAGGATAAGATCACAAGTCAGTCAGATTGTTTGCAACAACTAAGTACCAGCAAGACACCTCCTCCAAGCCCTAGGGTCGATAGCAGCATCTATCACTGTAGTTCCTGTAGCGGGATATCACATGCGAATCCTTCGATGGCTTCTAGCATGTCAAGTGGTCCATGGTAGATTAACCAGTGTCTCATTTGATCATAATTACCAACCGATGTAAGGAGGACCTGAGTGGTAGCTTCACTCCAACAAAAACTTGATGGGCCGTTCTTCTGTTCCCTCTCAACCCCAAGCCACAGTGACCACAGATGCACCCCAAATTGGGTTGGGGAGGCATTATCTGGAAAAGACTGTCCAAGGCACTTGGTCCCATCTGGAGGCCAGTTTGCATAACAGTATTCTAGTGATGAGGGCAGTGCTGTTAGCATTGCAAGTATTACACCCAACCCTTCCATTAAGAACGATTACAATCCAAACAGACAACATGGCAGTAGTGTGGTACACCAACAAACAAGGGGGGACCAGGTCCTACCCCTCTGTCGAGAAGATCTCGGAGTTTGGCAATGGGTGATTTCATAGAACCACTTTCTCATTGCAAAGCTCATTCCATGGAGCTCCAGTGTGATTGAGGACAGATTGAGCAGATGTATTCTAATGCCTCACAAATGGTCTCTCAATCCATCTGTGGCTGAAAAGATATTTTGCCAGTGGGGCCAGCCTTGCTGTGACCTATTTGCATACCCTCTGAACAACAAGTGTAGCAGCTACTTTGCCCTGATTCACCCCTCCCGGGGATTCACATAGAGATGCTCTTCTGCATGACTGACCACCCCCCCCTGTCTGCACTATGCATTTCCCCCAACTCACCTTATATCCCACTTCCTAAGGAAAGCCATCAGGTCGAAGAACAGGGTTATCCTCATTGCCCCTTTCTGACATCGACAAATCTGGCTTTCCCTTTCTTTGGCCTCACCTAATTCGGAAACCTTGGAATATGGATTCAGCTCCAGTTCTACTGTCCCATCCAGATGTATTGGTTCATCTGAATCTTTAGAACTTCAAGCTCACTGTGTGACTTCTCCATTTCACATGTTTTCCAGGCATTCCTCTCTCAGTTCACCGGTGCAAAGAATTGTTCAGGTGTGTCACAAACCTTTGACAGTTATACCTCAGCAAATGGCATAAATTTTCCACGTGATAGCCAAGTCTAGTGTTGATAAATATTATGTTCCAGTCAATAAAGTATTAGAGTTCTTGACATCGCCCTTTGAGGCAGGAGCCGCAGCTTCGACCATTCGGGTGCAACTAGCTGTGATCTCCAATTTTCCTTCAGGGTTGAATGGCACATCCCTAATGTCCCATAAGCTTTGCAATGCCTTTATAGGTTCATACTAGGCTATCTGCCCTAGGGCATTTATAAGCCTAGCCAGTGTGTGTTTGGCTTTCGCCACCCATTTTAAATTCATTTTGCTATGCCCTTTTTCGAGGTTAGTATACTGTGCCTCTGTCTAACAGTGACACAGAAGTGATACCTGGGGTAAACCTACGATCTCCCATCCACTCATCAAGATTCCTCTTGGAGAGTCAATGAGGGACTCTGCCTAACCTGGACTGGGATTTTATTCCAGAGTGAAGGGAGCCTCTGGGTTATGAATCTGTCCCTCCAGCATGTCCTATTTATTTCAGTGCTGAGGTTCAAGTCTCGAGCACGTAGCTCGATGGGATTTGGATTTTCTGAGGTGCAGCATGTCCATTAATTCCGGGTTGGACATGGCTTTATACGTCAGGCACAGATCGCCTCTGAGCAGGCGGTATGCCACTGAGTAGAGCTGGAGTTTCTTTAACCGGGCAGCATATGGCATCTTTGAGCCCTTTGATCCTCTTGGTGAGGTACTTTTGGGGTCTTTCCAGTTGCTGCAGGTGTCTGGTAAGGTACATCCCAAAAGGGGCATTGTACTCAATTATGGGCCTGGTGAGGGATGAGTAAAGAGGCACGATGACCTCCCCTGATCTAGATGTGAATCCCTTCATGATTAGGTGGGCTATATAAAATGTTTTTCTAACTTTGGCCACGTGGTTGTCAAATGAGAGATTGCTATCAACTTGGGTCCCCAGGTCCCTAATTACTTCTTCTGTACTTAATGGATTACCACCTATGTGGTAATTTGTGGGCACTTTGTTTTTGCCAAAGGGGATGACTATACACTTTTTGGCGTTTAGCTTGAGGCCATGGCTCTGGCACCAGTTGTCTGTTTCTATGAGGCTTGTGTCGGCTGGAGAGTCGATTATGGCACCCAGTTTGCAGTCATCTGCGAACTTGGTCAGCCACAGTCCTTCCGTGTTGGCCTGTACCTCCGAGAAATATATACCGAACAAGAGAGGTCCCAGGACTGAGCCTTGTGGGACGCCACTTGTAACTGGTTTGGAGTCTGACATGGCTCCAGCAATTCTAACCATGTGGGTTCTGTCCTTGGGCCAGTTTGCAACCTATCTAGTGACATAGGGGTTTATATTTAAGCTGGTGAGCTTATCTATAATGCCTGAGTGGGGTATTGTATCGAAGGCTTTTGCGAGGTCCAGGTAGGCTGTGTGGACCACCTTCCCCTCGTTAATGGCCTTCGTGACTGTTTCAAAGAAATCGACCAGGTTTAAGAGGCCGGATCTGCCCTTAACAAAGCCGAACTGGGTAGGATCCAGTGTCTGTAGGTCCCCAATATCTTTATTTATGAGGTCCATGATGATCCTTTCCATAGCTTTGCAGACCAAGCTAGTCAGACTTATGGGGCGATCGTTTCCAGTATCCGTTGAGGCACTACCTTTGTGGAGAGGGACTACTGTTGCTGTACTCCACTCTTTGGGTACATATCCTGTAGTAAGGCTGAGATTGAACAGTAGTTTTATGTTTGGGTTTAGCTCTTCTTGGAGTTCATGTAGGACGCAGCCCGGGACACCGTCTGGTCCCATTGATGCTGTGTTTTTTGCTTTGGAGAGGGCGGCTCTTACCTGAGCATCAGAGATGTCTGGGGGGCAGCACTCTGCTGGGATAGATATTTGCCCTTTTGGTGGAGAGGGGGGGGGGGAGAAGTTTGCGCTGAACCTGTCAGCTAGGATGTTTGCAATGTCTGTGGGTTCGGTGTATTTTTTGTCATTTTGGACTAATTCTGAACATATCTGGGAATTCCCACCCAGGTTCCTAACATAACTAAAGAAAGCCTTGTGATTATCCTTAGTGTCCTGTGCAATTTTTTTCTCGAAGCTGGCCTTAGACGATTTTATGAGTGCCCGTAGTTTTTTGCTAATACTGATCAGAGATGCCTTCCCTTTTTGGGATTTTGCTCTATCATGTAGTAGCTTCCTCCTTCTATTGTATAGTTTGTTTATGGCTGGGGTCCACCAGACAGGACGTCTGCCTTTGGAGGATTGGGTCTTGGTTTTATTTGGGATTGCATGATCCATGCATTCCTGAAGGTGTTCATAGAATGTGTTTATAAAGGATTCTGCGGTCTGGGCCGTATTTTCCACAGGCCTGGGGGCTTTGAAGGATTCCACCTCTGTTTTAAGGAGTGTGAAATTTGCTTTAGAGAAGTTTTTCACTGTGGTTTTCTGGGCAGGGGGTGGGGTCGGGATGTGAATATCCAGTGAGATTAGTTTATGGTCTGATCTTACCAGTGAGGGATACACTTGTGGTCTGGAGCATAGAGTCCCCATGTTGGTGATGATCAGGTCCAGTATGTTTTCCCCTCTTGTGGGAGTGGTAACAAGTTGTTCCGTAGCATTTGAGTATAAATTCTAGGAACCTTTGGGCTAGGGTGTTGGAGCTAGAGTAATGCTCCCAGTCTATGTTTGGGTAGTTGAAGTCGCCCAATATAATGGTGTTTGGAGAGACCTTCATATTTTCCAGTGTTCTCAGGAAGGCCGAGTGGGGTTCCTGGGTTTGAGAGGGTGGTCTGTAGCAGGCTATAAACTGGAAGGCAGTTTTACCCACTGTTAGTTGCACATGGATAGTCTCTGATGCTTCGTGCTGTGCCACCAACCTGGAGGTGTGGGTATCTTTGACGAATATTGATATTCCCCCTCCTTTTGTGGTTCGGTCCAAGTTTTGGGGCCGAAAAGCATGGTATGAGGTATAACCTGGTAGTGCTGGGATGCTCTCGGGAGCCTTGAACCAGGTTTCTGTTACTGCACAGATATCGATGTTCTCCATGCTAAGGAGAGTTTTGTGTGCGTGCATCTTGAGGTTTAGACTTCTGGCGTTGAGTAGCATTACTCTTAGTTTCTTATCCCTTGTGATACCTATGGAGGTGGGTTTGTATTTTGAGCCTTGCCTAAAAAAGGCACTATGGGGGGTAGCAAGAGCCTTTGCCAATATCCGAAAGCCCAGGGGTGACAGGTGCAAGCCGTCTCTAGCGAAGCATCATGGCTTGTTGAGCATGTCATCCCAGGCTGACAGGCATTGGATCCCCTTTGAATGACACCAATATTTAAGCCAATTGTTGAAATTGATCATCTTGTCTTCATATTGTGGCATCATTCTTGGTGAGGGTAAGATGCTGCTCAAGGTCAGGGTCATACCGGCCTGGGCTACATGCTCAGAGAGCTCCTCTGTCTCTCTTCATGTAGTCCGGGGAGGTACGTCTCAGGTCATTCACACCAGCATGGACAATGACTGAGTCATATTTGTACTTGCTTTGGAGTGACCTGAGTGCTTGTGTTATGTGGCGGATCCTAGCGCCCGACAGGCAGCTCACAGTGACCTTCTCCTTGTTCATTCTGGTGAGCGGGACGTCAGTGTGCCTGACGATAGTCACCTATTACAAGTGTATCCGGTGTGTTTTTTAGCCTTAAGGGCTGTGACTGTTTGGCACACTGGCTTTGTGAGCTATGTGTTGCACGTGTTTTGTTTTGGTGTAGCGGTTGCTTGGGTGTCTGCTTTGGAGGTCTCTGCTGCTTAGGCAGATTTTTATTTAGAGCCTCAGAGTATGTTTTTGTGCGTTTGTGTTTGATTTGCTGTCTTGGTAGGTCTATGTGAGACTGGAATTGTAGTGAGTGTGGTTTCTTTCTCCTCCTGACTGGTTACGCCAGTACTGAGTTGGGAGAGCTTAGCCTCCAGTTTGGCTATATGGTTGCATCTCTCACATGTGTTGGAATTTGTTGGGAGGAGGAGAGGGTTGTCTGTGTACATGAGGCAGTTGTAACATTGCCTCAAGATTCCCAGATTCACCAGCTGGACCGGAGAGGAGATTGACAACTGACCTTTGGACATGCTAGAGTAGTATTGGGAATTCCTTTATAATTGAAAAAAGGGCCAATGGGGAACAAGGTACTCCAGGGTAGTTTGTGAGGGTGTAGTGCTTTTAATTTTTTAGTGCTGACTTAGTGAGCAAATGCCAGGTAACTTAAATGCAATGTGTGTTACAGGTAACTTAAATGCAAAAACGACAAACAGTAACTTTCTTTCAAGTGAAACAAGGAAATAAGTACAGTAAGCAATGCAGATATCACTAGGGATCCACATAAGCGCTGAAAAGCCGCGTTTTAGGTGGAATTAGCATTTCAAGGCAATAACAAGCAAACAAGCATACAAACAAAGCTAGATTCAGCAGGCCTGGATCTAGTCTATGCTACAGCAAACAAGGTGTACCAATTTCAGTAAGAGACATTTCAAATATGCAGGCACTATAAGCCTTTAACCAGAAATTCCCAGCTCAGAAGGGCAGAGTCCAGCCTCTCCTCCCACAAGAGTGCAGACCACAAACCTTCTTAATGTAAAATAACTGGCCTGAAGCCCAAGTGCTTAAACCAGAACTAATACACTTTTAGAATAACAGGCACTGAGCCCTCAATCAGCAGTTCCCAACTTAGAAGGATGTAAGCTACCTGTCCTGCCACCACAGTGCAGGCCACAAACCTTCCTAATGTAAAACAACTGGTCTGAAGCCCAAGTGCTTAATCCAAAAGACTTAGAATGATAGCTGCACTTTAATCAAGTTACTTCCACGCAGTAATAAATACAATTGAATACTTTAAAGAATGCCCGGATTAGTGCTCAAGTTATACAAACAAAGCTAGATTCAGCAGGCCTGGATCTAGTCTATACTACAGCAAACAAGGTGTACCGATTTCAGTAAGAAACAGTTCAAATATGCAGGCACTATAAGCCTTTAACCAGAAATTCCCAGCTCAGAAGGGCAGAGTCCAGCCTCTCCTCCCACAAGAGTGCAGACCACGAACCCTCTTAATGTAAAATAACTGGCCTGAAGCCCAAGTGCTTAAACCAGAATTAATACACTTTTAGAATAACAGACACTGAGCCCTCAATCAGCAGTTCCCAACTTAGAAGGATGTAAGCTACCTGTTCTGCCACTACATTGCAGACCACAAACCTTCTTAATGTAAAACAACTGGTCTGAAGCCCAAGTGCTTAAACTAAAAGGCTTAGAATGAGTTACACCAAGCATTAATAAATACAATTGAGTACTTTTAAGATGACGCAAAAGCAAAATAAAGTAGGAAGAAACGCAAATACAATAAAAGCAGATAACGTATTTTTTTTTTTTTTTTTATGATAGGATCTATGATGCTCAGACCTCCATAAGGAACCATCTGCACCTTGGAACTTTAATTTAGTTCTCCAATCCGTAGTTTATTCCTATTTGAATCTTCGGACAAATGCAGTTTAAATTTCCTGTCATGGAAAACCTTATTTGTGGTAGCCATTACCTCTGCTAGGAGAATGTTAGAGATTCAGGCTTTAATCCTATAAAACCCCCCTTATCTAATTTTTCATAAACAAAAGGTTTCATTGAAAACTAACCCTTCCTTTCTGCCTTTGATAGTATTCAAAACCAACCTTAACCAAACTATTCAACTCCCAGTCTTTTCCAATTTTTCTAACAAAGGTGAATACTACCTTGATTTATTGGATGTACATAGACAACTTTATTTTACCTGCACAGGACAAAAGAATTCAGAAAATCAGATCAGTTGTTTCCTTTTTCAGTGGCAAGAGGGAAGCCAGTTTCCAAAGTTACTCTAAGTGGCTAAAGGGCTGTTTTACCTTAATTTATGATGAGAGGAATTTACCTCTGAAAAGGCCTGTGAAGCCGCATTCCACCAGAGCAGTAGCTGCGTCTGCAGTCTTTAATTCAATGGTTTCCTTAGACAGTATTTACGCAGTAGCTACATGGGCTTCTCCACATGCCTTTTTACTCCTTGCAGATTGGATCTGGTCTCTAAGAGACGGGCATCCTTCTGCTCGATGGTCCTCAGGAATATTCTTCCATGATACCCCCCAAGAGTCAGGTAGCTGGGGATTTTGTCCCACTGTCAAGGACTATGTGAAGATTTACATCAGATAAAGAAGTTTTGTCTTACTATAACTGTTCTATCTGTGTTGTCGATCTTCACATATCCTTGACATACCCACCCTCCTTCCCCGTATCCTCAAGTTTTTTATGGTGCATCGGAACCCTCTGTGATATGGGTCATTACCAGATCCACATGAGGTATCTCTCTCTCACTGTTTTATGCAAACTCGATGTGAGGTAATTTGATGAGGAGAATTATGGGTAGAGCTGAGCTTAGAGTTTTTGGAAGATGCGAGCTGGAATAATGGCAAAGTCTGTTCCGAGGTTCGTAATCGAATCCCCTGTCAAGGATATATGATGATCGACCACACAGATGGAATGTTATAGTAAGACATAACTTTTTAATATTTGCACTTTTATTACATGTAGGGCTTTTGCCATTATATGTTTAGTTTTTTGTACATGTCAGGCTTTTTATATGGGTAAATCCTCCAGAATGTTTTAGCATCTATGTCCAAGCATTTAAGTGATGTTTGCTATGCTAAATCAAATAATGCTTTATCTAACCATTCTATTCATAAAAATGCTAGTCTTAAATTTACAGACAAAGTGAAGTAGGCCAAAAGATCCCAAAAAGGAAGAAATTCATGCCGCGATCTAAAGAAATTCATGCCGCGATCTAAAGAAATTCATGCCGCGATCTAAAGAAAATCATGCCGCGATCTAAAGAAAATCATGCCGCGATCTAAAGAAATTCATGCCGCGATCTAAAGAAATTCATGCTGCGATCTGAAGAAATTCATGCCGCGATCTAAAGAAATTCCAGAACAGATGAGAAACATGACATCTATCATTCTGGAAAACATTACAAAGCCATTTCTAAAGCTTTGGGACACCAGCGAACCACAGTGAGTGAGAGCCATTATCCACAAATGAAGTAAACATGGAACAGTAGTGAACCTTCCCAGGAGTTGGCCGACCTACAAAAATTACCCCAAGAGCACAGCGACGACTCGTCCAATAGGTCACAAAAGAACTCAGAACAACATCTAAAGAACTGCAGGCCTCACTTGCCTCAGTTAAGGTCAGTTTTCATGACTCAACCATAAGAAAGGGACTGGGCAAAAATGGCATACATGGGAGAGTTCCAAGGCGAAAACCACTGCTGACCAAAAAGAACATAAAGGCTCATCTGACTTTTGCCAAAAAACACCTTTATCCCCAAGACTTTTGGGAAAATATTTTGTGGACTGACGAAGTTGAACTTTTTGGGAGGTGTGCATCTGGCGTAAAACTAACACAGCATTTCAGAAAAAGAACATGCCAACAGTCAAACATGGTGGTGGTAGTGTGATGGTCTGGGGCTGCTTCTGGACCTGGACGACTTGCAGTGATTGATAGAACCATGAATTCTGCTCTCTACCAAAAAATCCTGAAGGAGAATGTCTGGCCATCAGTTTGTGACCTCAAGCTGAAGCGCACTTGAATTCTGCAGCAGGGCAATGATCTAAAACACACCAGCAAGTCCACCTCTGAATGGCTTAAAAAAAACAAAATGAAGGTTTTGGAGTGGCTTAGTCAAAGCCTGGACTTGAATCCAATTGAGATGTTGTGGCATGACCTTAAAAAGGCGGTTCATGCTCAGAAACCCTCCAGTATTGCTGAATTAAAACAATTCTGCATAGAAGAGTGGCCCGAAATTCCTCAACAGCGATGTGAAAGACTTATTGCCAGTTATCGCAAACGCTTGATTGGAGTTGCTGCTGCTAAGGGTGGCACAACCAGTTATTAGGTTTAGGGGGCAGTTACTTTTTCACATAGGGCCATGTAGGTTTGGATAGTTTTTTTTTTTCCTTAAATAAAATTATCACTTAAAAACAGCATTTTGTGTTTGCTTGGGTCGTCTTTGTCTAATATTTACACTTGTTTGATGATCTGAAACATTTAAGTGTGACTAACATACAAAAAAAAAAAAAATCAGGAAGGGGCAAATACTTCTTCATTGCACTGTGTGTGAATTGTAAATTTGGTGGCAATGTTCAAGCCAGGTTTGAATGATTATCTGTAAATTTGTGTTTGTGTAACTCTCTCTCCAAGACATAAGAAAACTTGGCACTGAAAAAGTTTTAAAATGGTGATATTGTCTCCTCTTTAATCTTCATTGTTACTGCGGAAGATATCTAGTGTCAAAACCGGTCTGTTTTTCACGTTCTTGGAAGTTTGTTGCATTAAAGTTTACACACTTCCTGGTGTGTCTGCACGGTGCTGATAGTTTTTGAATTATTTAGGCTTATAAAAGCCCCAGTGGTCCTTAGCCTAATATGCACCAATTAACGTATGAAACTCAAAGTATCAGAAGAAGACAAAACAATATGAGGTGGTCATTAGGCATTACGGATTCTATACAGAGACTGCTTAGAGGACAAAAATGGACTGTGGAAAATGGCACTATAAGGTGGAGATATTACCACTGATCTGTCATGTTACCCAGTATTCTCTTGCATTCCCCTCACTGGTTAGATCAGGAATCAGGTCTGTTTTGCTGATTACTCTTGAGAGGCTGGAAGTGGTACATTTTAAGGTTGTGCATGGGGTATGTAGGTAGAGTTCCATGTTCTGATGCTGGAAAAGAGTAAAGCATTCTCTCAGGTGTTCAGTGTAGTTGAGGTAGTTACCTGAAGGTACAAGGTAGTATGCAGGAGAGAGAAGATGTGGTGTAAGAGTTTGCCTAATAAAAGTAGACTGTTCAGATGAAAATGACTGAAGGGTAGCTCTTTGGAGTGAATGGTGCATTGTGGCTTAACTTTGAGGAATGTTGTATCTGCTGAAAGAGGTTTATCTGTGATTTGTTGGCAAAAAGATTGAAATGGCAATTTCATTTAGGAAATGCAGTTTTGTAAATGTGCTATTGGCAGGTGGCATGAAAAGATATGATTTTTTTTTTTATTTAGTTTACATTTATTAACGGGGATAGTTCAACTAGATACATGTCCGTTTTCAGTGCAGGTCGGGGAGAAAAGCTCCAAAGAAACACATATGCAAGACCTACAAACAAAATTCTAACAATTTGAATTCTATCATTAATGTTGAAGTACTTTGGTTTTATTACAGTGCTTTTTCAAAAGGCACTTTAAAGAATAGATGCACTTCAGACAAGAAAATATGTAAAGGAAAACGGATGTAAATATTAATGTACAACCGACAAAAAAACATAGGGTTTATAGTAGATTTTCAGATGCTTAGGTTGTCGAATGCCGAAACGTCGACACCTAAACATTGAAGTCTAATAAATATGACAAGCCATTTACGCAAATTTGTTCCCTGGAAAAAAAAATTTGCTTAGCTTCTGTTGGGGATTTGCCCTTTCCCCCCGATATAGAGCGATCTCGGATTTGGTATATTTAGTTAGGGCGTGGGGGGGGGGGGGGCAAAGCCCACCATTTGATTAGGGTTTTAGAGGGTGTTTTTTTTTTTTTGTTGGCCACGCAAATTTTTTCTTTGGAAAAAATGTGCGTAATTGGTCTGTCATGTTTTTTAGATTTCGACGTTTAGGCATCAGTGTTTTGGCATTCAGCAACCTAAACGTTCAAAGATCTAATATAGACCTGTTTAATATAGGTTTAGTAAAATAATACAATATAATATTGGATCTGTTTCAGGTTTATTTATTTTACTTTAATATTGACCACAGCCTCTGTTCAAAGATACCAAAGTAAAACACATAGTCAATAAAAGGAAGGTAAAATACAAAAGTCACATTCATGCACATTACAGTGTACATAGTTTTCAGATGTTTTGAATGCTTGAGATGTCATATTTAACTTAAATAATTAATCAGTATTTTGCTGTATTTATTTGGTATCACCTTGGGAAGATTATCAGAAAAAGATTTGTTGATGTAGCAATATCCGACGTTCTTATAAGAAAAATATTAAATGACGTAGAAGAATATTGAATTTGTTGTCCAAGTTTTGGCCTAAAACTTTGTATGAAATGCTTTGATAACACATTTTCTTGAAACCACAAAGAAACCGCATTACCCAAGTGAAAGTGTACCTGTAGAATGCAGCAGATCGTACAGTCCACAGTTTTTCAATATGAATTTCTAAATACGGTAAAGTTCAGTGTGAAATACGAGGCATGGTTGTTAGCATTGCTGTGTTTGCAGTGCTTGATTCTCAAGTTTTCTTAGTTGTGGTGCCTTTTTCTAATTTTTTTTTTCTGAATGTGCTGAATTTCTGAACCTATTAAGGTATCATTAACTCAGCCTCTCATCCAATTCTGTACTATCCCGAGAAAACCCCTGACCTGACTGGCATGCTGAACTTCTACAATTCAAATAGACAACTTCGGCCGACCAACAAAGCCTTAATTGAAGCCATCGCATGCAAAAACAACTCCAGGGAATCACTATTTGCCCATGAAATAGCAAAAATATGGAACAACCTTCCCCCTGACCTCAGACTACAAAACTCCACACCCCCCTTGAAAAGCCTACTTAAAACATCTGTTCACCAATCATCTACGCAACTGTAATTGACCCCCCCCCCAAAGCCTTGTCCACTCACTGTTTCTACACCCCATCTGTCCTGGACAACACAAACAACACCATCTAACTATACCTATCCATGTGTGAGCAATAACCTATATACGAGTGTGTGTGTATATGCTCTGACATGTAAATTTGCTTGAATGTATATATGGAAACTTAAACATTTATGTACTCATTCAGTTGTGAAATATCTTGCAATGCTGTACCAGGTTCTTATCTACTCTCATTGTATATTTTGTACACTTGTATTTTCAACCAAAAGGGGGAATATCCTCTTATTGTATACTAACTGCTGTAAAGTCTACGGTATGTATGCTACTGCTCTGTAATGTGTCTCATAAATTTTTCTTCTCTGTGTAAACTTGTGGAGTTTTTCTCCCCAGGACTCCGCTGAAAACGGACACTTGTCCAGTCAGACTATCCTGGCAAACAAATGTTAAATACATTTTTTGTGGAATTAGCATGTCCTTGTCCACATGGATTTTTAACTAGTTAGTTTTGTTTCTTGCCGTATCCCAAAAATATGCTGTAGGTGAATTGGCAGTCTTACAAACTTATTGAAGACGCATAGGTGAGCATTCATGTCTATTTTTTGATGGGGTTTGCACCATGTTCAGGATTAATTCATTGACCTGTGTGTATTTAGTGTTGGTATAAACTGTAGCTGTCCTGCAATCTTGACATGGATGAAGTTGCTTATGAGAAAATGAAGCAAGAATAAATTAGAAAATTTTAAGGAAATTCAGAAGCGTCTGGTTTTTGAACTTCCAACAATAGTAACAAGTATAAGACACTGTTTTAACACCACATTTGAAATTAGCACACTAAACAATTGTGTCCTCCTCTTTAATCATGAAGTTTGCACTGTGACTCCTTAGAAGTGGTATTTTGATTGCATATCTTTTGACATTGTAAATGATTCTCCAGTACTAGCGTCTACATGCATCCACAACAGTCTTGTCTGTGCACAGTGCTTTACTTAAAAAATGCACCGTTAGTCGATGAGAGCTGGTTTAGCAAACACTGATGGTTTTGCTAGTGTACTAGTATTGCTGTTTAATGCACGCAGCAGTTTTTTTGGGGTTATTGCTAGGTAACCGTACTCTCAAAACTATTGTGCAGGCAAACCAGGTATGAGGCTGTTTGATGCTCCTGCTTAATACCTACTGAGGTCTTTTCCAAAGTGTGCTAAGGCTTGCTGCTTTCTTTCTAGAAGGTAAGAGTTCTAAAAATTTGGCTTACATTGCCGTTGAGTTACATTAACACCTTATTGTAACAGTCAAATTTCTTTTGACAAGTTACAGTCAGAAATAGTCATTCTTTTTTTCTTTCAAATTGTCATCCATCAGCACATCCCCATGCCTCTGCCCTTTGTTAGGTCTTATCTTCCCCTCCTGGATTTCATGCTCAGTTTCACAGGGTTGAGATCAATGAGGAACTTAAGATGTTCTTCGTGATTCACTGTTGCAGTCATTACATTTGGGTAATCTGCTGGCAGGTTGCCCTCAGTCGGCCTGATTAACAAAGTCTTGGGTCCTGCGTCGGTTGCTGTTCCTTCTTCCATGACGTCAGGTCGTCAGGGGTATAAAACATGCAGCCGACACCAATTACATCAGTCTTTCTTGCCGTGCGGTGCCCGAAGCAGTTTGCAAGTGCCGGTCGGCCAACTCCTGAAATTTTCATTTTCGAGTTTCAGAACCGAAGTCTTCAATTTAAAGCCAAGTACCCCGTTGGGGAAACTGTTTCTTGTTCCTTACCAATGTCAGTAAAAGTTAATAAGTGCATTACTTGTGGAAAGCAAATACCTCATAAAGATTTTCATTTGTACTGTATTCCTTGCCTAGTCCCTGACTACGATGTACCTTGCTGCCGGTTTTGTGCTTTATTTAATCAGCGCACTATCTGTTGTCTGTACATTTTTGCCTCTAAATATTTCGGTTCTTGGTTTAATTATCCAGAAATGACGGTTAGCCATCCAACTACCACAATTCTGAAAAAACGCAATGAAAAAGACAGAGACAGGCCGTCTAGGTCCAGAACTGCCGACGGCGCTTCTCCTAAGCCAGTTCGCCAGTACTCAGTGAGGCGCTTTCGCAGCCCCTGATACTCGCCATTTCTGACTTGCAGGCCTCTACTGAGACCCATTCGGAGTCCGGTATGCCGCGAGATGTTTCACTTATGGAACCCGTGGATGTCTCTACCTTGGATGGGTCCGGAGCTGCTGTGCAGGCACTGGCTTCTGAGGGGTGTATTCAGGCCTACAGACTCTCATATTGAACCGACTCCACCTTCTATACTAAGGCCTAAATCTCAATCTGTGTCTAAAAAACCGACGCCCTGGCCACATGTTCAGGCCCCTATGCCTAAAAAACAAATGATCAAAATGGCTAAAGATCTTATTACTTAATCAAGGGTAGTCAACCCCCCCCCCCCCCCCTCTAAGAGGCCTAGGGCTGAGCTTGACTATGAATCTTCTGATCAGGACTCTGTTTCTTCTGATTCTTCCAATGACCTGGATTTGTCCATACCTACTTATGAGGATTCTGATGCAGAGGATTCCATTCCCTCTGCTTCCCCCCGAGGACTTTTCTTTTGGGGAAACTTTACATACCTTAAGGGAGCATTTCCACTGGGAAAGTCAGGAATTTTCTGAATCAAAAAAGAGGCTTAGTGATTTCCTTCTACCTCAGCATAGGCCTTTGGCTATACCTCCTGTACTAGACATTGTTGATGTGTTTTCAGAATCCAGTATGGCCCCTGATTCCCTGCCCCCGGCTCCTAGTATACCTGACAAGATTCTACAGGGTTCCTGAGTCCCACAAGTTCCTTTTCAAAAATCCTGTTGTGGATCCAGAAACCATTTCTCAGGGGCCCAAGGGCATTAAGGCTTCTACTGCTAAATACCCTACCGCTTCTGATAGAGACTCCAGGGCGCTGGATAGATGGGGTAAATTGGTTTATAGTTCTGCATCCTTGGCAACCAGGGCTTTAAACTGCCAATTTCATGTGTTAAAATATCAACAGCATATTATTGGACTGCTTAAACAGAAAACGATGTTGATTTCTGACCGTGTGGAAAATAAAGATTTACAGGATTTTATTACATTCTGCTGAACAAGTTGGGAAACATACTTTGCAATGTGGTTTTGATTCTTTAGAGGCCTCTTGCAGGGCTGCTGTTACTGGGTCTGTGCTTAGAAGGCATGCTTGCCTTAAGGAGCAATCTCTGCCTGATCATGTTAAAGCAAAATTGTTGGATGCTCCTTTAAATCAGGACCGCCTGATTGGTAATAAGGCTGAAGAAGTTCTAAAAAAGATGGAAGATAAAGCTAAATCTATGCAAACTGTAAAAGATTTCTTACAAGTGCAACCTCCAAGATTTAGTAGGCACTGGCCTACTAAGAATTGGTCCTTTCCAGCTCCTTCCAGATCCTCTCAAGGCAAACCCAAACACGCCAGAAGCACCAGGTTTCAGTCCCAGGGGACTCTCAGAACTAAGCAATGGGGGGGGCCTCCACTTCCAAATCTGAAAATAAGACACCCCCCCTATGGTAAACAGTCTCAATGACTTTCCTTTAAAATTACCAAGCACTTACCTTTTAGCCAGCCCTTTGGGGGGGGGGGAATTGCTCTTCATGCAAAAATCTGGGAACTCATAACCTAGGACAAATGGGTTTTAAATAGTGTCCCAGGGATACAGATTTCATTTACACACGTTGCCAACACCAAACGAGTGGCCAGACCTGTCCCCAAATCAGTGGGCAGAGGCTCAGAAACAAGTACTTACCCTCTTAAACATGGGGACTGTTCAACCGGTACCAGAAGAGGAAAAAGGACAAGGTTTCTATTCCAGGCTTTTCCTGGTACCCAGAAAAGACAAATCATGGTGTCCTATCCTGGACCTGTCTACTCTAAACACCTTTCTGGACATTCCAAAATTCAAGATGCTGACTCTTCACCAGTTACTTCCTATGCTAGGCAAAGATGTCTGGTTGGCAACTCTAGATTTAAAAGAAGCTTACCTGCATATCCCAATCAGGGAATCTTGCAGAAGATACCTACGCTTCAAAGCAGGCTACTTGCATTATTAGTTCTCTGCACTGCCCTTTGGCTTGTTTACTGTGCCCAGGGTATTCACAAAGTGCCTGGCCCCAGTAATTGCATTTTGCAGGCAAAGAAATATTCAAATATATCCATACCTGGATGATTGTCTAATTCAGGCAGAAAAACAGGTCATACTTCTAAATCATCTGACGTTTGTAAAAAGGGTTCTAACTTGTCTGGGGTACACCATAAACAAAAAGAAATCACAACTGGTACCCTCTCAACAGATTACATTCCTGGATGCAAGCTTGAATTCAACTGCCCAGATGGCTTTCCTCACGCCAGAAAAGCAAATTCTTTTGGTAACTTACTTCAAACAAGTGGCCACAAAAACCCTGCTATCTGCAAGACAAATACTACAAGCCTTGGGGTTCATGGCCTCCTGCATTTTTCTAATTCCATATGCAAGATTGCATATGAAGAAACTTCAGTGGCACCTAAAAGGTCTATGGAGTCAACATTGTCACGGCCTGGAAACGATTCCTATCATACCTTGTCTATGCTTGGAGTTCCTATGGTGGGCAGAGGCCTGCCGCCAAAACAAGGGACTGCCATTCACACTACTCCCTGCCGCCCAAACCCTAACTACAGATGCATCAGACTTTGCATGGGGGGCTCACTTGGCAGGGAAGTCAATTCAGGGCAAATGGAACCCAAATCAAATGCACCTACATATCAATCAAAAAGAAATGTTAGCTGTACGGAATGCTCTGACAGCCTTCACTGGCAGACGGACTAAGCAGAAATCTCATGGACCCACACGAGTAAAAACTGGAACCACAGATTTTCAACATGTTGACAAGCAAATGGGGGAGCCCAGAACTACCAGCTGGACAAATTTTGCACAAGGACTCCTCACAAAAAAGCCTGAAAAGTGGATGCTCTGTCTTTCAGCTGGAAAAACCTGTCAGTCTACGCCTTCCCCCTCTGCCTCTGCTCTCCAAAGTTCTGCTAAAAGTCAAACAGGACAAACCAAAAAATGATTTTGATTGCTCCAGACTGGCCACGCCAACACTGGTGTACCCCCTCCTGCGCAGTGCGTCACAAATATCTCCATGGCACCTGCCTCACACCTTCCTTGCTGTCTCAGCAGGAGAACCAAATTCTGCACACTCAGCTCCCAACATTGAATCTTGCAGCTTGGCTAATCACTTAAATTCACCCTTAGCATCCCTCAGCAAACCTGTGATGGATGTCATCTTGGAGGCGAGAAGACCTAGTACTAGAAAATCTTATGCTGAAAAATGGAAAAGATTCTCTGCCTGGAACCAATCTTCAGGGATGAGCACAGCAGTGCCCAATTTACCTCAGATTTTGCAATACTTAACTGAGATGCTTCACAAGGGCCTGTCTTTTTCCTCTATTAAAATCCACGCTTCAGCTATTTCAGCTCACTATAGCACAGAACCACCCCTCTTTTCTCATTCCCTGCTCAAGCAGTGTCGCAGAGGGGCAAAGAACTTGAGACCACCCAGGAGAGCTTCTACCCCTGCCTGGGACCTTAACTTTGTTTTGGAGAAGCTCACTTTACCTCCTTTCGAGCCAGCTACTACTGCAGACTTGAAATTTCTCGGAAAACAGCCTTCCTATTAGCAATCACTTCAGCTAAAAGGATATCTGAATTACAGGCCCTTATGGCAGTGGAGCCTTTCATCATCTTTCTTGCGGACAGGGTATCTCTGAGGACCAATCCATCCTTCATGCCCAAGGTGGTTTCCAGTGTGGCTCTTAACCAGTCCATTCATTTGCCAACCTTCTATCCCAGTCCACAGAACAAAGGGGAATGGATTTTGCATTCCTTGGACGTGCACAGACAACTTAGATTCTACTTGGACAGAACTAAATTTCGAAGAAAATTTGAACAATTGCTTGGGCATTTGCTGCTGGGGCAGAAGGGAAGGCTATTTCAAAACAAACCATTTCTAAATGGATAAGCCATTACATTAATTTCTGCTATAAGCACCATGGAAAACCTATCCCCCAGGGGATCAGATCTCATTCCACCAGGGCTGCATCTACTTCTGTAGCCTTTCTCAGAGGTGTTCCTACCAGGGATATTCTAAAAGCTGCTACCCGGGGTTCAGTACATACTTTGACCAAGCATTATCATTTGCCAGTTTTTTCTAAATCCAGAGCTGGCTTTGCCACTGTTGTCTTGCAGGGCCTTATAGCTGGTCCTAATGCTGTATAACTCCATCCTCCCAACAACCATAGCTTTGGGAATCTACCCAAATGTAATGACTGCAGCAGTGAAACACGAAGAACATAGTACAGTTGTGAACACTTACCATAAATGTAGATGTTCGAGTGTATTCACTGTTGCAGTCCTGGTTACCCTCCCTCCAGTCCCCTGTTTTTCTCTTACTATACCTCTACTTTATTTTACTATGCTTAAAAGCCTTTTTGGTGTATTTGCTTTTGGTTGGAGGTATATTTTTGTGTTTTTAATTTTATTTGCTCCCCATTTGGGGGGCACCTGACATCTGGGGCAAGAAAAACTGATGTAATGGCGTCTGCTGCATTTTTTATACCCCTGACTACCTGACGTCATGGAAGAAGGGACAGCAACTGACACAGGACCCAAGGCCTTGTTAATCAGGCCGACTGAGGGCAACCTGCCAGCAGATTACCCAAATGTAATGACCGCAACAGTGAATACACTCGAACATCTACATTTATGGTAAGTGTACACAACTGTACTATATCTTGGCAGTGAGAGTCATATTTTGCCATGGGGGTGCTTTTATTCTTTAGACCCATCCCAGTTTCCTCTTGTGTTTGGCAGTAGTATGCAGCAGCTCAGCCAGTGTCCATCCACTTTTCCCCTCCTAGGACTATGCCCTTCTATATGTTATCTGCCTATGTCAGGGTTTGTACACTGGTAATGCCCTGACAACTATTTTTCTCCCAGGAATGGGCGTGCCCATCCCTCCCTGCTAGTATCTGACAATCCAGCCTGCTAATCAAATCTGTCACCTGGGTCATAGGTAGGGCTGTGACACACCACTGGCAAAGAGAAAAGTGAGATTCTGACACACATGTTGAAACTTTTTGGAGTTTATGGAGTCCTGTGCACCCTGTAGCTGCAAGACATGTTTTGGGGTGTTACTCCTTTAGAAATACCTTTGAGGTTGCATACCATGTTGGTGGAAGTGTGTTTTTAGCCAGCATTCTCAGTTTCTACAGAAACTTATTTATATTTTCAGCTTTGTATCTCATTCTGTTTTACTGTGTCAGATATGTCTTCTGTCAGGCTTGCTTCATTTTCCATGCGAGTCAAGAGAGCTGTATTTGATCAGTTCTTGGTTCTGTGTGAAAGCCTTCTACATAACTTTGTGCCTGTGTTATAACAGTTGTGTCATCTTGTAACATACCCAGGCCGCCCGAGGATTTCAGCTGTGTTGCCCCCTTTTTTATCTGGCACAAATCAGTTTGACCAAGTTTCTCCTTACTTCAATATCTACCAGCTTTGCTTTGTTTCCCTTTTCTGTGTATTATGGTGTTATTTCCAAGAAGTCTGTAAACTATCTCCAAGATGAAGGATCATTTCTAGTGTGAATCCTCTGAAATGGCTGTGGTCCAAAAAACGATACTTTGACCTGATTCAGATGGATTCCCCAAGCTCATCTACTGTTCCACCTATCCTTCCTGCCTTTCTAGATGCCTTCTCCTCAGCATCACTTAACCCAGATTCCCAACCACCTGCTCCACTTAGACCTGACAGACTTTACAAGGTGCCATGACACTGCTAAGCATCTCCTTAAGTGTCCACCTGCTGACCCAGCTACAATCTCTATCTCTGCGGACAAGGCCTCTAAGATTTTACCCCTACCATCATTCTCCCTGCTGTCAAAGACAGCAAAACAATGGAACGTCTGGGTAAGAAAATTTATACCTTTGCTACCTTGTCCTTCAGGGCGACTAACTACTAGACGTACATGGCCAAGTATGCTTTATCCCAACTGGAGTCAGCCACCAAAGAACTGACTGATATCCCTGACTGCTCTGCCAAAGCCTCACTGTCCTCTCTCCTGGCCCTCACTTCCCAGGTTACCAGGCACTCTAAAGTGCAGTTATGATGCTGCTGAATCTTCAGCCAGGTCAGCAGCATCAGCATCTGCCTTGCGTAGATGCTCTTGGCTTCGCCTCCAACCCCTGCCTGATTTTAGGGGAAAGCTTATTGATGCACCCCTGGACAATACAGCATTGTTTGGCTGTAAAGTGGCAGACCTTTTCAAGTCACAGCATCAAAAAGGTAAAGAAATGCAGGACCTTAAGTACTTGCTGGTCTCCCCCATACCAAAGTTTCAAAGAAACTATCCAGCTAAAACCCAGTTTATAAGGAAACACTCTCGTCTTGCTACTCCAAGTCCTAGGAAGCCTACAAGGAAACATCTCCCTCCAGCCAGAGCATTTCCCTCCTCTAGCCAGAGACTGCCCTTTCAAGACAGGGCAGGTAGCGTCTGATTATCTGCCTTCCTTGCCTCCTCCTCCTCCTCCTTTACCTCTGACAAGCCCGCCTCTCTCACTGCCTCCCTGTGAGGACCAACGTCATTTCAGACAGGTGGGTCCTGTCTATCCTCCAGAATGGTTATTTCATGTCTTTGATCTCCCCTCCAAAATGGAAAGGAACCCCACAGCCCACCTGCACAACAGTTGCACCTCATGCAACCAGTGTTGCAAACTCTGCTGGCTTAGGGCACCATTGAATCATTTCCTTCAGCTGCAAAAGGAAGAGGCTTCTACTCCAGGATTTTTCCTGGTCCACAGGAAAGATGGACCCTGGAAACCTATTCTAGACCTCTTTCGTCTCAACCTATTCTTAAAGGTCCCAACCTTCAGAATGTTGACCCTACCCATCCCTCTTTCCTCTCCTGCTCCCCTAAGGGTTCATGACCATGTTAGACATAAAGGATGCTCATCTTCACATCCCCATAAAATCAACATTCAGGAAATACCTGAGGTTCTTGGTGGGTTCTTCTCATGTACAATTCTCTGCTTTGCCTTTTGGGCTTTCCAGTGCACCCAGAGTCTTCACAAAGTGTTTGGCCCCATTGATTGCTTATTGCAGGAGAAAGGGAATACAGATATTCCCTTACCTGGATGACATGTTGATCCACACAGGCAGCAAGGAGACCCTCCAGCTACACATCCACATTGTAGTGTCTCTTCTACAGTCCCTGGGATTTCAGTTAAACTTCCCAAAATCCCATCTCCAGCCAACCCAAGACAATTGTCTTCCCTGGGTGCAGAATATGCTCAGATCTCATGGAAGCATACCTTCCACCACTAAAGGTGAAAACACTGACAACATCTACTTCTGGTCCTTCACTCTACAGATTTGACAACAAGGCAGTTCCTCGGCCTCTTGGGCTACATGGCAGCCACCATCCTCATGGTACCTTTAGCAAGACTGCATATGAGAAAGTTACAGTGGTATCTTCAGTCAGTCTAGACACAGCGCTCCCATCCTCTGGCACACAGGGAGCCCCTTCTCCCTTGCCTTGACAAAGGAAATACAGTGGTATTTGGCACAAGTGAGCCACAATCCAGGTCTTCCCCTCCTACCACCTCTACCCACACATGTCATGCACACACATGCCTCAGACTTGGGCTGGGGAGCAACTCTGGGCCATCGAAGTGTGCAGGGCTTGTGACCAAAACCTCACAAACTGGAGCACATCAATGTTTGAGAGATTAGGGCAATTCTTCTGGCTCTTCAGGCGTTTCTGTTTCCTCCAGCAAGGTCCCCTGAAGATTTACACAGGCAACACCACTGTGCTGTGGTATCTCAACAAGCAGGGAGGGACCAAGTCATACCTCTTCTGTAGACTAGCTTTTCTGTATTGGAACTAGCCACCTCACATGGAATTGCTCTGCAGGCGGTCTACATTCCCTCTCCCCACAACTCCCAGGGAGACTATTTGATCAGAACCATTGCAAATAGCCACGAATGGATGCTTCACAAAGATGTCTTCTTGGATCTGGTCCACAGGTGGGGTACACTGTAAATAGACCTGTTTGCCTCTTCCATCAACAGGCAGCTTCCTGGCTTTTGCACCAGAATACCCGACCCCCAGGCACTGGCAACAGATGTCTTCTCAATCTCCTGGAAGGGGAAATATCTATATGCTTCCCCTCCTTCCTGCTCATTCAGAGGATCCTGCTGAAAGTCAAGCAGGACACTTCCAAAATCTTATTGCTGCCTCCCTACTGGCCCAGACAGCACTGGTTCCCCCTACTTCAATTGTCCAAGGACAATCACCACAAGTTATCCCCCAGAGTGGACCATCTCACTCAACACAGGGGATCCCAGATTCACCCACAGTGGAAGCTTTTGCACCTCACCCTGTGGCTGTTAGGATTCTGATCCCCTTCAGACACTTTTACATAGATGATGTGCTCAATGTCATGCAGGAGGCCAGGAAATCAAATACAAGAAAATCCTACCTTTCTAAGTGGAAAAGATTCTCTTTATGGTGTGTCAAAAGACTGCTAGACCCACTTTCTAACGAGCCCCCTCTAGTCCTGTCTTACCTGTTGAGCTACTGCAGACTGATTTGGCTTATTCTTCCATCAAAGCTCATCTGTCTGCAATTTCAGAATGCCTTCCTCTGGCTCCCCTGCTAGCATCCAGACTTCCTTCTAAGCTCTTCCTTAAGGGGTACATCACTTCAGACCTCCCAGGAAACCGATCCCTCCTCCTTGGGATCTTAACTGTGCTTAAAAAGCTTATGCTCTCTCCCTTTGAGCCAGCTGACAAAGCTTGTCTAAAACATTGCACACAGAAAACTGTACTGCTAGTGGCTGCCTTCTCAGCCAGAAGAGTATCGGAGCTACAAGCCCTTATGGCTAATCCTCCTTTTTTAGTTTCCACAAGGATAGGGTTACCCTTAGAACTAACCAATCCTTCATGCCCAAGGTGGTGAATGACCTGTCCCGTAACCAGGCCATAACACCTACCTGCCTTTTTCCCCCACCCACAGGGGGACAGTGAGTGTGTACTGCAGTTCCTGGATGTGCACAGACAACTCAGGTTTTACCTGCATAAAACCAAGTCCATCAGACAGGCTGACCAGCTTTTCATATCCTTCCACCCCAGAGCCCTGGGGAAAGCAGTGTCCATACAGACCATATCTGCCTAGATCTCTTAAGGCCATCACCTTCTGCTATGAACTCCATGGTAAATCTCTGCAAGGTGCAGTTAAAGCACACTACCAGAGCTATGGCCCCTTCAGTGTCCTTTAAGGGCTTGGATACCTCTACTATTCTGGAGGCAGCTACTTGGTCTTCAGTTCACACCTTCAAACACTACAAACTAGACCACATCCCTAGATCTAGGGCAGGGTTTGCCAGGGCTATCCTTCACGGATTCTTGGAGTCTGCCTCTAGACCACCTCCCCAGTCGCAGTGAGCTTTGGCACTCACCCATATGTAGAATACTGCAACATCGGAATAGGACATAGAAAAGTTGTGTCAAATCTTACCATAACCATAGATGTCCTTCCATGTTGCAGTATTCCTTTCCACCCTCCTTCCCCTCCTGTTGGGTTCCATTTCCCTTTCTGGGTGGCACTGGATTGGCATTGCCCTTATTAGGACAGACTCTGACTGTGGCTTTCAGTTCTGAGGGCTGGTGCGTGCAGATGTCACTTTTTATGGCTCAAATTTTCCTCAGCCACGTCAGATGTCCCACGCACCTCAGAGGGACTGAAAACTTTTGTATACCGGCCGTACGTCCACAAGACAAGAGAATTAAACCCATATGTAGAATACTGCAACATGGAAGAGAAGGATATCTATGGTTATGGTAAGATTTTATACAAGTTTTCTTTATATGGGGCTGTATATTCCCAAGGATTAGGGATGTGACAACCAGCCAGCTTCCAAGCTGTAGGACACCTTCCATGTTCCCTAATAACGGAAAGACTCAATGAGAGAGAAAGTCATTGCTTGGCTTGCAAGACCTTCATAACTTACATTCTTTTGAATTGTGCTCTCCCTGTAGGCTTAGAGTGATCTATGGTCTCTTATAATTTACCAAGACTTGACAGGTAAGTAGAGGTCTTGAGAAAATCTTCCCCTTTACTTGATTTTCTGTGGAAATATACTTTTCACAGGAAAATGTTTTGTTATAGTTAGGAAATGTGTGTTAAGGATTGCCACTAAAATTTTTCTTCGAAAAGTGAAATTTTTTCTTGAGTCTGGTGGAAAAACGTTTTCAAAATCACTTTTTTGTGTAAAAGTTTGAACTACTTGTATTTAAAAAAAAGTTGCAAGTAAGGGCTTGGGCTACTGTTATTGAGGATTTTCAGCGTTTTACCTCAAAACTGTAATTTTCTTGTCAGAAGGATCACTGACCGTCCTGAATCTGCTTTTCAAGCACTCCTAAGCTAAACCACGGAGTAGGTTTCGGGCTCTTTGGTTCTTCCCTTCCCGTCCGCAAGAAGAAAGTTTTGTTAGTCTCCAGTAGTCAGGCCAGCTTACTCACTGCTTCAGGCACTGATGGGTGACTGCAGTGGCAAAATTTAAGTATTTGGACTCCTCATTGTCTTTGCTAGATCCTGCTGCCATTGCTTCTTGAGAAACAACTAAGAAATGGGAGTTAGGCACATCCTCTGTGGCTGTTGGATTGTTCTCACTGTGCAAGTGAAGAACCATGCTTACCAGTCTCAGAGAAGAGTGGGTGATGTTTACCACAAAGCCAACCTAGTCTTCCCGATTCCCAGGGAAGAGCTCCATACTTGAGTTGGTAATTTTTTAGTGGGCCTCCTGGAAAAATAAAACAAGTTAATAATTTTTCTCCTGTTTCAAAGGGGATGGACAGGGAAGACTGGCTGAGTTTTGCTAAGGGCTTATTTCAAGCTTTAATTATTTAAGTTCTGATTCCTCACTGAGTTTTGAAAGGAAAAGATTTTCCTTTCTCTAATTCTCGTTCCCATTCAGAAGGGCAATATTTTGACTTGGGGAATGTAATTCTCCAGTTCCTACACCAGAGGAGGAAGTCTGATTCTGAAGAAGGGTTTTCTTTGAGTTTGTCCCCTGAGGAGTTATCTTTTTCTGAAACTATATCCAGAATGAAAGAATTGTTTCATTAGGATTATAATGTTCTTCTAGTATCATACCAAAAATACTATGCTCTAGTGCAGCTAGATTTTTCCTTAGCCTGCTACTATTCCTTCTGTGCCACCAGCTTTAGATGATTTATTGACAGCTTACAGCATGTCTCTTGACAGTCAACCCCCCTGCCCCTAAAAATTCTGGATTGTACAGAGTACCTCAGGCGCCCAAATATCTTGTGTTCTAATCCCAAATCAGACAGTGCAGTTTCTTTTGCAAAATCTTCTGTTGTCAAGCACCTTGTGAATGTTAACCCCATTCTGACAAACATAGATTTGAGAAGAAAAACTGTATTCTACTTTAACCTTCAGAATTCGGAATGGTCTGTCGTGCATGTCAAAAATGCTTGCTCGTTTACTCTGAAAATGTTAGAAAATCAACTGCTAGCCTCCCCTTCTTTGAATTCTTTCAAAAACTTCTATTCCTCAGGAATCCAAACACTCTTTGAAGTGTTCTTATGACTTGCTGATGCAGTATCCAGAGCATTTGCTACTGGATCGGTAATGGTTTGCTTGGTTGCTTTCACAAAATTTTACCTGAGGATATCAAAGCTGAGACTTTCAATTTTCCCTTGGATTGAGAGGTATTACTTACCCTTCTTTGGCGGAGGTCCTTAAACGATTTGATAAAATGGAGAAGTTAATTCAGGGGATCACACATTTCTCAACCCTGTTTTCTAAAGTTTAACAGGAAATTTCCTTCCAAGGTTTTTGTATATTGGCTAAAACCTTGTCCCATCCCTTAATGCCTTTGTTTAAGCAGTATTAGTCTTCATAAGCTTCCAACTTAACTAAACAGAATCTGGGTAACACAAAGGTATTGCTGCTCATTGATAGGAGCCTCAACAAAAAAAATCATTTTCTACAGGCACTGCTTACCTTGGAATGCATCTATATATGCATCATCAGAGAGACATGGTTCAAGATCATTGAGAGCACCCATCACTAGATGAAGATGCCAAAGAGGGTGGTGTCTCTATTTGTAAAAGGAAGTTTCATCTGCAGGCTAGTTAAACCTGGTAATGACCTAGAACTCCTCCATGTCCAACTTGCCATTAAATAAACCCCTTATAACATCATTCTTAACTATAGAGACTCTATATGCACCCAGGCCCATACTTCCTTCCTGCCTAGTATAGAGTCCCTATGCATTAGGCCAAACACAATTTTCCTGGAGTAGTCCAATTACTCCTCCATAAACTGAGAGACTTGCACATCCTTTAGCATGTATGCCCAGAGATTTCTCGACTTCATAACTAAAAACCCCATGGTCTTGTTGGTCTGTTGCCCAACTAGGGAAGACATAATCCTTGAGTTGATCCTCATAATATGGGAAATAAGTGTTCCCCATCATTTGAAATTTCCTTCATAGTCAAATCAGACCATAAGTCCGTCGCATTCTCCATAAGACTGAAGCCAAAAGCATCTTTAAATACCTCTTATTCAGAGAATATATGAAAGGTAATCTACTATAACTGATTGATGACCTGGCTAAATTTAACACCCCCCTCCACCTGATGAACCCCACTGCATATGTGGACTCCTTCACTACCAAATTCTATGCACATGTGATTAGCTGCATCTGCCTTCCTCCAAAGTAAATAAAATGCTAAATTTAAAAATAAGCATCCATGGCGGAACCTAAATATAAATAGGCTCTGCAGTAGAAGAAAAACTCATTGCACACAATTGTTAAATGCAACTCAGAATGTCAAAAATGCTCTTTTTAAACTTTAAGTATGAAATCAAGCAACATTAGATATGAGGTAGAAACGGGCTTTCAGGCAAAACACAATCATGGGGCCTTTTTTAACAATGCTAGAAACATCAGAAACAATGTCTAAAACTGCACAGAGCTAATAGTAAGTGATGTGATGTACTTTGATTCTAAGAACATAGCCAATCTGCTAGTAGAGAAGGTTAGCTCTGACTTCACCCCCTCTCCCCATACATTCCCAGATCATATCTCCATGTCTGCATTCCCAGAGTGTTCCAAGAACAAGTCCTCAAACTTTTCAGGGCCAAGGACACCGCTTCCATGGGGCATGATAATATATCTGGCTGCTTACAGGCCAGCCTGAAGTAAGAGCTCTCAAACCCCCCTACACGTGCTTTTCAGTATTAGCCTCCCAACAGGTTTTGTGCTGGACTGCAGCAGTCATCCCCTGCAGCTGACCCGGATAATTATAGATCCATAAGTATGACCAGCCTCATTTGTAAGGCTATGGAAAGGATTATTGTGGAATTAATAAATAAGGACGTAGTCTACAAATTCTTGACCCAAACCAGTACAGTTTTATCAAGGGCAGATCCTGACTGCTTAACCAGGCTGATTTCTTTGAAAGGTTTTTTGAAGCAATGGATAAGGGAAATTTGGTACATACCACATGCCTGCACCTGGCAGAGGCACTTGACACCATCCCACACTTTGGTATTGTTGATAAAACTCTACCAACTAAATGTTAATTCCTGTGTAACGTGTTGGATACCACACTGGTGCACAAATAGAACCCATGAAATTGGGATAGGTGTGTCTACCTCCTCCAGAAAACCTGTCACTAATGGCTTACCCCAAGATTCAGTCCTCTGACCACTCCTCTGGGGAATTTACTTCCCTGAAGTCAAAGCTAATGTTAGGAGATTGTGGCTGACCAAGTTTGCGGATGATTGTACACTTGGTGCCATCATAAACTCTCCAGAGGATATCAGAATCCTCCAAGAGAGGACCTTTCTCAAATAACTGGTGTCATAAGGAAGGACTAAAAATAAATGCAAAACGAAGTACAATTTCCTTTGGCAGTCATGATGTATCCTGTAACTATCACATTGACAACACGCCGCTGAAAATCAGTCTGGTAGTTAGGGACCTGAGAACCTGTGTGGACAATGCTGTCCATCGATCATTAACACCCTGTTGTAAAAGAGTCCTTTTTTTATTGCCCAGATTATTAGTAAGAGTATAGCGTGCAGGTCCAGGAATGTGATCATTCCACTATATTCAGCAGTTGTTAGGCTGATGGAGGATAATGTCCCTTTCGGTACGTACCTGGCCAAACACTTAACACAAGCTGAATGGCCATGTTTCTTTCTTGGCAAGAAAATAAAGGGTCTAAATCATAAAAGCTACACTGACTACCTTAGTCTTCTCTGTTCAAACAGGCTACTGAGGGGAAGTCTCTGCTTTGCATACAGAGCCTCAGCAGACTCTTACCGCTAGGATCCAATACATATCCACAAGTCCAGTGATGGTATAAACACCCATTCAAGTGTTCTTAATCTCTTCTACAACATAAATAGAACACATTGGAGGGATAAATGTGCATCACAGAGAATACCACTTTGCCAGTCATCTTCTCCACTAAAGCAAAGTACTTCCATAATCTGGAGAAATGGATGGAAAACTGCAAATTCACTCCTAGTTTATCACCCTTGTCCCTTATGCATAGGGGTAACTGTAAATATTCTGCTGGCTAGAAATTTCATGGACAGGCAGGATTAGGCTTCTAAAGATCCTCCTGGATCTTTAGCCTAGTGTAAGCACCTATGAACTTATAATGAATACTGCAACCGTGACCCAGAAGGACATCTGTTATAGTAAGTTGTTAAACAACTGTACTTTACTTCTCTCTGTAGAATTCATTGGAATTCTTCACAAAGATGTTGAATTACCAAAAATGTTGAAAAGAAAAATCGGTCATAACTGTTTATGCTGCTTTTTATTACAGTAAACTGCTATGATTTTTTTTTTTGCTATGCCACAAGTCTCCCTCCTTTCCCTGCTTTTTTCTTTCAGTTGTTTTTTTGAGTAGTTTGATATTGTTTGTTTTCTGTGTTGTTGCATGGGATTATGGTTTATACTTGAGTGCTGAAGTGTTTCTTGGCTTGGGGATCTTTTCAGGAGAAGAGGTAGAAGGGAAGATATTTATTTTTGTAGTCTGCCAAACTGCTGTTGATCACTTACTTCTCACTATCTAGGTTGCCAGGTGATTGTCACGTCTTTGCAAGACTTTGACAAGATACAGCTTTTTGCCAACCTACCAAAGTGTTCTGTGTCTGTAGTCACATTGCTGAACTAGTGTTAGGATGGCAGTCGTTCATAGTCTGCTTTTTCTGCTTATACTTTGCAGGAGTTTTTTTTTTTTATTTATGGTTTACAAATTCTTTTGAGAATTCTTTGTTACTTTTTAATGCTTTTGTAATCCTGCTGTCTAGTAAGAGATTGTAGACGGCAGAGATACTTGAAGTCAGAGAAAAATGCAGCTATTTTATCTTTTTTGCTGGCAGACATAACTTGACCATCATGTGACACAGATGTGCATTGTATTACCCTCCTTTATTGCAAAAAAAATCTAGGAGCTTGGCTGTTTACATTTTGTTTTCCTCAACTCCAAGAACTATGTGCTGCTTAAGCAATTCATCAAGAGGAATATAAATATATTGTTATGGCTTATGGAAAGATCCTTTAGGGTTAGAATGGTTACATAATTTTTTCATGATTTGGTATCATGTTACACACAAGGTATCAGTTCTAGGATCCTTTATCACATGTTTGACTATGATCCCAGCCAGTAGTATTGTTTTGCAGTGACAGCAGAAATAGTTTGTCATGTAACTGGTTTACAGGATCAGAGGACCTTACTGCCATGTTTTGACAAAATGGTCAAGTGGGCAGATATTAACCTTGAATTAATTTTCAGCATATGTGCATTTACACACTTTTTTGCTATGGTAATAATGAATTTCCCCTTACGATTGAGAACTTGCTCCCTTCTGCAGGTCACTGCGAGGATCTTGGCATAATCTTTTCCCGTGAATCATGTTCTGGTGGACCATGTTCAACTGTGTAGAAAGGCTTATTTAATATTGAATTTAGTTAAAATATGTATTATATAAAATGTCCATGGCATCTTTTACCTGTGTACAAAACATTGATTAGGCCAGTAATTAAATATGATTTCACTTTGCTAGTTATTTTGTGAGCTTCAAGGCAAAGAACATCACCCAGTCACCACTGTTTGAATTCTCCAAACCTTTGTTCATTTGGTTGTAGATTGCTGAGAAAAGTCATTAATTCTTTTAAGACATTTAGAAGTGACATTACTGAGACAAATGACTTGATCATTTTATGAATTCCCAAAAAAGTTCTGTTCTTTAGTATTGACAGTAGTAAGAGTAGGACTTCATTAGAGCAAGTGTGATATAGAGCAGAGTAAATATACGCTGTTACTTAGCTCATTACATAAATTAAAAAAAAAATAAATTAATGAACACTTCATTTCATTAAGAGTTAGGCCAACTGTATGTTTTATACTAATTCTTTAATGACTGATATGATACATGAGCCTGATTAAGGTAATTAAGTAGTAAAGCAAATTCTTCACTTAGAAACAGCTATGTAAATTAGGAAGAAAATGTCAGAATTGTTAGTCATACTTATTAAAAGTGAATTTTCTTTCAGGCATTTGAGTGAAAAACCTCTACCAGAAGGATGGGAGATGAGGTTTACAGTGGACGGTGTACCATATTTTGTTGATCATAACAGAAGAACTACAACTTACATAGACCCCCGCACTGGAAAATCAGCTTTGTAAGTTTTATAAATATTAAATGATGTAAAGATGGTTTTATATGTAAAACACGTTTATTTAACCATATATTGGGATATGCTTTCACTAATTTGTGGTAATCGTGAGTTTAAAGTTTATAGTGGCATTCTGGTTGGTGTCTGTATCACTGCACCGAACTGCAAACAGTCTAGTAAATTTCACAGCTTTTTGTTTATGCAAGTAAATGTTCTCGTCTAAACTTTTCAGCAAGGGATTCCTTGATGATCACATAGCATGCTATCAGGAATATGAGCAGCTTTGTTTATTGAATCAAAATTCCTAGGAATCAACAGCTATCCACCAGTCCACCAGAATAAGGATTACAACTTTGGTTCTTGACATGTATCAAGAAATTTCACATCCTAGAGATATGCTAGTAATAATTGAATTGATGTTTCTATCTATAAATTGTGTGTGCGCCTCCTAAGGTAGATTGATGTCCCATCCAACTCTGGCATGCTGCTTTGAACTTCTTGCTCGCTGGAATAGGTCCTGACTTCTCCAGAAATCTGAATATGATAAAGTGGATATGTTTGTGCATATCTATATACAAACAATGTGTAGAAGTAGTACTATGCCACAGCAAATCTAATTATTTTCAGAGGTTAACTGTGACAGACTAAGCAGAGTTTGCATTTGTCTTTCATTAAAAGAAAGCATAATATGTTAAGCTGAATTAAATGCCAATATTTTTTCATAAATACTGTGGGTGTTGTATGGCATGCCAAACAAGTAAAGTGTACTGAGCAACATTCCTAACAGTGGTGTCGCAACAGGAATGTTAGTTACTGAAGCTAAATCTGCGTCTCCAATCAGCATACATTTGCAATACCTAAGAGCTCAAAGAATGCCTTACTTTACAGATTTCCTCCTCCTCCAGAGTTAAACTGTAGAAATGGGAAAAGTACAATTGAGATTTGAGGAAAACAAAGAATTCTGTCTGTAATTATTTAGGTAAAGTGAGGAAAAACTTAACTACTTTTATTTTCTGCCTTATTTTTGAACTGTGCAGATCGATTGCCTTCTTAGATAGAATGCAAGCTGTGCTCCATCTTCCTGTGACGCTGTACATCTACTTTAGACTTACAAAACATATGGAGAGAGAATCAAGTATTTTGGTTACTGGTCATTATAGATCCAGATACGTTACTGTATGGAATTCTTCCCTAAAGCCAGCTGTCTGTATAATGGGATTTATTTTGTATTTTCTTTGTGCATGTTTGTATCTATTTGCATAATCAAGTGAAACACTTCATTTGATATGAAAAGCCTTTGATCGGTGTTTATGTATAAGTAGTTGCTAAACCGGGTTATTTTTGACTTGTTGGTGTCCACCTTTTGAACATTTGCTGTTCAAGCTGTTGGCCACCTTAGTAATATTTCATTGGCCTATTTTAAATGTAAACATTAATCATGTCATTCATGTGCTAGATTTGTGCCATTGGTGGTAGCATTACTGTAGAGTCGGGACGTGATTGTTCTTTCTTGGAAAATATTGTTTGCATGCCAAATAATATTGGACAACTTTCATTTACTATTGGTATGATTGCACTGAAAGATAGGGCTGCTACAGTGGTTAGCGTTGCCACCTCACAGCAAGAGGTTCTCCTGTTCGATCCTCGGCTGGGGTGCCTCCTGTGCGGAGTCTGCATGTCCTCCCTGTGGCCGCTTGGGGTTCCTCCGGGTGCTCCGGTTTCCTCCAACATCCCAAAGACATGCTGTAGGTGGATTGGGCACTCTAAACTGGCCCTAGGTGCGAGTGCGTGTGTGTCTTCTGTGGAAGGTTGGGCACCAGGCTGGGAACTAGACACCGTAAAACTCTGCTGCCAGTTATGAACGGACAGGTGATCCGTTGTGGCGACCCCTAACCAGGAAAAGCCGAAAGAAGAAGATGATGATGATGATTGCACTGGAAGATGCTGATCTCAATTAGTGGTGGAAGAAATCCTGTGAAGCCAGTGCTAACTCTTATTTCTAGTTCTATAATATTATCTCTAGTTCTACAATATTAAGTTAATTTGGAAAAGTCTCTTTACTGAGACATTTGTGAACGTTTTACTTTATGCTGTTAAGACCAGCTGCCTTCTTGCATCTTTAAAGCTTGGACTGTCACATAAATTGACAAGCACCAGTGCAGTACGAGTTCCTACTTACTGTCCTTTGCACACTTGTGTATGTGTATTAAATACATGCATCTGTATGTATAATATAGAGAATTATGGTTGGGTAGCCGACTGTAATGTATATATTGTGTTTGAGACACATGCTAAGAAATTCATCTCAAGAACGAAGCTCGTGAAGTGAATTTTGGCATCTGTGTCAAGAACTGATAATAGTTCTTTGCAGTCTGAGATCTGATCTTAATTCTTTGTAGAGCTTGGAGATTTATCTGCTCCATGTACTAGTTAGTGAAAAATCAGACTAAACAAAAATGCATTGCATCATGATTGCTTTGAAAACCTGTAAAGCAGTGGGGTGGTGGTTGATATGCTTGTGTATTCCCTGTCTAAGGGAAGCTGTTTAATTCAAAATGCTGTGTGTACTTTAGCAGACAGAAACAGGAGATGAAACAAAAGCCATTTTATATTTGCTGATTTTGCTGTTTACTCGTCATCACTGCATGCGTTAGTGCAGACTCTGTTAATGGTGTGTAGAAGGGTGCTTAAAAAGTGTTATTTACTTAGGATAACGCAGATGCAAATTTATGCTATGTCACTGTTCATCATGCTTGGATATAGGATGTGACATCAGATTCGAGCTGGCAACTTATCAGACAAATCCTAGGCTTCAGCTCCTCCCACTCCCATAATCCCTTGCTGCCCTCTAACCCCTCAGATCGAGTTTGCTGTAGAGCTAGAAAACAGCTAAGGTAGACCTTAACCACCAGAATGGACATCTTCACTTCTAGGTCACACAAGATGGGAGGAAGGAGGGAGGGGTTATGATGAATAGTGACATAGGATAACACAGATGCCAAGTTAAGGTAAGTTTATAACTCTATCTGATGATATCCATGTCACTATTCTTCACATTTGGATCAGAGTCCCTAGCTAGCATAAAACCGTGGGTGGACCTCAAGGAAGGACATGCCAAAGAACTGTGGAGCCAAAAGAAGGCCTGTTCCTGGAGACCGTCAAGCTTATAATGAGTAACAAAAGTATGAGGATAAGTTCAGGTGGCCACCGCATAAATGTCCTCTATGGAATGGTGAGCGAAGTAGGCAGCTGATGTAGCAGCAGGTCTAGAGGAATGATCTGTAATTGGTACCTGTAATGACAAAACTTTGGAGGAGTAAACCATGGAAATACAGTTCAAGATCCATTGAGACATAGTAGTCTAAGAATACTGCCTGATCCTTTGTTAATAGAAAAGGCCACAAACCGCTGGTCAGATCTGCGGAAGCTCTTGGTTCTGTCCAAGTAAAAGCGTAGTTGTCAATGAATGTTAAGTGTGTGCAGCAGATATTTGCCTTTATTGTAGAAGTTTGGGAAGAACACTGGCAACTGAAAGGACTGATACAAATTTTCATCTGTAGCTACCTTGGGCGTGAAGGTAGGGTTGATCTGAAAAGCCACTCTGTCTTTATGGAACACCACTTATGGAGGCTTAATAGAAACAGACTGGAGCTCGTCTCACCGATGTTATAGGTACCAGAAAGGTGGTCTTCCAAGATAAAATCTTCATATCACAAGCAACAGCAGGCTCAAAGGGACTCTGTGCAAGAGATTGCAGCACAAAGGAAAGGTCCCGGGGGGGGGGGGTCTTTGGAGACCTAAGCAGGCAAATGCCTTTCAAAAAGACTTTACAAAGGGGAGAAGAAAAGTTAGGTTCCGTTGTATACTTGGAAAATAGAGATAGCCACCAACTGCAGCTTGATAGTGGAGAAACTAGCTCCATCCTGAAAGAGTGACTGTAAGATTAAGATGTCTGGAATGGGAGCCAAAAAAAGGATCCAGACTATGCTGTTTGGCGCAAACAGAAAACCTTTTCCATTTACTAGCATAGACTTTTTTATTTATTTTATTTTACATTTGTTGACTGGGCTAGTCTAGCTGGATACATGTCCATTTTCAGTAGAGGCCCAGGGAGATAAGCTCCAAGCAGGTAAAAAGAAATAATACAAAACTTAAACAATACTATACATAAATTTCATTGTTTGGACTTCAAATCAAGTCTAGAGGTAGAGACTCAAAACATGGTTTAAAATATAGCAATTTTAGATGCACACAAGGTCAGAAGATGATAATATTTAGGCCTAAGAAAGAGCGATGGAGGCATAAGAAGGTTATGGAAGAATAAAATAGGAAAAAAATAATACCCTGGCTAGTATATGATTGGTTTGCATAGAAAATTTGATGTAGAGGGTACATGGAACAGAAATAAGGGTTGAAAGCAAGATGAAAGAGATAAGGAGAGGAAGTAGGATTCAGTCTGGTTTAGAGCAGGGACAAAGCCCGAGAATTTTCAGATGGTCCTTAAGGTTTTTTTTTGAAGAGAGATGTAGATGAGAGGGATGTGGGTGTTCTAGGGAGCTGGTTCCAGATTTTGCCCACCACATTAGTAAAGAGTGAGTCGCCTGCTTTGTAAGATTTAATGTTGGAAATGAGTAACTTATTAGCTGAGTGAAGTGTTTCCAGATTTTTATAAGGGGAGATCAGGTTAGTAAGGATAGGGGTATTTGGGTGGTAGAGAATCTTTTGTATGATTACTAGTTGATTATACAGAAGATGGTTTTGAAGTTCTGACCATCCAAGTTGTTTGAGGTTAAGACAGTGATGGGTTCTGAAAGGAGTGCCTGTGGCAAATCTGGCTATGTTATAATTGGTTTCAAGCTTGCTTAGATTGTGCCTTGATAGATTGGTGTATATAGCAGAGGCATAGAATAGGGTTGAAGCGAGGTGAGTCTGGGCAATGAAGGTTCTAGCTTGTGGAGTAAGGAAGGGTTGGACTCTATACAGGGTGCCTAGTTTTTTATTAACAGATTGAATAGTATTGTTGATATGGTCATCAAAGTTGAGTTTATCTATGGTAATGCCCAGGAGACGTGTAGTAGTATCAGGGGAAATAGTAGTTCCATTATTAGAGGTAATTATGAGTTCTATCTCTAGTGACTTTAGGGTAGCAGCAAAAAGTAGAAGTTTTTTTTTGGGATTTAGGAGAAGGCAGTGATGGGTAAACCAATTTTCAACCGTGTTAAATACTGTTTGAGTGAGAGTTTGAAGAGAGGTTGCTGATTTAGCAGTACATATCAAGGTTGAGTCATCGGCATATTGTATACAGGTGGCTTTAGGAAATACAGTGTTGAGATCATTAATAAAAATTGAGAAAAGAAGAGGGCCTAGAATAGACCCTTGAGGGACTCCATTGTTTACGGGTAGAGGTGTAGAGAGAGTATTGTCCCAGAGCACTGCTTGTTGTCTATTTTCAAGATAGGATGTAAACCAGTTTATTGCTTGTGGGTCAAGAGATTGGGCTTTTAGTACATTGATCAGTAATTTGTGGTTCACCATATCAAAGACTTTGGATAAGTCAATGAGTAGTGCAGAAGAAAGATAGTTATTATTTTGATTTCTGTTGATATTCTGTGAAGGTTAGTAGGGCAGTAGTTGTACTATGAAAGGGCCTGAAGCCATGCTGGCTATTGGTTAGTAAATTATTATGGAGCAGATGTTGAAGTAGTTGATAGTGAATACATTTTTCCATTATTTTGGCCAGAGGGGAAAGTAAACAATAGGTCTAAAATTAGAGAGATCAGCGGAATTACCACCTTTATGTAAGGGGATGATATGGGAGACTTTCCAAATGGATGGGATGTTTCCTTTTATGATTGTTCGATTTGTAAGGATGGATATAGGATATGCAATGACTTTGGCTGCTATTTGAAGGTATTCAGCCAGGAGAAGGGGTACAGGGTTTGAGTTTTTTTGTAGGAGTTTACAGATAGACTTTCTCAGATGGTCTTCTTGAGAAGGTTAGAATGTCTCTAACGGGTGATGCAAACCTGGGCTAGTTAACTACAGGTAGTGGGCAAACCACGTGATCAGACGAGTCTGAAGGTTTGGGATCAGAAGGATGAGAAATCAAATCCAGAGCTGGATCCTAGTACCCAAGGGTGGTACCTCAGGTGAGACCATAGGAAAGGGAACCACACCTGCCAAGGCAAAAAGGAAGTGATGAGGATCAAGGTGGCCCTGAGGCATTGAGCTTTCTAAAGCATCCTGGGAGTGAGAGATAGTATAGGAAGGAGGGCATAAAGGAGACCCGGAGGCCAGTCGTGAACTAGAGCATCCCTGTGGGACTCCCTGGCTGGGGGGAATCAGGGCTGAGTACTGGCTGCATTTTTGAATGTGAGCTCAGATGACTCCAATGAAGAAAAATCTATCTTGCCACTGAGGGATTCAGGGACCACTTGTGAGGGCTCAGAGTGGCCCTGCTGAGTCTGCTAACACGTTAGACTCCCCGGGAATGTGCATTGCAAGAAGAAAGTGCCCCAAGAACATCGCCCATTCCCAAACCCTCAAGGCTTCGTGAGTAAGCAGATAACGTGCCCCTCGTTTGTTGTGCCACACAGCTGCCATATTGTCCATGTGAACTGCAGTGGTACCCAGAGAGATGCAGTCCTGAAAGGCTTGCAACATGAGAAGAATTGCTCTCATCTCCAGTACATTTATGTGCAGTTTGGTCTCTGCAGGGGATTATGTACATTGGACGGTTTTCTCTGGAAATGCCCCCCTCCCACCCCATCAGGGAAGCATCCATGGTCCTGTAGGAAGAGAGAAAATGATCTACCCATGAGATCGGGAGACTGAATCCACCAAAGAAGATGATGCCTGCACACAGGGGTGAGTCTGATAGAAGCCATCATTGGATGAGACCGAGAGGACCACTGGACTGCCAGAGTCCACTACAGAATCCTCGTGTAGAGCCTGGCTAATGGCACCAGATTGCCTCCACCATGAACCCTAAGGCCTTGAGAATGAAGCGGACCTCTGAGGGCAAGACCGATCTATGAGGTACTGAACATGAGATCTGATTAGACAAACATGCCTGAGAGGTAATGCTACAATCTCTAACAGTGTTCAGCTGATTGGCATTAAACTCCAAATTTTGAGATGGCATCAAGTTCAATTTGGGTAGATTCAATGATTCCTAACTGGTCGAACAGGCAAAACTTGTATTGAAAGGCTGTGACCAGTCGATGCTTGGCAGGAGCTGTGAGGAGCCAATCATTGAGGTAAGAAAACAACTGGAATCCCTGCAGTCTCTGATGAGCTGCCACTACTTCCATGCACCTGGTGAATACACGGGGGGCTGTGGTGAGGCCAAAGAGCAGGGTCCTAAACTGGTAATGATTGGCTGCTATGCAAAAGTGGAGATGTCTCCCGGAGCACCTGTCTATTTTTATATGATGGTACTCATCCTGGAGATCCACAGAGCACATCCAGTCGTCCTTGTGCAGACGAGGCATGATGAACTGGACAGTGACCATCCGGAACTTTGACTTCTTGACAGCGAGATTTAACTCGCTTGGGTCTAGAATTGAACATAGATCCCCCATCTTTTTTGGCACCAAAAAAAAGCGAGAGCAAGTTCCAGATTCTCATTGCCCTGGTGGGACCTCTTAGATCGCTCTTTTCTGAAGAAGTCTGAGCACTTGTTGAGCTAACTCCCTCCTGATGGGATGGCATATCGGGGGGGAGGTGCCCCCTGAATGGAGGGAGGGGCTGAGAAAAGGGAATGAAATATGGAAATAATGTTTAGCACCCAGTGCCCAGGCCAAAGGGTTCAGTGACAAACAACCTCTGACTGCCTCCAAGGCAGGACAGACAGGCATCAGGAGCGCTGAGAGGGTTTCTCAGAGAAGGGTTGCCTGGAGCCCTGATTTTGTGTACACCCTCTGCATTAGTGTCTGCCATTGAACCCTCTCCCCCGACCTGTAGAAGAGGGTCCTGATAGGAAGACTGTGACTTCCGAAACCATAAATCTGAAGTAGTTACTTCATTTGTTCTGCAACCTGTGGGTCTCTGATCCGACCTCGGATCTGACCGGCAGCTTTCCAAGCTTCAAGATCCGAGCTCCTAGCTCCTCCCCTCTACCCATAATCCCCTGTCACCACCACACTACCTCAGATCGTTTTTGCCGCGGCTTGATCACAGGCAACTTGAGAAGAGCTCCTGAGCTTTAGTAGCAAGGAAGTGATTTTTTTTCTTAAATTTTCGACAATTTAAAAGTGTATGTGTTGAGAGTGTTTCTCTTCCCTTTTTATTTTTGGGATTGGCGCTTTGGTTTAGTTATCCCTCCCCTAGGTGTTTGGGCGTGTGAGTGCGCGTGTTGGAAAAATGGCCGAAGGCCATAAGGCTTTTTTTTTCTAAGTGCACTGGGTGTGGCCATGAGCTTTCCCCAGCTGATGGCCACACTCAGTGCGTTATATGCCTGGGGGTTGCCTATTTGTCTTCAGACTGCCAGGTTTGCGCAGCCTTCAACCCCCGGGCTGTGAGGGACAGGCGGAACAGGCTTATTCTGGCGGGATTGCTTCCCCCGGAGGAGGCCTCTTCCTCCTCTTCCTCTAAGGTGCAGGCTACCCAGGTAGCTTCGGCACCCTTGACTCCCTCGACTCAGGCTGGGACTCAACCTCCCACTGCTGCCTTGAGTACGAGGGAAGTTCAGTCTTCTTCTAGGGAAAAGCACCGGGAGAAGCACCGACATAAGAGGCGAGCCGAGCCACATCCCTCAGCTCCGCCATCGAAGACTGCTAAATCGCCCCCGAGGGTGTCCGGACATTCTCCTTCTCGGCTCTGATCTCCTTCCTTCTCGCCGGAGGAGGAGCTCCGATCACCCTCAAGGTCGTCGAGGTGGCCTTCCAGGCCCACCTCTACGACCTCCTCTAGATCTACTAGGTCTCTCTCTGACGCCAATATGGACAGGATGATGCGTCGGTTTCTGCAGACCAAAATGCAGATGGGGGTGCTCTTACCTCCCCCCCACAGGGGGGGGGGGGGAGTGCAGCTTCAATATTTGCCCCGATTTCTCCTTCAACCCGGATCCGGGTTTTGGAGTCTTCAGATCCAGGCCCTTTCGGAGCCGGGGTTTTGTCGGCGCCGGTGGCCCAAGCCTTCTCGACGCCGACCATACCCTCGAGTATCTCGGATCCGAGTTCTCTGGGCCGTGGGCCGGGCGTCGGATCCGTGGGAGTGGGTGCCTCTTCGGCACTTCCTATGTCGGAGAGCACCTCCCTCTCGGATCTGACTGCTTCGACTCCGACCCAGATCCCTATCTCGGAGCCGAGGAGACTGCTCTCTGGGCCGGAAGAGAGTAGTTCTCCCTCGGCGTTCGAGGTAGTGGAGAGGGTACTATCGAGGTCTTCCGGGTCCCCGACCCGGGCTTTGGATCCTTCCGCTCCCTCACTGCATACGGGTCTACCTTCCATCATCCTTCCATTGGGACAGCCTGCTCAGACCCTCCAGTTGGTTCCCTCGGAGGAACAAGAGGCCGTTGACGAGCCCTCTTCTGATAGTCCCACAGAAGAGGTGCCTCGTAAACTGATGTGTAAAAGGAGGCACATGGACTCTTCCCCGAGTCTGTCACCACAGATACGGACTTAGAGGAAAGGGAAGGTTCCCCAAGGTCACCCCCCGAGGATGTCTCCTTTGGAGACGCCATGGAAATGTTGCGTATTGGGGGGGGGGTGGTCTGCCCAAAAACCTTCCTCTGATGAGTCCATATTTCTGGAGGCGTTTGAAGCGGGCCCATCTACCTCCTGGGTGTCCCCACTGGCAGATCTCCTGGTAGATCTCCAGACTACCAGGGCTTGGAAGGAGCCCGACACTGTGGAGCCTAACCCACGCCAGCCGGATAAAATATTTAGCCCCCCTTCAGTTAGACAGGCTTGGGCTGAAGGGTCTCCAGTTGATGCCATGTTGGTGGCTGCTGCCACTAAGAGAGAACTCTCCCAGGAGAGCTCCACGGTCCACCCGCCGGACAAGGAGTCCCGGGCGCTGGACCGTATAGGGAAGCGGACCTTTGCTTCAGCAACCTTCTCTGTGAGGGCGCTGAATTATATGGTGCATGTCATCAGGCTGCAACTGGATTTGATCAAGGAATACACTGCAGCTCCACCAGAGTCCATGTCGGTCGAGGACAAAACCGTGTTCTCGACTTGTATGGCCACTCTCAAGTCCATCTCAAATACGTCCATGCGGCTACTGTCTTATGCTACGGAGGGAGCCAGAAGGGCCAGCGGGGCAGGTGTTGTCTTGCGACGCCACGCCTGGCTCCACCTTTGTAATTTCGCGGAACCTTTCAAGACGTCCTTCGCGAACGCACCCTTTGACGGCTCTTCGCTTTTTGGCAAGACTGTATGCGATACAGTAGTCCAAAGCGAGAAGGACGGGAAGACGCTGTCTGCCGTCTGAGTCCGCTTCTCGAGCCCCCAACGTTCCTTTTCAAGGAATCAGAGGGGGCAAAAGAAGCTGTGGTTCCGTAAGTCTCAGAAATCCTATCCAGCTTCATACTCCGCGCCCTCCAGAGGCAGAGGGGGGCAGGGTGGACGCCGGCCCAGAGGCAGAGGGGGACCGCGTAACTTCGGGTCTAGGGAGCCTTTCTCCGAGAGACCCGCGCAGCAGCCCTGAGGGCTTACCCGACTGTCAAGCTCTGGAGGCAGTCGGGGGGCGTTTAACGAAACACCTGTCAATGTGGGAGTCCATCACGAACGATTGATGGGTGCTCTGAATTATATTCAGAGGCTACAAAATTCCCTTCCTATTTCGTCCTCCCTCAGGTGGTCGCCTCCCCGATGTTCCACCCAATCAAAGAGAGGAGGCGACCGTAGAGATTTCAAATTTGTTAGAAAAAAGGGCCATCCACCTGGTCCCCCCAGACCAATCCGGATCGGGCTACTACTCAAGGTTCTTTTTGGTGCCAAAAAAGACGGGGGACCTCAGGCCCATTCTAGACTTGTCCGCCCTGAACATGTTTGTCCCCAAAGAAAAGTTCCGGATGGTCATTCTACAATCTATTCTCCCCTTAATGCAGGAGAATGACTGGATGTGCTGGATAAACCTCAAGGACGCGTACTGCCACATTCTAATGGACAGATGGTCCAGGAGGTTCCTCCGCTTCCGGCTAGGGGCCAGTCATTACCAGTTCAGGGTCCTTCCGTTAGGACTCACCTCAGCCCCCAGGGTGTTCACCAAAGTCATGGCAGTGGTTGTGGCCCACCTGAGGCTTCAGGGCATAAGGGTCTTTCCGTACCTAGACGACTGGCTCCTCACAGCAACCAACAGGCATCAACTTTGTATCGCGAGGGACTATGTTCTGTCTCTTGCCGACAGTTTGGGCATTTCAGTCAACATACCGAAGTCTTTTCTTCATCCTGTACAAGCATTAGATTTCATAGGAGCCAGACTAGATTCCCGAACTTCTTGGGCCTTCTTGACCTTGGATAGGCTGTCCAGCCTCTCACTCCAAGTTTTGGCTCTTCTTCACACCAAAGCTCCGCCGGCGGAGTTCGTCCTGAGAGCACTAGGCTCGATGGCAGCGGCTATCGGCCTCTCTCTCCATGCTCGCCTAAGGATGCGTATATTACAGTGGACACTCCAAGTTCAATGGTCACTGTTACACCATCCATTGAATACTCCCATTCCCCTGAGCAGGGTTTGCAGGGAATCCCTCCTTTGGTGGCTTCACTCCCCAGAACTCAGGCAAGGGAGACCTTTTGTGCTTCCCCCTCCCCAGGCCACGTTAACCACGGATGATTCTCGCCTAGGGTGGGGTGGGGGGGGGGCATTGTTTGGGCAGAAACGTCCAAGGTACGTGGACCTTGTCGGAGACCGCCTTGCACATAAATGTTCTGGAGATGAGGGCGGTGCTTCTAGCGTTGCAGGCTCTCCAAGACCTTCTACCTCTAGGAATGATTGCAATACAGACAGACAATACGTCAGTGGTCTGGTATATAAACAAACAAGGGGGAACCAGATCCTACCCTCTTTGTCGAGAAGCCATGAGAGTTTGGGAATGGGCGATATCCACCAATCACTTTCTGATAGCAACGCACATTCCGGGACGATCCAACATCCTGGCGGACAAATTGAGTCGAGTAATTCTCAGTCCTTACGAGTGGTCTCTCAATCCGAAAGTTGCTAAGGAGATTTTCCACAAGTGGGGTTGGTCACGCTGCGATCTCTTTGCTACTCCCCAAACCACAAAATGCAGCGAGTTCTTCACAATCCTTCCCCCAGAAGGGGAGAGCCCCAGAGATGCTCTGATTCATGCTTGGCCTCCCGGTCTACTCTATGCTTATCCCCCGCTTCCGCTCATGGCGAAGTTCATTCAGAAAGCCGCACGGTTGGGGAGCAAAAATTATCCTCATAGCGCCATTCTGGCTCGTCAAATCTGGTTTCCATACCTGCGGTCTCAGTCTCTTCTCCTCTTTAATCCGGGATCCCATTCCAGATCTGATCTCGCACCCAACACCGAACCTGGTAAACCTCAAGCTCGTGGCTTGGTTGATCCAGTTCCACTAATGGCAAGGACTCCCGGCATCTCGTCACCAGTGAAAACTATTCTGGTAGCGGCTCATAAACCGTCCACCAGGAAAATCTATAATAGCAAGTGGAAACTATTTTGTATCTGGGCTAACGGCCAGGGTCTCAACCCTTTTACTGTTCCGATTCCTACAGTCTTGGATTTTTTGTCCATGATATTTCAAGAAGGGGCCAGTGCATCAACGGTGAAAGTACAGTTGGCAGCAATATCCCATTTTCATGTGGGAGACTCATTAGGATCCCTAGCATCTACAAAATTGTGTAAGACATTCTTGCGTGGCGTTTTCCTTCTCAAGCCACCTGTGAAATCTGTGACTCCCCCTTGGGACTTGACCTTTGTTCTGCAAGCCTTAACGAAACCTCCTTTTGAACCTGCAGCTTCTGTACCTCTTAAATTTCTGTCCTGGAAAACAGCATTCTTGGTAGCCATAACTTCTGCTAAAAGGGTTTCAGAGCTCCAAGCTTTGTGCATGAAACCTTCCTACCTTATTTTTCACAATGACAGAGTGTCTCTCAGGACTGACCCATCTTTTTTTACCAAAAGTGGCATCTGTGGCAAATATCAATCAGACTATCAATCTGCCAGTGTTTTTCAAGAATTTTCAAAATAAGGGAGAATACATGTTGCATACACTAGATGTACATAGACAGTTGCATTTTTACCCGCACAGGACCAAAGACGTTCGTAAGGCTGAACAACTGTTCGTGTCCTTTGCTCCTCCATCCATGGGGAAACCTATCGCCAAAGTGACACTGGCTAATTGGATTTGTCAATGTATTTCTCAGGCTTACAAGGCATCGGGCAAAACAACCCCATTTAAAATTTGTGCACATTCCACACGGTCCATCGCAACTTCTGTAGCCTTCTGGTCCAGGATGCCGTTGGACGACATGTGTTCAGCAGCTACCTGGTCTTCTGCTCATACGATTATTTCTCATTATAAGCTGGACATGATATCTAGAAGCAGGGCGTCCTTTGGCTCAGCGGTGCTTCGGAATATTCTTCCATAGGCCACCCAGTTTTTTTTGTTTAGGTAGCTGGGGACTCTGTCCCACAGGTTGCAGAACAAATGAAGTAACTACTTCAGATTTAGAAGTTATGTACTCACCATAATGTTCTATCTGAGTAGGTACTTCATTTGTCTGCAACCATCCCCCCCTGCCATCCCCCTAACCTGTATCGGGTTTCTAGGATCATTTATGATTCTTTGAGAATAACTGAACCTGTTGTACAGGTTTATCAGGTGATACAGCAAAACCGATCTGAGGTAGTGTGGTGGTGACAGGGGATTATGGGTAGAGGGGAGGAGCTAGGAGCTCGGATCTTCAAAGCTTGGAAAGCTGCCGGTCGGATCAGAGACCCACAGGTTGCAGACAAATGAAGTACCTACTCAGATGGAACGTTATGGTGAGTACATAACTTCTAATTTCCTAGTCCCTCATTGTGCCTTAGAAAGGGACCACTGAGGTGTAGCAAACTTGATTCCCACGGCCAACAAGGTCTTTACTTCCTGCTGATTGAGTGTTTCTTTAACTGAAGAACCAGAGAGTGTGGATCCGTCAAAGGGGGCATTGGTGAAGGGCTCCTTAAAGGACTCTGCAAACCTGCAAAGGCGCAGCCAGGTGTGACGGTGAATATAGATGCCTGTACTGGCCACTTGAGAGGCACCTTCCACAGCATTGGAAATGAGCCTCATCAAGAAGTTTGACAGGGGCACAAGAGTAGATAGTTTGGGGGGGGGGCACCTTGCTTAAGTCTCCGGCAGGCAACAACTCAAAAAGGGAAGTGGTGAGTTCATTGACCAAATCCCTCTGGAGGCAGCTGAAGTGCACCAAGTAGTTAAGCTCCTGCAGACCAAAGGTAGCTGAGATGAAGACCCGCTTTCCATGTCTGTCGATCACCCATGATTGTCAATTGGAGGGATGGGCAGACATACTGTGCTCCACCAACTCCTTGTTGGTGGTGGCAGCTACCACAATAGCATTGAATGGTACCCCTTTTGACCAAAATAGTCCATCTTTGGGAGCCCTGAGAAACTTGTTTGCTCTTTTTCGAACTGACTTCACAGTAACTGGCTCCTTCCGTGCCCTGTTAGTGATAAGATATACCAGTTCGCCAGTAAGGGGAGAAACCCAGGTGGTAGATCGTCCCGTCCTGAACGCCTTCAGAAATAGACTCGTCAGAGGTCAGAGGCTGGGAATACCATCCGCCCTTCAATTTAAGGCTCTCCAAGATGTTCCTAAAGGAGACGGACGGAGGTCTGGGGGACCTGACCCCTTCATTGAGGTCCATATTCTTGGTGAGGGACTCCAAAGGGGAGTTCAAGTGCCTCCTCTTGCACAATCTCTTCCAAGACACCTCCTGCAAGGGGGCTCAGGGGAGGACTCTGAAGAGTAGGGAACCCCAAGTGGGTAACTCCCTCTTGAAGGCTGGTGTGAGAGGGCTGACCAAGAGCAGGATGAGGACTGTCTGCTCTCGGGGGCTGGGAAGGACCCTGGACAGCAGGTGAGACCGCTCTGCCAGAGGAGAAAGTCCTCACTACTACCTGAAAGGTTGGACAACGCCCTTTCCCCCATTCCCAGTGGACAAGTCCACCTGAGAAGAGGGAACAGAGCATGCCACCACCTCTGGGCCCTTGGACAGTACTGGCCCCGAGCTGTTGACAGCCAAAGCACTGAGGGGCAGAGACCGGTCTGAAAAAAATGGGACTGGAACTCTCCCCCAAGGACCACGGGGTGACTGGTCAGGCCCAGGATCCTGTCCGCTCTGAGGGAGGAAGAGTAGAACCAGTCAGGGACTCAAACAGGGTAGAGACAAAATGGGCTCAATATTCCTGTCACCTCCTCACTGAGCCCCAGGGCCTGGAAGTCCAAAACTCTCTGGGTTGGACGAGGATAGTTTTGGCGCCAAAAAGCTAACCGACAAAGCTGCCAACGGGAGTGGGGGAACAGTACTAAGCTTAAACTAAAGGAAAATAGCCAAGATACTGGGTAACTATGAGTATACTGAGGAATACAGCAGATAACATGAAAAAAATAAGCACTTATCCCTTAAGGAGACACTAGCCCAGGAAATCACGTCTGAAGCTGGAGAGTGGCAAACAAGATCCGAGGGGTTCAAGGGCAGCAAGAGATTATGGCAGTGGGAGGAGCTCGAGCCTAGGATCTGTCTGATAAGTTGCAGGCTTGGATCCGATGTCTGATCCTATATCCAAGCATGAGGAATAGTGACATGGATAACATCAGATTAATTGTTAAGCAACAACCCTGTAAGGGTTAAGTTCAGTTGTCACACTGTAGTGCTGAACCAGGATTTAATTTTGCAGTTTTTTTTTTTTTTTTTTAAGTAATCACTGCACTCTGTGCACTAAATGCACACACACACATGCACATACATGTGTGGTAGCAGTTAAGATGGTTGAATGATCAGTTTGACAGTTAACGACTATGCTAGTTAGAGGTTTGTTGCATATGTATGTGATATACGGGATGTGCTTTTGGTTATGGTAAGTGTGTATGTTAGTCAACACTTGCAGATATATTAAGTTTTAGCATTTGGGGTGGGAATGTGTTTGTGTTCATGGGTTAGTGTTAGAATGACAATTAAGGGGATATATGTAATGGTGCATGTGTGTCCATCCATCCAGCCCATGTAGTGGTTGTTAGGGAAAGTTTTTTTTTTTTTTTTTTGGAAGGTAATGTTTAGGGTTGTGGTTAAGAGCAGTGTGAGGTTTAGCACATGAGAAAGGTGGTGCAGAACTGTCTTTAGTGAAAAGCATTAGGGGTGCTCAAGTTTACCTTTGACTAACAATTTCAGAAGTCACTTATACCACAGCATCAGTGAGGTAGCCCCACCAAACAAGTTTATCCTGTATCTCTCTAATATGTTCTTCAGACTCCTAATATTCACTTCAGATGTTAAGTATTCTTCTGTCTGACTTTTAATCGTACTTTGCTTCAGATTTTTGGGGTGCCCACTAGTCAGATGTAAATAAGTACTAGAACACTCTTTCATGTAAAGTCTTGTTCCTGTATGGCTTGTCTTAGGGGTCTTATAAATTTCCACAGATAGGAATTGGATAATGCTATCAGAATAGGTAGCAGTAAAACTTAAAAAAAAAAAAAAAAATGTGCCAAATGTAGGAAACAAATGCTGAATCATACAAATTCCTGGGGATTCCTAGAGTCGCAGTGCTTTCGGTAATGGCTGCAGTATAAAGGTCCTTCCTCTGTGATAAGGAGATGTTCATTTCAAGGACACATTAACAGCTTTTCAGCTAAGAGTGGTGAATGCATTGCGATAACTAGGCACTTCCTCAATTTACTACACCTAAACACAGTAAAGCAAATGCACATAGAACAACTAAGGTTAAATGCATCCCATTCCCCTGGGATTAATGAACATGTTTAAATTATGCCATTTTTAAAGCATAGAGCACTTTCTTTGTAAGTTATTTATATGTGTTTTTTAAAATAGAAATGCCTGGTTTTATACATAGTTATTTATAGGGTTGTTTAAATAACTAATTACTTGTATTTAAATGCTTTTCTTTTATTGGTTGTTGAAATGTATTTAAATGGCTGTTTTCTTAATTGTTTTATTAGTTCTGAAGAAGTCCAGCGTGTGTTGGACAAAAGCGTTTGACTACTGTGGTTATTGTTGGATTAAACTGATTTTGGACAACTACAAGTTCGTTCGTTATTTGCACCATTGGTTTGACTGGCAGGAAATGTGTTTCTATTTACAAATGCACGTAGACATACAGCAAACCTGTCCCTGTTGTCAGGACGTCCATGATGTCTCCTTTTTCTCCTGCCCTTTTAATTCATGGACAATAGTCCATCCTTATTTATATTTATTTTATTTGACGTTTGTTGACCAAGATAGTCTGTCTGGGACAAAACCGTTTTTCAGCGGAGGCCCTGGGAGAAAAGCTCCATCAGTAGAAATATAATCGAGATGAATGTTACAGTAAATGCATGATATAATAAGAATAGCAATATATGAGATAATAAAGAAAGCTAGATTTGTATACAATATAGTTAACAGATAAACATATTGAAGGCACAGACGTAGAAAAGTAGATAGTGGGACTAAGTATATTGATCAGTTACAAATTGTAGACAACAGGAGGAGTGGATAGTGGTGGTAGTTTGAGATAGTACAGTGGAAGTCAGGAACAGAGAGGAGAAGTAGAAGAGCCGTAATAACAGGCATTTGAGTATCACACTTCATATCCTTCAGTAGATGCATGCTTATGCAAAAGCTGTTATCTTAGTGTCTTATATTTGTGAGCGGAATACTTAAAATACCTCCATGATTTTTCTCATTATTACTTTTGGCTTTGTCTTGCACTATGAGGTTGATGAGGCTTGCTTTGCATACTTTGTTCCTCCTATGGAATTCACAAACTACTGCAGGTATTCCTTAATGCCTGAGATGCTCATTGTATGTCTTAAATATGTAAAAATCATGCACTAACTTATAAGTTAATACAGCAGTTTAATGCTGTGGTTTCATGTGCCAATGCTGCAGGGTTCCACTCCCTTTTTCTCCCTTTTGTACTTTTTTTAATTTATTTTAATATGACATCCGTGGTGAAAAGTGATGACACAGAGAACTCATGTCCCCTGTGGGAGTTGAAAGAGTACAGGGTTGGAATCCCTATTACTGCCTTTTAAGGCCGGATACTTATCCTTGGTGTAGCTCCTTGCACCACTCCCTCTCCCCCCAAGTATGTGCATTTAAGGCACTCCATGTCGAATATCCCGTGTGTCTAGCGTTTCCTCTGACCACGACTTCAACATTGATCCTGGTGGTTAGTGATTCTCTTTTAATCCCTGCTATGTGTTTGCGCTGGTAAAGCACAAGATGTAAGAGTGTTCTCCCTGGTGTTTAGTTCCCTTCAAACCTGCCCAGCCCATGTTATGTTGAAGTGCCTTTCAGCCATATTATGTAGAGTAATCCCTGGTGTCTATTGTTCCCCCTAATCTTGTGACATTCAGGCATAAGTTTAAAGAGGTATCTCTGTGGGTTGTCATTCTTCTCACCCAAAGTTGACAGACTTTACTCATTTGTTTAGGGGTGTATGGAAGTATGACAGCCACCCAAACTCACACGTGCATGCATGTGAGCACACACACACTCACCACCTGCATGTACGCACAGAAATATACTGTGCACTTTTGGTGATTAATTTAGTTAAGATGTGCTACTGTTTTAATTCTGGTGATAGTAGAGAACAAACCTAGCCATTTCTAATCCTCTGTAAAACCTAGAAGAGTGTTTTGCAATTGGTTAGTGATGTTTAAATTTTTATAGCTCTTCTGTGTTGCTTTGCATTACCTGCATTTGTGCAGAGTTGCTCATTGTGCTGCATTTAACCGTGCACTGTATTGACAGACGTCCTGAAACATTTTTCTGTATACCACCTAACCTCCATGTATTCACTACTGATTAATGTTGGCAATATCTGGTGTATGGATAACTGCCCACAGTTGTGCAGTGAACTGCACTGTGCACAACTGATTTGCATGTTAACGTCACACTGTCTGTAGCCGCTCTAACCATATAAAACCAAATTCCATCCACATAAAACGAAGTTCATCCTTGTCCATATTCAAGTACATCTTGCATCTATGGATGAGAAACAGAAAATTTACCCTGAACTGCCTCCCTGTACTACGAATAAACCGAGGCAGGTCCTAAATGCCTTATCCCATGCATGGTTCCCCCAGATTATCTAAGGTATGATCCAGTGATTCTCACTGGGGTAATGTATAATTACTGGCCATGAGTTGCTCAAGGTCAGTCTATAACCAAATGGGATAGATTATTTTGAGCACCAAATGAAAAACTGCTAGGCTTAACGTGGCCCGCAGGGGCAGCAGGCCTAATACTTACCTGTGAATTGGCAAAATTAGCTTTTAACTGTCCAGTTAGCAGTAGCTTTGCATACTGCTTATGCAATTTACACAACTAATTTATTCCACAGTAGCTGTCCCATTTCACTGAATAATATACTGTATGTATTCTAATAAATTCTCTTAATCCCTGGAGTAAAATGGACTTTCAACCCACCTTTTTTCCTTTTGCTGCCAGCCTTCTTGCGCTTGGGTATCCTTAGGCAGTGTAGCAGTCGTCCGATGCTTACAGGTAATGAGCTTAGCACAGCACATCCTTTCTGTGAGAAAAGCAAGCATTTAACTAACATGGAGACCTCACAAAAAATACAGATTATGGTGCAGTGCATACAACCACAGAACTCTACACCAATCCAGATTAAAATCTCCAGCTGAGGCAGTAGAAAAATCCTTGGCAAAGCCTTCTAGATCCATGTAGACTAGGTCTGAATGAAAATCAAACTGCTCATCACCTTCTGGCCCACTTCCAACAAAAAATTGTTAGGATGTGAATCATCCCAGGTCTAGTACATGGAGCTACTCTACAAATAAATGTTTTAGTGATTGATGACTATAGTCAGACACACTGATTCTCCTCTCACTAGGCTGAACAAAGACAGGGTGGTATTAAGTTCCTTTCAGATATCAGGATCTCTTATATTTCAAGGGCCCTTATGGCCCTTTCACTTGGCAAATAAGATGATGACAGCGGTAGTGGTCCATTTGGGTTTGACTTGGCACAAAACCCTGAGCAGTACGCAAAGACATGTTGGGAGCTCTCCATGCATGTCATAAAATTCTTCAAGAATGATGCTTTGATACAAAGGTAAGATAATTGGCTAAATAACTGGTGGTATTCCAGGAGTATAGAGTATGTGTTAGCATGGTATGAGTTGCTTGGCAGCTTTACTTGCATTGTCAAGGATGGTCTGCATGTTTCTTTACAAGGCTTCAGCATACTGGCTAAAGCCTTTGTTTGTCCGCATTGTTTTTTTTAGTCAGTGTCCAGCTGCTGGATATTCCAAAGTGACATATCAAATCCAAAACAGGATCACATTATAACTCTACTCAATGACAGAAATCTCAACAACAAAATACCCGACTTTGAGGCTCTTGTGCATTTGAATAGCATGCATGTCTGTATATTTATTTATTTATTTTACATTTGTTAACCGGGCTAGTCCAACTGGATATATTTCTATTTTCAGCAGAGGCCCGGGGAGAAGAGCTCCAACAGTAACATATAAAAAGATTAACATGCACAAATATAAAAGAGAATTATGTTAGATAATCAGAGAGCATTTGCTAAATAAAAAACAATTTGTACTATTTGTGCAACACAACATAAAAAGATTTTCATACACAAGTATAATAGAAATTATTAAAATCAGAGAGCGTTAGCTAAAGAGAACTATTTATGAACCACAATACCTAAAAGGATAAGACACTCTTACATAACGCTATGTGAGGTAGCTCACAATAAATTCACAATTACATTCATCACCTAGTTATAACAGTAATTTAAGACAGTTATTACTTCCCAAGGGGTAAGCATTATTAATTAGTGAAAGGAGGCAGTAAGGAGATAAGGCAATAGAGAAAGCAGAAGATTAGTCAGGGTAAGAGCAGGGGCATAACCATTGTGTTTTAAGATGTTTCTTGAGCCTTTGTTTAAAGAGTGGAAAGGAGGGAAGTAAAGCTAGATCTGATGGTAACAGGTTCCAATATTTTCCAGCGGTATTAGAAAATAAGGAGTCACCTGCCAAGTTATTGGACTTGCTTGTGGTAGCCAGTAGTTTGGTGGACGAGCGTAAGGAATTGAGGTTTGTATAGGGGGTAATAAGGTTAGAAAGTATCGGTGTGTTAGGTTGGTAGAATGTCCTGTGGACAATGGTAAATTGGGAAAGTATCAAAATGTATTTTAGCTCGAGCCAGTTTAGCTGCTGTAGGTTCAGGCAGTGGTGAGTTCTAAATGGGTTCCCAGTGCAAATCTGGCAATATTGTTATAGGTGTTGGCTAGTTTAGTGCAATTATTTTTCTTTAGGTTAGTATAAATGGGGGAAGCAAAAAGTAGAGTTGAGATTAGATGGAAGTGGGCAATTGTGGTTCTGGCTGTTGGTGTTAAGAAGGGTTTTACTCGATATAGGGAGCCCAATTATGTATTTATGGTTTTAAGTGTTATTTATATGGTTATCAAAGGTAAGATTATTGTCAATTATGATTCCTAACAGTTTGGTGGCAGAGTCGGGGTTATGAGAGTGCCATTATTTGATTTGATAGAAAAATGTATAGGGGGGGACTTACTGTTAGGTGTGAAGAGCAAGAGTTTGTTTTTTTTTAGCGTTCAAAAGGAGGCAACGTTTCAAGAACCAAGCCTCGACTGCGTTAAGTACTGTCTGGGTTAGAAATTGTAGTTCGGATTTGGAGTTGGCAGAACCTTTATGCTCTTTTATAGGTACGTATAATTACTGAAATCTTGTTTAAACATATAGAAAGCACTCTCTCCATACTTGGGTTTTGGGCCTACCAAGTTTTCACACCAGTGGCAACTATGGCAGTGTGATATTATCCCCTAACACTTATGGGCACACTTGGGTACATCATCATGGGCCTACAAACAGAGCTCCAAATCACACTAAAAAACAGCTTTGGTGGTTCACCAACATAAGTAAAATGTACAATAAAAAAGTAACTCAAAGTATACAGCAGATGTAAGGATGCTTAAATACAAGAGTAGCTAGGGTATGGCAAGAGGGGCAGCTGCCCTTGGAGCAGTGTGTTCGGGAACCTGATCGGCTGATCCCAATCTCTGTCTAGTGCAATACCAGAGTTTAAACGCAGGTATTGCATTTGCAGTCAAACCTGAGAAATTTTGTGCTCCGAGTGTTTGAACTGTAATGTAGCAAGCAGTTTGCTATAATTTAAAAAAAAAAAATCTGTTTTGCTCTTGTAGAGCTGGTGGGTGGGGGTGGTGGCTCAGCGCATGGGTTGGGTATTGCAGAAGTTATCCTTTAAGTTATTTTCAGAAGTCCATTTTTTTTTTCTTTTTTGCTGTTCATTTGAAGAGCTGAGGGTGTGATGCACTAGATGTTCTTCATGTTTCACTGTTGCAGTCATCACCTGTGAGTTATCCCTGCTGTGGTAGCCCTCGGTTGGCCCAAATACCAGATTCAATGTTTTTGTGCGCCAGCTGCTGTTACCTGTAGTCTGACGTCAGGTCATCAGTACTATAAAGTAAGGCAGACGACATTACATCAGTCTTTCTTGCCGTGGAGCCCGTAGCAGAAGCAGTTTGCATGAGTGCCGGTCGGTTGCTACCAGAAGTCAAACTTCAGCAGAAAATGTCTAAAGCTAAGTACCCCGTTGGGGACCCTTTTTTCTTTCTCTAACCGATGTCCGAAAAAGTTAACAATTGTCTTGCCTGAGGAAAGCAGATCCCACACTATGACTTTCATTCTTACTGCATCACTTCTTTAGGCCCAGACCACAACGTCCCTTGTTGCCGGTTCTGTGCCCTCTTTAATGTGAGAACCATTTGCCGTACAGCTCTTTTTGTAGACTATTTTCGTTTTCTGTCTTAGAATTCTGATATATCGTCCATCAACCGACAATCTGGTGATGATATGAAAAACCGTAAAGATAGAGACAGGCCACATAAGGCTAAGCCTTCCGACGACACTACCGCTAAGCAAGTCGTCAGTTCTCTGGAATTCGGTGAGACGCTTTTGCAGCCCCTGATGCCCGACTTGCTTTCTATGCAGGCCTCTGCTGGGACCCTTTCAGAGTCTGGTATGCCACAGAAATCCAATTCATCTGAGTCTTTGGCTGTCTCTGCCTCAGTTGGGTCTGGAGCCGTGACTCTGGCACCGGCTTCCAAGAAGACTGTTCACACTACCAATTCCAGACAAAAAACATCTTCTCTTCCAACTACCATTTCTCAGTGACCGGATTCTCTCAGGCCTCGAAGCCAGGCCACTCCTAGGAAATGTGCTTCAAGCCACCATCTTGCTACTGCTCCCCCACCCCAAACTCAAATGCTTAAAATGGCGGAGGACCTCATCTCCCTTATCCAAAATACTTAAGTCCCCACCCCTAAAAGGAAAAGGCTTCCTTCTCCAGAAATTTTGACAGACCAGGAGTCTGATTATTCTGCATTTGAAGAGGAACAGCAGCCCTCAACTGTTTGAGGTTTCAGATGCAGAGGAATCCATTCCCTCTGCCTCCACTCCAGAGAACCTTTCCTTCGGGGAAACCCTCCACTCCCTCAGGGAGCATTTTCATTGGGAATCTCAGGACTACCCACAGTCAAAGAAATGACTTGGAGAGTTTCTGGACCTGCCCCAGCACAGACTCCTGGCCATCCCTCCTATTATAGAAGTGGTGGATGATGATTTCCTTGAATCCAGCTTAGCCCCTGATACCCTACCTCCTGCTCCAGCTAAACCTGACTGGTACAAATACCTGTGAACCCTGCGGCAGACCCTGAGGTCATTACTTAGGGACCCGAAGGAGCCAAGACTAGTTCTGCCAAGAATCCTCTTCCTTCTGACAAAGACTCCAGAGGTCTGGACAGATGGGGTAAGAAAGTATACACCTCTGCAGCCTTGGCTATCCAAGCACTCAGTTGTCAGTTCCATATGTTAAAATATCAACAACACACCTTGGAACAAATAAAGAAGATTGCTACCTTTCCTGACAGTGCTAGCTCAAAAGAGCTGGCAGTCTGCTTGGCAAATGGCCAAGCACTCATTACAATGTGGATATGATGCCCTAGAAGCCTCTAGTAGGGCAGCAATGACAAGATCTGTTAGAAGACATGCATGGCTGAAGGAACAACCTCTCTGATCATGTCAAGTCTAAACTTATTGAGGCACCCCTAGATAAGGAACGCCTGTTTGGGGAAAAAGCAGAAGAGGTGCTTAAAAAGATGGAAGACAAAGCAAAATCTATGCAAACAGTAAGATTTATTTCAAGTTCAACCGCCCAGATTCAGCAGAAACTTCCCCTCTAAGAACTGGTCTTTCTCTGCACCCAGCAGACAGGGCCAAACTAAGCCCAGCAGGGATAGGACATCCAGTCTCCTATCCCAGGGCCAACAAAGAAGCAAACAGTGGACCACTTCCACCTCTAAGGCAGGGAGTTCTAAGCCAAGCTTCTATGGTAAACACTCGCAATGACTTCCCTTCCCCCTCTGCCCTCCTTTCACTTATCTAAAACTAGGAGGAAGGCTCACCCTCTTCAATGACAATCTGGTCTCTATAACCAAGGGCCATTGGGTATTAAAAATCATTGGTCAGGGCTACAGATTCTCAGTCAGCTTACTCGCAATTCCAAGAGGGTACCCAGACCTCACCCCAAACCAGTGGGCAGAGGCATTAAAACAGGTCAAAACACTAATATCCCAGGGGGCAGTAGAACCTGTCCCTCCGGATCAAACAGGAAAAGGTTTTTACTCCAGACTGTTCCTTGTTCCCAGAAAAGAGGGCACTTGGCACCCATTTCCTGGATCTCTCCAAACTGAACATGTCCTTGGTGGTCCCCAGATTCAAAATGCTAATCTTGCAGCAGCTCCTGCCTATGCTCACACAAAATGACTTGCTGTTGACACTAGACGTAAAGGATGCCTACCTCCACTTTCCCATCCGGGAATCATGCAGAACATTCCTGTGCTTCAGAGCAGGCTGTCTGCACTTTCAGTTCTCTGCACTGCCCTTTGGCTTATCTACTGCTCCCAGAGTATCCACCATATGCTTGACCCCAGCTGTAGCATTCTGCAGACAGAAATATACATATTTACCCTTACCTGCATGACTGCCTCATTCAGGTGAACAGCAAAGAAAACTTGTTCCAGGATCTTCTCTTTGTCAAAAAAAAAAACTCTTAACTTCCCTAGGATTCTCTATCAACAAGAAAAAAATCAAAGCAAAACCCTACCAGGAAAATTGTTTTCCTGGGAGCTGTGCTAGACACAGAAACTTTAATGGCCTTCCTATCCCCAGAAAAGCAGAGCTTCCTGCCTCTCTACTTCACCCAGGTGGCTACCAGAAGTCACCTCACTGTGAGGAAGGTCCTGCAAGCCCTGGGATACATGCCACCTTGCATCCTTCTCATCCCTCTCGCCAGGCTGCACATGAGAAAGCTTCAGTGGTACTTAAAGAACCTTTGGTGTCAGTACTGTCAGTCCCTAGGGACCACTCTCCCACTGATTCCTTGCATAAGGGATGGATTTCTCTGGTGATTAGAGGCCTGTGGCATGAACAAGGGTCTTCCCTTCATCCTCTGCCCTTCCAGCCAGACCATCACCACTGACACCTCAGACATAGCTTGGGGCGCTCCCCTAGCTGGCAGGTGTACTCAAGGGTTTGGAATGCCCAGCAACTTCACTTGCACATCAACCAGAAAGAATTGATGGCAGTGCAAAACGCTCTAACTTCCTTCCAATGCCATCTCAGGCCAGGGGTCCTCCTTATAAAAACAGACACCACAGTAATGTGGTACATCAACAAGCAGGGGGGCACCCAATCTTACCCCCTGTGCAGGTTAGCCATGAGTCTATGGCTTGCAGCCACCTCCATGGGCCTACACCTGATTAACCAGTACTTAACAAGGATCAGCAACACACTGGCAGACCACCTAAGCTGAAACTTACTGGACCCCCATGAATGACAGCTCCACAGAGAAATCTTTCTGCAAATCATCCAGGAGTGAGGGACCCCAGAGGTGGACCGCTTTGCCTCGCACTTCAACCACCAGCTGCACAAATTTTGTACCAGGGAGCATTGACTCTGAGCATGGAAGGTGGATGCCTTGGCCTTACCCTGAAGCTCCTTCTTTGTGTACGCCTACCCTCTTCTGCCCCTTATTCCCAAGGTTCTGATCAAAATAAGAGAGGAGAGACCAAAGGCTATTCTCATTGCTCCAGATTGGCCCAGACAGCATTGGTACCCCTTACTACGCAGTCTGACCTTGCAGCCCCCAAAGCTGCTACCCCTAAGGTCAGACCTCCTGAGCCAGGAGAGGAGGAAGGTACTACACCCAGACCTACAGACTCTCAAACTTTCAACATGGCTCATACACTAAAAACTAGCAAGAAGTCACTGTTGAGCAAACGGGTCCTGGACATCATCACAGAGGCCAGAAGGCCCAGCACAAGAAAATCCTATGCTGAAAATGGAAAATATTCTGCTCCTGGTAACAATCAAAAGGGGGCAGTACCTCCCAACCTTCCATCCCCTCTCATCCTGGACTAAGCAGAGTTGCTCAATAGTGGCCTTTCCTTCTCTATTAAAATCCACGCCTCTGCCATTTCTGCCCATTGTGATTTAGATCCACCCTTCTTCTCTCATCCTTTGTTTAAGCAATTCCTGAGAGGGGCTTCTAATATCAGGCCTCCCAGAAGACCTCCTATTCCTCCTTGGGACCTGAATTGTGTGTTAGAGAAACTAACCTTACCTCCTTTCGAACCTGCTGCTTGAACATAATTGAAATACCTCTCCGGCAATACTGCCTTCCTACTATCTATCACCTCATCCAGAAGGGTCTCGGAACTTCAAGTTCTCATGGCTGTCGAGCCCTCATAATTTTCCATGCACAGTCTCACTGGACTAATCCCTCCTTTATGCCCAAGGTGGTATCTGATGTAACCCTTAACCAGAATAGAAAAATAAAGTATTCTAGCACAACCCTATGGGTGTCCACATATGGGGGGAGATGAATTTAGGCATAAATTGTTAGAAACAAAATTTATAGTGAATTTAGGTACTTCATATCCTAGAGGGTTAAATTTAGAAATTAATTTGGAGGTTTTGGACCTATATTTATTCATTTATTTTATTATGCACATTACTTAAAATAAGGTTGAAGATGCAATATGGTTTAAGGGGAAGAAAATGGAAAATATTTAGACGTGAAGATGCTAGGTTATGAGCAATGTATTGTAAAAAAGATAATTTTATATGAAAGTGTTTGATGAATTTAAATGTCATAAATTTGTTGTGAATGTAATATGCAAATATTATGGAGTGTATTAGATCAGTGTTTATTATGGGTAGGAAATTGTTAAAGAAAATATATTGCATAAGGAAAGTAAATTTTGTATGCTGATAATGAAATGCATGTTTTTTTAATGTGTATTGGCATCAGTTGGGGGTACACCTTTAAGGTTTGGTTAGTAGTTTAAATATGGAATCGATTGAATGTAATTAAACATATTAACATCAATTAAGGGGGTATAAAAAGGCTGCTGGAATTGTACTAAGTTATTCCTTAGAAGGCTGGTGGAGCCGAGGTACCAGATGAGATAAAGAACTTGCAGCCACAGCAGTTGCTTCCAGGTTGTTTATTTTTCTATTTTAAGGAGAATTCCTGTGTTCACTTTGGGGTACTGTTGGTGTGTGTTTTTTCATCGTGACCCTTAATCAGGCCATACACCTACCCATCTTCTTTCCCAACCCTCAAAACAAGAGTGAAAGAATTCTACACTCACTAGACGTGCACAGATAACTCCGATGCTATCTGGACTGCACTAAACCATTCAGAAAAACTGACCAGCTTCTGCCCCAGGGGCAGAGGGGGAAGCCCATCTCCAAACAAAACATTTCCAAATGGATCTCACACTGTATCCATTTTTGCTACAGACTACATGGGAAACACATCCCTAAGTCTATCCGTACCCACTCCACTAGGGCAACCTCCACTTCCACTGCCTTCCTCAGAGAAGTTCCTACCAGGGGCATATTGGAAGCGGCCACCTGGACCTGTGTCCATACCTTTACAAAGCATTATCACCTACCTCTCTTTTCTAAGTCTAGGGCAGGGTTTTCCTCTGCAATTCTGCATGGCCTCCTGACCCATACCTAGGACTCTATCTGTCCTTCCATTGTCTACCTCAGCTTTGGGAATCCTCCCACAGGTGATGACTGCAACAGTGAAACATGAACGACATAGTACAGTTGTGCACGGTTACCATAAATGTAGATGTTCGAGCGTATTTATTGTTGCATTCTTGGTTTCCCTCCCACCATCCCCCTTTTCACTTCTTCCCCTAGGGGGACAAGTGCTTCTCAAGGTGGCTCTTTGCCACCAGGACCACTTCTCTCTTTTTCCTTGTGCTTCTGATGGGTTAGGGCAAGAAAAACTGATGTGATGACGTCTGCTCCCTTCCTTTATAGTACTGACAATCTGATGTTGGAGTACAGGCGACAGCAGCCGATGCACAAAAACATTGAATCTGGTATTTGGGCTGGCCGAGGGCTACCACAGCAGGGATAACCCACAGGTGATGACTACAACAGTGAATACACTCAAACATCTACATTTATGGTAAGTGTACACAACTGTACTTTCATGAGACTAGCACAGGGCACTGGTTGAGCCAGCTGTGCTTCTACTTAAATAACGAAACATTAAAAAATTGACTAAAGCTTAAACAAAAAAGAAAAAAAAAATAGGGATACTAAGGTAGCCCATGAACTGAGGTTAGCAGCTGAAGCTAAAGACAACTAAAAAGTCACAGTAGCCCAACAGGTAGCACACTCACTTTTGATGCTGATGGATCAGATAGCTGTGGATTCTTTTCCCACACCAGGTAGTTCAATTAATTTCCAGTACTGACACTGCAGTGTAGAATAAGGTGGATGCTGCACTCCTGAGCATGCCATCCTTTGAATGAGACATTAAACCAAGGCCCCAGCTGCCTGAGTTTGTGGTAGCTCAGGCAGATGTAAAATATCCTATGGCACTTGCTGAAAAAATCAAGTCTGGGAAGTTTCCCAATGTCCTGGCCAAATTTCATCTAGTCATTTTGAATGCAACCTGTGATATCCCCTGAAGAGGCCATTGGCATATTGGGACTAACTCTGTCAACAAATTGCAAATGAACTTTGTAGTTATGTTAGAAAATTAAGAAGTAAAACTCAATGTTCAGAACCTATTCAAGTTGGCTACCTCCTGTGACCTGGTAGAGATGGTCAACACACTAGCTAATAAATTCAGTGCCAACTTCACTTCAGAAATTAGCATTTAAAGTCCACTTATCCCTGAAGTCTTCCGACCCCACATCATCACTGGAGATCATGTACTAAATCTACTTTCAAAAACTAAAACTACTTTCCCATGGGACCTGATAATTTACCAAGCTGTTTAATAAACAGTACCAGGTTAGCCCTGGCAGAGCCACTCCTTAAATTTAACTTGAGTTTAGCCATAGTCTTCATCCATGAAGTCTGGTGCATAGCAGTGGTGATGCCATTCCACAAGGATGGCTCCATCATTGACACTGTGAACTACTGTCCAGTCAGCTTGACAATACTCATATGCAAGGCCATGGAGCATATTATACCTGACCTGATTAAATGTGACATTAAAAAATCTCACCAGCCAAAGACGTGCAGTAGTTTGACTGTATTAAGGGTCAGTCCTGTGTAATGAATCTTGTTAAATTCTTTGATAGAATAACAGAAGATGTTGACCATGGTCTTGCTGTACACATGACATAACTTGACATGGCCAAGGCCCTTTAGCACTATACCCCATGCTAGCAGATTTAGTAAGTTAAATGCTTTACAAATAGATCCCCATGTGGTTAGATGAGTAGCAAAGTGGCTGAGGGGCAGAACCCATATAATGTGGGTCGCAGGTGCCTTATCAGAAAGTATCATGATAACTAGTGACATTCTGCAGGACTCTGCTGTGCTCCCACTTTTGTTTAATATTTAGTTTCCAAACATCCACACCACAAAACAGTCTGTCTAACCAAGTTTGCTAACAACTGCAAACTGAGAGTCGTCGTCAAGTCACCTGTTGATACCCAAGCCCAGCAGTAAGAACTTACACTTGTAAACACTTGGTGTGTTATCAGGCAGAAATTAAATGCTAAAAAGTGTAATGCAGTTGCATTTGGTTACCCCCAACAGATGTCGTAGACAGTACTCTTGTCCAAAATGAAGATGTTAGAGAACTCAGTACTTGGTTTGATAATTCCCTTCTCCTTTAATAAATAAGTAATGGCAGTAGTTATAAAGTCCTTCTACTTAGAGCAGCTGATTACCAAGGAGATGTCTTACAGATCCAGAGAGGTCATTGTCCATTATAGTCAGCATTGATTAACCCAGTTATTGAATACAGTTCCCCATTTGGGATGTACCTTGTATATCAAACTAGAAAGACCCCAGAAGTTCCTAACTAAGATGATCATTGGCTTAAAAACTCTTAGGTTAGCAGAAATGGATTGAAAGCACTGTCCCTTTATTTCATTGTCTTGTATAGACTTATGAGGGCAGATCTATACATTTGCCTTGCTTTACAAGCCATTAGGGACTCTAGTCCAGGATCTTTTGTATTTCCACAAACTGAGTTTTCCCTCCAATACCAGAACAAAGGATGCAAGTCTTCTACGGAATTGACTCCTATAGCAAATTAAGCAGTTTGATGCTTCCTTCGTACTGGAACTGGACAGTTGATTGAGTATTTACAAATCCCCCCTGGCTTTAATGGCCTGGCCATTTTTGAAAGAGAAAGTTCAGTGTGAGGGTTGATTAATTGCAAGTCATAACTGGTCACATGACTTGGTTTCCTTGTACTTTATATGATAATTGCGTAAAAAAACAAACAAATCCTGAGAGAGGATTCAGTGTTTTTTAAGCACTAAAGCTTATGCGTACTACTTGAAACTGGGAGCTTTTTTTGATCGGGTGAAATGGACAACAGCAAGAATAAACATGAATTTAAATATCCCTAACATTTTTTGGCAAAGCTGGATGTTCTGCTGTACTGTATTCAATAATTTATGCTGTAATGATCTGTTCATTCCTCCATAATCCCCTTTTCCCATTTTTTGCTGTTGTCAGTGTCTCCCATCACCAGTGACCGTCATCTAGAGTCCATATTCACACCACCAGCTTGCTATCCCTATTGTGGTTGTACTTCATATGTGTACATGCGAGCACACTCACAATTGTGGCCAATTTAGAATATCCATTCCAGCTACTGTATATCTTTGGAATGTGGGAGGATACCAGGCACCTGGAGAAAAGCCACCCAAACACAGGGAAGGCATGCAGATTACACACAGAAGATACCCCAGCCAAGAATTGAACCAGGGAATCACTCGCTGTGAGGTGATGCTATCTTGGTTGTAGGGGATAAGGATGTTTGCAACAAGGTGGAAGACGAGAATTTCTGCCTGCATACCTAGGTCTCCAAGGTAACTGCCCTCTGTAAATCAAGGAGCCAGGAATCCAAGCCTCCACTGCCAACGTTTGAAGGACTCTTGCCATTACCTGGCAACCCAGGGAACAGGTGAGTCCTACTTTCCACACTCCACAAGCTCTTTCCCAGAACTGGTTTATATTGGCTCAGGTGACTTAACAAAGCTCACAGCTAAGCCCATACTAATTGTCATTGGTCCTATTACAGAAGAATAAAAGGAACCATCCCTTAGTGGGTACCCAGATTCCTTAGATTCAGAGTAGAGTCTTGCATACGATTCCCGTATCTTATCCGCTTTGTGCTGCCCAACTGACCAGAGCTGGTAAAACTTAAAATTCAAGGTCCTTGGAGTTAAGGAGCAAAAAAAAGTAGTCTACTTGAAGCTCTAACATATACCACCTGTAATAAGTGTCTTACTACAATTGCACTGCCACACATGAACTTCAGGCCTGACTGTAAGTATAGTATCTCTATTCCTTACTGAATGCTGGTCCTGCAGTACCACTCCATTAGCAACTGCCAGTTGTTCTTCATCTCACCCTAGCTATGCATCTGACACCGACACCTAGGAAACCATGTCTTTTGCATCTCCTGCAGTGGACTTTTCATTTGGAGGTACTGCGTCTTGTATAAAGGATCATTTTAAATGGGCAACCCGTGATCTCAGATGCCCAGAAGAGGAATATTGACCTTATTGATGTGGAACCCCAAACTTGCATGTTTCTCCTGTAACATATTGCCTTTGTAAATGAAGTGAGTGCCTTTAAGTGCAAGTGAATTGATTTGCTTTGCAAAATTCTTACAGCATTTCAGTCAGGAAATTGATTGTATTAGTCAGCTATGAAGAAGTTAATCCCTAGCTTATTGAAGGCAGGAGCAATCAGGAAGTTGGCTCCTCAGTTTGAAAGTTCATCATGGGGTAAAGCAGGGGGCTTTAACAGAAGATCCAGGATACCTGGCATAAGGTGGCATATTTAGGACATATGTAGTGCACTTAGCCAAAAGTAGGTGCAGTTGAAGACTTAATGAGCTGCAGGGAAGGTATGACAAAGCCAGTACCCATGACCTTGAATTTGCAGCCTGCGGGTTCACAGAATCATAGGAAGTTACTAGGCTAATGGCCCTAGAGCCCTTACAAGCCTAGCAAAGTTCTACCATTATTTCCACGATCAGCACTTATTGCCCCCCTCCAAGAGGAGCACAGGTGGAAACCCTGGGGTGAATTTACGGTTATCCTGTTGGTGGGGTGGGTTGTATGGGACTTGACCTGTGTGGTAAAGATACCTGTGAAGACTTTTAATTTTGCTAAAGGTACTTTAAAAACTGTATATGGTCAGTGGAGACTCTTATGGAATGCTGAGTGAGCTACTTTTTCATTTTTCTTTCAGAAAAAAATTTTTTTAATGTACTTCAGCATCCAGTGGTTTTATTAAGACTTGCTGTCCATTCTCGTAGGCTTTGTGGGATATTGTTCTTACTGCATTCCTGGAACGCAAGTGTCGGTGCTTGCTTGTGGGAAGTCTGACTGCTTCATGGAGTTCAGGTTCCTTCAGATATCTTTTTTTAAAGATTTGTATAGTAGTTTTAGCAGTGGTGTTCCAGCTCTTAATGCATTCCCAGTTGACTGAGAGTAGAATTTTTACCTGACTTGGAAAGAGTTTATACAGCAGCAACCTTGGCTTTCAGTACCTTCAGTTGTCAGATGCATGTAGCTGAGCAAATTACTTGATTCAGGCTAAACTCCAACAAAAAAAAAAAAACAGAAAAAAATCTTTCAGAACTTCTGATCAGTTCATTTCTTGAGAAGATGAAAAAAAGGAAACCTGCGTCAGAGCAGACTATTTTCAAGTGGTTGTATCAGGTGGTGTAACTTTTTTTTTTCCACCAAAGCAAAACTATTCCAGGCAAGATCAAGGCATATTCTGCCAAGACCTTGGCTTCATCTGTGGCTTTTTGTGGCTTTGTGGAAAGGGTTAGACTTTAAGTATTCTAGAAGCAGCAACCTGGTCTTGTGTGCATAATTTTCACAAAGCACTACAAACTAGATCCTTTTTCTAGGTGTAGGTCACGCTTTGCTAGTACCATTTGCCTGGGGCTCCTGGATCCTTCCCTTTCTAACCCCCAGCTGTTCTAAGCTATGTTAGACAATGGGCAAACTGTACATCAGTACCCTGATTGGAGAACGAAAGTTCTCCAGCAGGGTATTAATGTACAAGTAATGCTCTGTGGAAAAACATATCTGTTGCTTCACAGCAGCATATCAAGCCATTGTGGAGCTTGGATTGAGAAAACAGAATGGCCGCCATTATTTTAGACTCGCTAAGCAGAGTTCTTGCGGTTTAGCGAGTGTAAAAAAAAAAAAAAAAAAAGACAAAGGGGTGTGTGTGTCTGTGTGTGTGTGTCTGTGTGTGTGTGTCTGTGTGTGTGTGTCTGTGTGTGTGTGTCTGTGTGTGTCTGTGTCTGTGTCTGTGTGTGTGTCTGTGTCTGTGTCTGTGTCTGTGTCTGTGTGTCTGTGTCTGTGTCTGTGTCTGTGTGTGTGTCTGTGTCTGTGTGTGTGTGTCTGTGTCTGTGTGTGTGTCTGTGTCTGTGTGTGTGTCTGTGTGTGTGTGTGTCTGTGTGTGTGTCTGTGTGTGTGTGTGTGTGTGTGTGTCTGTGTGTGTGTGTGTGTGTGTGTGTGTCTGTGTGTGTGTCTGTGTGTGTGTCTGTGTGTGTCTGTGTGTGTCTGTGTGTGTCTGTGTGTGTCTGTGTGTCTGTGTGTCTGTGTGTGTCTGTGTGTGTCTGTGTGTGTCTGTGTGTGTCTGTGTGTGTCTGTGTGTGTCTGTGTGTGTCTGTGTGTGTCTGTGTGTGTCTGTCTGTGTGTCTGTGTCTGTCTGTGTGTCTGTGTGTGTGTCTGTGTGTGTCTGTGTCTGTGTGTGTCTGTGTGTCTGTGTGTCTGTGTCTGTGTGTGTGTCTGTGTGTCTGTGTGTGTGTCTGTGTGTCTGTGTGTCTGTGTGTCTGTGTGTCTGTGTGTCTGTGTGTCTGTGTGTCTGTGTGTCTGTGTGTCTGTGTGTCTGTCTGTCAGTGAGCGAGATGTTTTACACTCAATAAGCAGTACTTTTGCTGTTTAGCGAGTGTAAAACAAAAAAAGAAAAAAAATAATACAAATAAAGTGTGTGTGTATGCGTGTATTTGAGGGAGGGAGAGAGAGCGATTGGGCGAAACACAGGTTTGTTTGTCTGCATGTGTCCATGAATGTGTGGATGAAAGCAGAGAAGACTGTGTGTGTTGAGAGTGACAGAAAAAGCAAGCGTGAAGTGAGTGAATGTGTGTATAAAAGCAGACAAGACTGTGTGTGAGGGAATGCATGAGTGAAAGTAGAGAAGACTGCGTGAGAGAGAGATAGAGAGTGAAAACGATCTTGTGCAAGTGAATGTGTGTATGAAAGCAGAAAAGACGTGTATATGTATGTGTCTGAAAGCAGAAGACTGTATGTGTGTATGGGGGAGAGAATGGTCTGTATGTAAAATTGTTTCTCTTGCTTATTTTTTATATATGTTTGATGTAAAATGTTTCCTCCACCACCATTAACATATACTACAGCAAGTTTGAAACATTAGGTGGAGGAACTATTTTACATTAAAAATATATATAAAAAAATAATATAGTACTTTAAAATAAATATGCAAGTAAAACGCAACAGTTTTACAGACAGCCCATTATCTAAGCGCTATATTGCCCTCCAGGGTGTGTTAATGTGTAATTAACGCCCTTTCAGGGGTGTAGAGGCCCTCCGCCTGCAGCATTAGGCCTCATAACACCTCTGGGCGGGTGTTAATTACACATTAACACACACCCTGTCAGGCATTATTGCTTGCGTAATCTACCTATGTAGCTTAGGCTTCTGCAGCAGTGTTTACTATGTTGAACATGATATAGTAGTGTTACTGCAGTGGACATTCAACATCTACTGTTATGTTAAGTTTACTAACTTAACATAACAGGAGATGTTGAATGTCCACTGCAGTAACTACTCCCTCCATCTCCCTTTTTTGCTGTATTTTTTTTATGCTTGGGTGTGTACTTTTTTTTTGTTTTGTTCCTAGCAATGTTCTGTCTAGGCTCAGCCTTGCTGTCTCAGTTGGCATGAATGCTGTGAAGGACTTAGCACCCAAACCCATCATTTAGTCGGCTCATCTCAAGCTGACCTAATGGTTTGGACATGTGGAGTGTACCCTGAAGCTTTAGAAGCTGACCCGGGTGTTGCATCATTAGCAGGATATAACCCATGTAGCTTAGGCTCTGCAGTAGTGATCATTTGAATATCTACTGTTATGGTGCTATTACTTCCAAAACTGTACTTTTACCCAGTTAACTTTGCAAGTTGGTAAACATGTCTTTGAAGCTGTGGATGCAGCATCCAGGGTTACTGCCACAAAGGCAGTCAGAAACCTTCTTGACTGTTGGTACAACCCTTGCAAGGGATGTCAGAGCACAACTCCTCAATGTTTCCTCAGGTAATGATTTGTTCAGAACCCTTGCATATAAAGTATTCAAGATGGTGAAGGAAAAGTGTGAAGTTATTTAGGCAAATGGTTGTTAGCTGATGTTCATCGTGTTTCACTGTTGCAGTCATTACTCTTGGGTTATCCTGCTGGCAGGCTACCCGCAGTCGGCCAGAATTCCAAAGTCTAGGTCCGGCGTTGGTTGCTGTTGCCTCTTCCCTGACGTCAGTGTGCCAGGGGTATAAAAGATGCAGCCAATGCCATTTTCTTCAGTCTTTCTTGCCTCGCGGTGCCCGAAGCAAAAGCAGTTCGCAAGTGCCGGTCGGCCGACTCCTGAGATTTTCACAGACGAATTTCAGATCCGAAGTCTTCATTAAAGCCAAGTACCTCGTTGGGGAAACTTTCTTCTTGCTCCAGATCAATGTCAGAAAAAGTTAACAATTGTATTTCTTGTGGGAAGCAAATACCTCATAGGGATTTTCATTCTTACTGTATTCCTTGCCTAGGCCTTGACCACGACATTGCTAGCGGTCGGTTTTGTGCTAGATTTAACCAATGTACTATTAAGCGTCTGTACGAGTTTGCCTTTCATTACTTTGGCCGAAGGTTCAATTATATAATGCTGTCGGAACAGCCGACGACCGGAGTTTATAAAAAGCGCAAGGAAAAGGATAGGCATCTGAGGTCCAAAACAGACGAGGCCTCTGCTAGGCCGGTTCGCCAGTTCTCTGTGAGGTGCTTTCGCAGCCCCTGATGCCCGCTACCTCAGAGCCACAGGCTGCTTCCGACTCCCACGTGGAGACAACTAGGCCTCTGGATACTCAAGGTGTTGGTCACTCTGAAATCATTCCCTCAGATGGGTCCAGAGCCGCTGAGCAGGCATCTGCTTCTGAGGGTATTTTCAGACCTACACAGCTTTATGTAAAGCCTACTTCAGCTTCAAAAGCAAAGACTAAAGCAGCTTTAAAGACAAAGAAACAAGTACAGCATTCTCCAGAACAGACTTCCATGCCTAAGAAACAGATGCTCAAAATGGCCGAAGATCTTATTACCTTGATCAGGGATTCCCATCCCCCTCCTGACAGGAGGCCTAGGCAAGAGACAGACTATGACTCTTCAGATCAGGTTTCCATTTCCTCTGACTCCTCTTCTGTACAGGAATACTCTCTTCCTCCCTGTGAGGATTCTGATGCTGAAGAATCCATTCCTTCAGCCTCTCCTCCTGAGGATTATTCTTTTGGGGAAACCCTACATACCATGAGGCAGCACTTCCACTGGGAGAGCCAAGATTGCTCAGAATCAAAGAAAAGGCTTAGAGATTTTCTTTTACTTCCTCAGCACAGGCCTCTTGCTATACCCCCTGTGCTAGACATTGTAGATGTATTGTCAGAGTCCGTCGTCTCTCCAGACTCCTTACCTGCAGCTGCTGTTAAACCAGACATACTAGAGGGTTCCAGATTCACATAAATTTCTTTATAAAAAGCCTGCTGCTGACCCAGAAACTATTTCTCAGGGTCCCAAGGGGGGTTAAGGCCGCTACTGCAAAAAAAACCCTATCCCTTCTGACAGGGATTCAAGGACACTAGGCAGATGGGAGAAAAAGGTTTACACTTCTGCTTTGGCTTTGAGGGCTTTAAATTGTCAATTTCATATGATTAAATATCAGCAATACTTAATGTCACTGTTAAAACAGAAAATGTTTGCTAATTCTGATTGTGCAGAAAATAAGGAAATGCAGGATTTATTGCATGCAACTGAACAAATGGGAAAGCGTACATTGCAATGTGGTTTTGATTCTCTGGAGGCCTCCTGCAGGGCTGCAGTTACGGGTCCTGTCATTAGCAAATGTGCTTGGTTAAAGGAACAAAATCTGCCTGATCATGTTGTTAAAGCAGAGAAGGTTTTGAAGAAAATGGAGGACAAAGCAAAATCTATGCAAACAGTAAAGGATTTCTTACAGGTTCAGCCAAAAAGATTTAGCAGGAACTGGCCTACAAATAATTGATCCTTTCCAGTGTCGGACAAGCCACAAACAGGCAGATACAGACGTCCCAGAGGCAGATCCCAGCCCCAGGGCTCATACAGGCCTAAACAGTGGGGCACTTCTACCTCCAAAAGTGGAGAAGACAAAGCACAGCCATACAGGAAACAGTCCCAATGACTTGCCTCTACCAGCACCACGCACTTATCTTCTTGCAGCCCCCTTAGGGGGAAAACTAGCACTTTTCTCTCAAAATTGGCACATGATCACCCAGGACAAATGGGTATTGAATATAGTGTCCCAGGGCTACAGATTCCACTTTCACACCCTGCCAAAGGCAAGAGGGTATGCCAAACCTGCCACACAATCAGTGGGCAGAGACACACAAACAAGTTTCGTCCCTTATGAACAAGAGTGCCATTCAGCAAGTACCACAGCAAGAGCAGGGACAAGGATTTTATTCAAGACTTTTCTTGGTACCCAGAAAGGACAAAACCTGGAGACCAATACTGGACCTGTCTATTCTAAACACATTTCTGGATGTTTCAAAATGCTAACTCTGCAGCAGCTTCTGTCCATGCTGGGCAAGAAGGCTTGGCTTGTAACTTTGGACCTAAAAGAGGCATACCTGCATATCCCAATCGGACAATCTTGCAGAAGATACCTCTGATTCATAGCTGGCTCAATGCACTACCAATTCTCTGCACTGCCCTTTGGCTTATCTGCTGTGCCCAGGGTCTTCACAAAATGCTTGGCACCAGTAATTGCATTTTGCAGACAGAGGAATTCAAATATATCCTTACTTGGACGACTGCCTTATACAAGCAGAGAACAAAGACACTCTAGCATCTGGCATTAGTAAAAAGATTATTAATTTACTTAGGGTACACAGTAAATGAAAAGAAATCAAAACTAGTACCCTCTCAAGAGATAATATTCCTGGGTGCAAGCTTAAATACAACTGCCCAGATGGCTTATCTCACGCCAGACAAACAAAGGCAACTAACTTCTTACTTCAAAATGTTGTCATCAATGTCCCAGTTATCTGCAAGAAAAATTCTGCAGGCTTTGGACTTCATGGCATCCTGCATTCTGCTAATTCCATATGCCAGACTGCATATGAGGAAACTTCAGTGGTGCCAAAAAAGTGTCTGGACTCAACATTGTCAAAGCCTAGAAGTATTAATTAATTACCCTCATCCCTTGCCTGCAACAGGAGTTTCGATGGTGGGCACATGCCTGTCACCTCAACAAGGGACAGCCATTCACTCTACCCACAGCCAGGCAGTCAATAACAGATGCATCAGATTATGTTTGGGGAGCACATATGGCAGGAAAATGTATTCAGGGCACATGGTCCACAAGCCAAATGCATCTACATATCAATCAAAAAGAGATGCCAGCTGTTCAGAATGCCCTGACAGCTTTTAAGGATCTACTCCATCCAGGACACATACTGCAGTCATGTGGTACATAAACAAGCAGGGAGGCACACATTCCTACCCCCTCTACAGACAAGCCATGACTTTGTGGGACACAGCATTGACTTAAGTACACCTGCAAGTACAATTCCTGCCAGGAAAGAAAAATACTCTGGCAGACGAACTAAGCAGAAACCTCACAGATCCCCACGAGTGGAAACTGGATCCACAAGTCTTCAGCATGATGATAAAGGAATGGGGATGCCCAGACATAGATCTATTTGCCTCCCCTCACAACTGCCAACTACAGAAATTCTGCACAAGGACTTATCACAAGCAAGCATGGGAAGTGGATGCTGTGTCATTCAGCTGGAAAAGTCTAACAGTATATGCCTTTCCTCATCTGCCTCTCTTCTCCAAGGTGATCCTAAAGGTCAGACAAGAGAAGCAAAGAATGATTCTGATTGCCCCAGACTGGCCACGCCAGCACTGGTACCCAGCCCTAAAAAGTTTGTCTCAAGGCCCAGCCTGGACATTGCCTCTAATTCCTCACTTACTGACCCAGCGAAACAATCAGATTCTGCACAGCCAACTCAGGACCCTAAATCTGGCAGCATGGCGGATAATGTAACCATTCAAAACACAACTCTCTCTAAAGCAGTGAGGGATGTTATTTTGGAGGCCAGGAGGCCCAGTAACAGAAAATCTTATGCAGAAAAATGGAAAAGATTCTGTGCTTGAAACCAGGCACAAGGAATAGTCACATCTGTGCCAAATATCCCTCAGATTTTACAATACCTAATTGAGATGCTGGACAAAGGCCTATCCTTTTCATCAATTAAAATTCATGTCTCTGCCATTTCAGCTCATTACAATACGGAACCTCCTTTTTTTTCCCATCCTTTGCTAAGGCAGTACCTCAGTGGGGCCAAAAACATAAGACCTCCAAGGAGAGCCCCAATACCTGCATGGGACCTCAATTATGTCTTGGAAAAACTCACACTGCCACCCTTTGAGCCAGCTAATACAGCTGATGTAAAGTTTTTATCTTGAAAAACAGCTCTGCTCCTAGCTATAACCTCTGCAAGACTAGTTTCAGAGATACAGGCACTCATGGCTGTGGAACCTTTCATCATTTTCCATCCAGACAGGGTTTCTCTAAGGACGAACCCGACATTTATGCCTAAGGTAGTGTCCAGTGTGGCTTTTAGCCAAACCATTCATTTGCCTACCTTTTATCCAAACCCACAGAATAAGGGTGAGAGACTTCTGTATTCTTTGGACATACACAGACAACTACACTTCTACTTGGACAGAACTAAAGCTTTCAGAAAAACTGAGCAACTGTTAGTGGCATATGCTGCAGGATCTCAAGGAAAGCCGGTCTCAAAACAGACCATTTCCAAATGGATAGGCCACTGCATTCATTTCTGATACTCACAACATGGCCAATCAGTGCCCAAGGGCATTAGGCCTCATTCTACCAGGGCAGCAGCCACTTCAGCAGCCTTTCTCAGAGAAGTACCAACCAAAGACATTTTAGAGGCTGCAACGTGGAGTTCAGTGCATACTTTTACAAAGCACTACCATTTACCTCTCTACTCTAAATCCAGAGCAGGTTTCGCCACTGCAGTTCTGCAGGGCTTTATTGCCTCTCCTAATCCTATTTAGGCCCAGCCACCCAACCTCAGCTTTGGGATTCAACCCAAGAGTAATGACTGCAACAGTGAAACACGATGAACATAGTACAGTTGTGTACCTACCATAAATGTAGATGTTCGAGTGTATTCACTGTTGCAGTCCGTTACCCTCCCACCGCCCCCCTTTTCTTTGCTGGGACTTGCCTATACTTCTCTATCTTATACAACCTATGTGGTGTATTTGCTTGTAGATGAAGGAAATGTTTATTTTACTGCATGCATAATTTTTGGCATAATTCTTTTTGTAGCCTACCATTTTGGGAGCACCTGACATCTGGGGCAAGAAAAACTGAAGTAAATGGCGTCGGTTGCATCTTTTATACCCCTGGCTCACTGATGTCAGGGAAGAGGCGACCGCAACTGACTCTAGACCTAGACTTTGGAATTCTGACCGACTGCGGGTAGCCTGCCAGCAGGGATAACCCAAGAGTAATGACTGCAACAGTGAGTACACTCTAACATCTACATTTATGGTAGGTACACAACTGTACTTTTCATCACCCAGTACTTGGATATGACAAACTCTTCTACAAAAGTTTGGCCCTTCTGTTGTCATCAAAGTAAAGGTAAAAAGGTAAATGGCCAACAGAGCTCTTAAAAGAAGAAAGTGGTGAGGAGGTGAATGAGGAAATGCCTGAGGGTTAAAGGTCCAAGGTCTTGTATGGAACAGTCGTATCACCTGACCCCCCCTCCCCCATTTCCCTCACCACAAATCCCACCACATTCCTCCATGTTCCTGTGTCTATCAATCCTCCCTATCTCTGATTAAAATGACAAGAAAGTAGGCTGCCACATGGTCTTTATTTGCAAAATACTGGGTAAAATGATGGAAAAAATGTTCTATAGGATGACTCGCAATTATCTAGCTTGAATTTTCTTTCACAATCGCAGTTCTAAGGACTTCATCAGTACTAAAAAACCAAATGCCTGTGGTACAGTCCCCATTGGTGAACTTAGTTCAGCACAAAGCAGTAGAATGACAATCGCAGGCTTCTACAAGCAGATTGTTTTTTATTAATCTTACATTCCTTCCTTCCTTTCTTCCTCTCCTTTACTTTCAAACTCTGATGGTCACCGCAGTGCTGAAGGATGCCTACCTCTACATTCCTCTTCACATGGAGCATGGATGCTTCAACATGTTTGAAGATGGTGGTTGGCATTACAAGTTTACCTCTGCATTGTCTTCTCCTTGTAGGGTCTTCATAAAGTACCTGGATCCATTACAGGCTTATTGCTGAATTAGACATTCACATTTACCCTTACTTGGATGACTGCTTGATTCAAGCCCAGTCTCAGGAAGGAGTAGAGTGAGCACTTGCTTTTTCCTTAATTGTTTTTGAAACCTCAGTTGTCCTTTCTCTCACCAGGTCCAGTCTAACTACTTGGTCAGTGGCCTGCTTGGAAGCTCAGATGGATTTTTCTTCTCAGAAGCTGCTTCAGGACAAAGTCTGTTTCCTGGAATGGTTCTTCTTAGGTATGTCTCTGAGGAGCCTAGTTTTTGTGACGGGAGTGCCTTATGGACAGTTGGGTACACGACATCCTCTATAATTAAAGTTGATATAGTACGACACCTTGTTGGGTAAAATTGCAGCAAAATCTTGAAAGTGTGTGGAAATGAGTACAACCAATCCTTAGAGAAAACCGCTTCTGTTCTTTGTGTGAGATAGGAACATTTATGGTGGATTCAACAGGTTCTGAAGAATCGGTGTTCATTTATTAAACATACACTTGAAAATCAACTCGACACAGATGCAGTGTTCAAAGCATAGAGTACTGTGCAGAGAGGTCCAAGTTCAGGGCACCTGGAACGGCAAACTGTTCAAGAAGCATATCAACATAAAAATGGTGAAAGCTGTGATTCAGATATTCACATCTGTCAAGAGAATATCCAAGTGGGAGTCCTTCAGTTCATTGCAGGCAACACCATTATGAAGTGTTACATGAACAAGTAGGAACTTAAAACGCCCATTTTACAGGCTTGCTGTGCAAGCTGGGGAGATTGCCTTAGAATTGGGGCTGTATCTTATGAACCCTTATGTCCAACCACTACGAAACAACTTTACAGATAGTTGGAGCTGGACAGAAGCAGATCCTTACAGATAGTTGGAGATGGATAGAAGCAGATCTTTACAAGTAGGTGCTGAACAGATGCATTTCTAAGACTGGTCCATAGGTGAGGTATACCAGAAGTGGACCTTTCACTTCTCTGAGCAATTGACAGCTGAGTAATTTCTGCTTCTGAGACGCACACAAGGAAGATTGGGCAGTAGATGCTTTCTCCTTCAGTGGGCAGGTTTGATTGTATACGCATACTCCTCCAATCACTCTACTCCCACATTGGTACTGAGTAAAGAAGAGGTCAGAAATGTCTTTGTAGTGCCCTTTCTGCAAAATGCAGTATTGGATGTCCTTCCATATCACTTTTACAGTCTTCACCTCTGGGATCTCCTGCCAAGGATAGTTGAATGTCTGGCTAGTATATCAAAGCCCTAATCACCTAGGAGTGCCATACATCAGACATATGGTGCCCGCACAAGTTTAGGGCATAAAGGTGACATACAGATGGTCCCAACTCAGAACTTCATTACCACCAGTCTGAATACCATTATAGTACATCTGTCTGAATGTCCTTCACTTGCTGGTTATACCAAGCCTACATCTTCAAAATAAGTGCACTGTTGAGGTTCTTTTTTTAATTAATTATTTTTCAGTGGGTTACATGTCATCCAAGAAAAGGAAATGGTGTGGGAGGCAGATTCCCCATGCAGACCATCCTGATAGATGCATGTTTTGTTTAGGTGTATCTCACGAGCACACTCAGTGTTCCATCTGTCAGGTTTTTGTACCCAAAACGTTATGTAGCCATCTTTCTTTCCTTTCCATTTATCTTTAAAACCAACGTCTTGAGCTGTTCGCCCAAGGTACCATAGCAGAATCTGCGTGCCCAGAGGTACAGCTGCCACTCAAGAAGAAGGCCAATAAGTCTAGGCATCTGTCCAACCTCCACCAGATGTCTCTCGAGATGAATGAAAACCTGGAGGAATGTCTGATATTACCATCAGTTTCTTCTGCCACTACCTTTTGGGAGGCTGGGACAGAACCTGCTTCTTGCACGTCCTTGAAGGCCTTGCAAACACTGCTGCAGATGTTGAGGGGGAGCCACAGCTGATTATATGAGGGGCCTAAAGGGATTCCTCCAATCTTTGTTACTGAAGAGGTGCCACATACCATGATTGAATCCAGGCAGGGTCTGAACCATCTTGTTTTGTCAGGGCTCACGCCCCCTTGAAGAAAAGACAAAAATTTAAACATGTGGTGTTAGCTACCAGGGATCCTCATTGAGAATGGCAGGACTTCACTTGAGGATTGTTCAATGCCTTGATGGCTTTGAAGCATCTTTAGGGGGGATTTGGTTCCCGCACCCCACCTTGGTCCTGTACCCTCAAAAGGGCAAGGGACCCAGAGTCCTCGGAGGAGGATTCTAACGCAGATGCTGACTCCTTAGCCCACACCTCTGAATTGCCGTCCCATTTACACTATGGTTTCGAAGGAGGAATCTGTCAGTTCTGATCCTCCTCTGGATGAACTCTCCTTTGGAGACATGGTCCTGCGTATGATGCAGCATTTCAAATGGCATTGCTCTCCGGGTGTCACACATCCAGAAAAGGTGTTTAGAGTTGTTACAAATATATTCTTCTAAACCTTCTGCTGTCCCTCTTGTATTAGTGGCTCTATTAGATACCTTCTCTGCTGTCTTGCTGGTAACGTTTAGCTCCAAAGAAGCCTCGCAGGCTCTGTAAGATACCAAATACCTTCAAGTTCCTATACAAATGCCCTTCATCGCATCCATCGGTGATTTCTTTGTCTACTGAAAAGCCCTCTTGGCTGTTACTCCCTTTTAAGCTCCTTCATCCTTTTGGATAAAGACAATAGAGCTCTGGACAGGATTGGTAAGAAAGTATACACTTCTGCTACTTTAGATGTTAGGGTTATAAATTGCTAGACTCGTGTAACAAGATACATTTTGTCTCCTTTCCCAGATTGGGAAAATTGTCTCTGATATGCCTAACTTGAGGGTAAGATCTCCGCTCTCTTCTTAATAGATCTTACTAGATTCTAGTTCTGAAGTTGCCTGTTACTCAGTAAAATGCAGCCATGATGCAGTTGGTGTACCTCCTCTAGGGCTGTTTCCTCCAGCTCTGTGATGAGGCATTATTCCTGGCTTTGTCTTCAAGCATTGCCAGATGTTAAAGTAAAACTTCTGGATGCTGCTCTGGATAACCAAAATTTGTTTGGGCTGCTCTGGATAACCAAAATTTGTTTGGCACTGTTGTGGCAGAGCTTTTTAAGACCTTGCAGGATTAGGGTAAGGTCATGAGATTTGAAGCACATCTTTTTCATCCATACTAGAGTTTCAGAAGAGCTGTCCTCGTAAGACTGCATTTTTGTGTAGATTGCCTAGACAGCCTTACAAGGGTAAGAAGGCTCCTAGGCGTGCTTTTTCTGATAAGCCTACTCAAACACCTAGGCCCCAGAAATGGTCCTTTCCTGACATATCTGCAGCCATCTGACTTTCTGCCATCCCTTCCTCTTGGACAGGTTCCTTTGTCCCTCGAGCTTTCCCTGTCCCTTCCAGTTTGGCAAAAGATCACCACAGACTCTTGGGTTCTTTCTGTTATTTGGCAGGGTTAATTTATAGCCTGAACCCCCCCCCCCTCCCCCAGTGTCCCTCAACCTCATGCAGAACAGTTTCCTCATTTTCCTGGGTCCGTTAGACAAGTGCACGATTCATCCATTTCCACAGACCGAGAGAGGATTAGAGTTTTATTCCAGAATGTTTCTGGTCTTTGGGAAAGAGGGATCTTGATGACCTGTCATGTGTCATTCTTTTCTGAAGACTTTTCTTATAGTGCCATCTTACCAAATGCTTTCTCTCCAGACTATTTCCTCTGTTGCTTCCCCAGGCTTTTCTGGTTTCCTTGGCTCTAAAGGTGCCGACAGTCATATTCCTATCCACCCTCTCTTCGGGAAATGTTTATTTTTCTTTCTTCCTCTCATTTTCAGTTCTCTGTTTTGCCCTTTGGGCTTTCAACAGCCCCAAGGGTATTCACCAAATGCCTAGCCCAAGTAGTCACCTTTTGCAGGCTTCAGGGCATTCAAATATTTCCCTGTCTGGGTGACCTCTTGCTTCAGGTCCCATCCCAGTCCAAGCTGGTGCAGGATCTTTATTTTACCCAGCTCATATTCCGCAGCCTGTGGTTCACTATCACCATCATCTCAAGATCAAAATTTTCTATGCTGCAGGATCAAAACTGTTACAATACTAGCCCCTCTTCCTGCCTTCACAGTTTTATTTCTTTCAACTTTTCTTTCCCTGCTTCCCCTGTCCACTCTTCTTGCCAGGAAGTTTCTCAGGGCTCTGGGTTCATGACTTCTACCATACCCATGCTTCCCTGGGCCAGGCTCCATATGCAGAAGTTTGTGGTACCAAAGATCAGTGTGGCTTCAACACTGCCACTAGCTAAAGTATTGAGTTTCTCTGCTCCCTTTTCACAAGCTGGAATTTCTCTGGTGAGTTCAGGTATCTCTCCATTCAGATGTTCCTTTCCAACCTCCTCAGCCTTCCCAGGAACTCTTCATGGATGCTTCAGAGTGGGGGTGAAGAGCTGCTTCAGACACCCTACCAGTGCAGGTCCTTTGTTCCCCTCAGCAGAGGACAGATCACATCATCTAGGAAATAAGGGATGTCATACTGACCCTAAAAGCTTTCCACTTGCTTTGGTTGCTGGGTCCCTTGAAGGTTTATACAGACAACACCACAGTCATGTAGTACATCAGCAAATAAAGGGCACAAGGTCTTACCTTCTTTGCAAGTTAGCCATCCAGGCATGGGAAATGTTCATCAATCTGCAGGTGACCCTATTTTCAGTCTACATACCTTCAGAGTGTTTGAGGCATATTCTCTTGGCAGGTCCAGGACACAACCTCATGATCGGATGCTTCACAGAGTTGCGTTTCTGGATGTAGTTTATCAGTGGGGTATTCCTCGAGTAGCTCTCTGCTTCCCCTTTGAATAGGCAACACCCTCAGTTCTGTTCCATTGTCCCAAGTCCTTTGGCTTGGAAAGGGAGTGCCATGCCCTTCTACTAGAAAGGAATGTTCCTGTATGCCCCCCCCCCCCATTCTTATTCCCAAGGTCCTTCACAAAATTGAGGACGAGACTCCAAAAATCTTGTTGTTTTTTACTCCCTTTTTGCCCAGACAACACAGGTTACACCTCTTATTCCATTTGGTCAGGGGCAGTCATCACAAGTTACCTCGTTGCATGGATCTTTTAACACAGAACAATGGATCTGCCCCTCACCCTTATCTGTTCACTTTTCAACTGACACTTTGGGCGATAGGGTTTTGATGCCTTTCTGACGTCAATTTTCTGAAGACGTGCTTAGGGTTATGTAGGAGGTTAGGAAACCCAGTGCCAGAAAATCATACATGTCCAAATTGAAGAGGGTTTCTGTTTGGTGTCTTAAACATCACTAGGACCCCTTTTTAGTGGGTATTCCCTTGGTTCTTTCCTGCCTTTGTGAACTGCTACATGCTGGATTGGCATATTCTTCAGTAAAAGCTGACTTGTCAGCCATTTCTGCCTGTCTGCCACTGACATCTCCTTTGGCCTCTAGATTTGAGGTCAAGCAGTTTTAAGGTGTCCTTCATATTAAACCCCATGAGAAAGCCCAGTCCTTTTTGAGATCTTAATTCCGTCCTTGAAAAACTGTTTATGGCTCTTTTTGAGCCAGAAGACCGTCTTATTGGTTGCTTTAACCTCTGTTAGAAGGGTGTCTGAGAAACACGGTGTGTCTCTGTATGAGTCCTCCATTTATGCCTGAGGTAGTTAATGAACTATCCTTTAGTCAGTCTATCCAGCTTCATTCTTTTTTCCCTTCTCAGCAGTTCATACCTTGAACTCTCATAGATGGCAGAGAGATAATTTGACAAAACAAAGGCCTTTCGTAAATCTGGTCAGTTTTTTGTTTCTTTTCATACCAGGGCATTGGGTTTGTGAGTTTCTAAACGAACCATCTCCTCCTGGTTTTCCAGGGCCATTTCTTGGTTATACTTTTTAGAAGCAAACAGTTGTCTGTTAGGGCTCATTCTACTAAAGCAGTGTGGCTTCCTTGGGGGCTTTCTTCAAGGTTTTGGAGACCAACTCCATCCGTGAAGCTGCGACTTGGTCTTTTGGTTCGCACACTCCAAAGCCAAGAACACAGGATCCATGGGACCAGACAACATCCCAGGCTGCGTCCTGGATGAACTACAGAACGAACTGACACCCCACCTAAGTACCATTTTCAGTCATAGCCTCACCTCAGGCTATGTGCCTACTGAATGAAGCACAGCAACAGTTATCCCACTCCACAAAGGGGGTGCCACCATGGACCACAGAAACTACCGCCCCATTAGCCTGACGAGTCTGGTCTGCAAGGCCATGGAACATGTCTTGGGGCTTATAAACAGACATAGGTAACCTCCAAACCCTGGACCCCACTCAGTTTGGGTTTTGTAAATGGTAGATCATGTCTACTAAACCTGATTGACTTCTTTGAAGCAGTCAACAAAGCCGTAGACGGGGGCAAGGTAGTGCACACGGCCTATCTTGACCTCGCCAAGGCTTTCGATACCATCCCCCACTCTGGGGTTATAGATAAACTCACTAAACTGGGCATAAATCCCTATGTCACAAGATGGGTGGCCAACTGGCTCACTGACCGAACCCACACAGTAGAAGTAGCAGACTCCAAGTCTGACTTCAGACCAGTGACGAGTATCACAGGGTTCGGTCCTGGGTCCTCTCTTGTTCAGCATCTGTTTCTCTGAAGTGCAGGGCAACACCGAAGGTCTTTGGCTAACAAAGTTTGCAGATGACTGCAAACTGGGAGCCATAACAGAATCACCTAATGATGCAGACATTCTACAAAAAGGCCTCAGACAGATGCTTGGTGTCAGTCATGGTCTCAAGCTCAATGCCAAGAAGTGCATTATCATGCCCCTTGGGAAAAACTCTGTACTCATGAACTACCACATAGGTGGTAGCTCACTAAACACCGAAAGTGTGATGAGACCTCGGGGCACAGGTGGACTGTAGTCTCTCCTTTGATAACCACATTGCCACAGTAGTCAGGAAATCCTTCTACGTGGCACACCTCATCACTAAAGGGTTCTCCTCTAGAAAAAAGGAGGTCATTGTTCCTCTCTACTCATCCCTCATCAGACCCATTGTAGAGTGCAATGCCCCATTTGGCATGCATCTCACAAGGCACTTACAACAATTGGAAAGGCCACAAAAATACCTCACTAAGATAATTACCGTCCTCAAACAGATGCCATACGCAGACCATCTCAAAAAACTCCAGCTGTACTCAGTCGCATATCGCCTACTCAGAGGCAATCTCTGCCTAACATACAAAGCTACGTCAAGCTGTTGGACATGCTCCACTTAAAAAAAATTCCACATGCTCCAGGGACCTAAACCTTGTCAACACAATAAACAGAACATGCTGGAGGGATAGATTCCTGTCCCAAAGACATCCCATACTCTGGAACAAACTACCCATTCATGTCAAGTAAAGCTCCTCATTGGCCCTCTTGAAGAAAAATCTTGACTGGATGGGAAATAGAAAATTCACCCTGGGGATCACTTATGCAGCACTGCTCAACAGGAGCCCAGGAAAATAATTTTCTTGGGTGGCGAAAGCCAGGCAACCTTTTTGGCTAGGCTTGTATAGGCCCCAGGGCTGATAACCTAGTACCTACCTATGAACATTCACCAAACATTACAAATTGGATGCCATTTCTGGGGCCAGGGCAGGTTTTGTCAAGGCTATCCTGCATGGGTTTGTGGAGGGCCTCTCCTTGCCTTCCTCCTCCCTCCCCTCTCCTCAGATTTTGTACTCTCCAAGACTATGAATACTGCAACAATGATGTGGAAGGACATTGTACAGTTATATAAAATCTTGCCATGACAGTATATGTCCTCCTTTTCCCTGCTTAGTATTCACTTATTCTCTCCGACTCCGTGCTTTTTCTTCCTTCCATGGGAAGCATTTTCTTACTGGCCAAGAGGTTCTTCTCTTTCTTTGCTTTTCCGAATGTACATGTTCTCCTTTCCACTGGGGGTTCTGGTTCTCCTGGGGCACTTCAGTTCTGGGTTGGGAGTGTCCTTTCATCACCTTTATGCCCTATGCTTGTGCTGAGAGCATACATCTGACGCACAGCACATCTAGATAATTAAGGCTTTGGTATACTGGCTGGACATTGGGTTATCCTTGGCAGGAGATCCCAACGGTGATGAATACTGCAACAGTGAAAAGGACATCTACGGTTGTGGTAAGATTTTATACAACTGTGCTTTCTCCATCCTGTTTGAAGGTATTGTTGGAAAAAAACTTTCATTATGCTGTAGCACATAAACTGCTTGCCTCAACTCCAGATGTACCCAAACCTGTGGACACTTTGACAGCATGAATGATGTGGCTTTGCTACCTTTTAGACACCTATTTCAGAGAATAAGCTTAACAGTGATTAGAAGCTATGAAACCTGCTGCAAGACAAGTTTTCTTGCTAAATGGAAGAGATTTGTTTGCTGTGGTGGCAAAGGAGGGAAACCACTCCAGTTCAGCAGCACTCTCTCTGATTGTAGAGATTTTCAGAGTTGCATGGATCAAGGCTGTGCTGTGACTTGTTGAAAGTACATTTTTCAGCCATTTCAACCTGCATGCATGCATGTGTCCCCCTCATTACTTCCTGTTAAGTAGTTCCTTCTTAAAGGGGCATGTTACATCTGAAAGACCATATGAAAGTCACCGCCCCACCATGGGACTTGAACTTTGTATTGTAAAAATTGACCCAAGCTCCCTGTGAACCTGCTGCTCCATTATCCCCCAAATTTGACCTTGGAGACAGTTCTTTTTGGTAATGGTTGTATTGGTAATGACTGTATGTGCAGAAGGATTTCAGATTTACAGTCCGTGAAATGCACAGGTTTTTTTTTATATTTCCCAAGGAAGGACAGGGTCAGCTTCTATACAAACCTTCCTTTATACTTAATGTGTTCTTATAGGTAAATCCAAAACCAGTTTTTGCAATTTCCTCTTTTTCTTAATACACAAAATAAGAGAATTCTTCATTGCTTGAATGAACATAGGTAACTGAGATGCTACCTAGATACCACCAAAGACATGAGAAGAGGTGATCTGCCTTTTTTCTTTGGCAACTAAGCAAGAAAGGAAAACCAGTGTGTAGAAACTGTCCAGTGGTTAGGTTATGCAGTTTTGCTTTGTTCTGGTCATGTCAAAACTGTTAGGTCTGTTTTAGGATGTGTTCTGTTAGGTCTTATGACCATCACTAACCTTTGTCAGACAAGTACTGAGGCCATCTTGGAGGTATTCACTTTGGCCCTTGGTATACACTTTTCAGACTTTTTTTTTTTTACTGACTCTACATCTGGAAACATGAGCAGACTTTGCCTGGGTCATTCTGCAGCCTACACCTAGACACTAACCAACCACCATATAACTAAAAGCTTTGAGAATATTGTCTGTAGTTTTGGCTGCTGCAACAGTGATCCATATGAAAAACATAGTATAGCTGTGGGAGGAACTTGCTGTAATAGTAGATGGTTCACTTTTCAGCAGTGGTGGCTGGTGACTTCAAAGAAAGTGGGGGGTGCTGGAAGCTTCTAAATGAGTGAGGCTAATTGAGATGGGTGACACTTTGACAAGGTCAGTGACTGTTCTCTGTGATTGAACAGATGGAATCACTTTCATCCCATGACTGCCTCGCAGGTACCCACTTCTTCATGGACTATGCATACCTCATTTTTTCAACCTCCCTAGACCCCAGTGGAATACGTGTGGAAGAAGGAACTGAATTAAGCCAGGGTATGCACCCCCAGAACTCGTAGGGTTTTAGTTTCTCTGAGGTGCAACTTGATAGCTTTTTTATAACTTACTTATCCAGTGATGGCTTGAAGAAAACTCATAGAAAGAAAAGAGATTGTCTTTTTTTTTTTCCTTACAAGAAAGAATTAATTGTGTCTTGTTACTTCGGCTTTTCCAGGTTACGGGTCGCCAAAGCGGAACTCCGGTCTGCTAATGATTGGCAGTAGATTTTCATGGTGCCAAGGTGCCAGCTCACTTCCCAACCTTCAACGAAGGCGCGCCCATTTGCGCATGTCTTTCGAATGCCACTCTACCACGGGGAGGACATGAGACTCCGCACAGAAGGTGCTACAGCCGAGAATCGAATGGGAGAACCTCTTGCTGTGAGGCGACAATGCTACCGCTGCACCACCGTGGCTTACAAAGAATACGTTGTATCTTAAGCTTAATATTCAAAGTTATAAAAATAATTTCCAATAAACTGAGATGACAGTTTACAATGATGTATAAATATTCTGTGGGAGCAGTGCCTGTCTGCCTACCCCTCCCCCCAAAAAGTTGCTTTCTGTGTGCCCCTATAGGATTAGAAATAAATGTAAAATCTCAAATGGCCACAGGTTTGCATTGTACACCTGAGAGTATAGTGGAGGAAACCAGAGCATGTGGATAAAACGTGCATAAAACAAGAGAATTCATTATTTTATTTACTTATCCTTTGACAGGCTTAGTTCTGGTAGGCTAGTGGCCTCTTCAGGGGAGACCAGAGGTGGTATTTCTACTACTAGGGGAGACGTGTCCAGGATGGCAGTGATGAACTTCTCTTGCTCTTTTCAATATGTGCTGTGAGCTCTCTTACATCCAGCTGAGCTACCACCAACTTAAGCAGATGAGACTTCAATCTAATATCTCATTCGGAGGATGATGTGCTCAGGAGTGCAGCACCCCCCCTCCCCCCAAGTACTCTGCCACAGTATCAACAATTCAATCACCTATAGTGAGAAAAGACACGACAGTCTTGTAGTCTTTAAGCACCAAAGGTGAGTGGTGCTATCTTTTGCACCATTGGTACTATAATAGTACATGCAGACTCCACATAAAAAGAGTTGAGGCCAAAATCTCAACTAGATAACCATGTTCCGTGAACAGCAGTGCTACTGTCTGCACCACTGTGCTGCTGCCCAGATGTTCTTCGTGTTTCACTGTTGCAGTCATTACATGTGGGTAATCTGCTGGCAGGTTGCCCTCAGTTGGCCTGAATAACAAAGTCTTGGGTCCTGCGTCGGTTGCTGTCTCCTCTTCCATGACATCAGGTCGTCAGGGGTATAAAACATGCAGCCGATGCCATTTTATTCAGTCTTTCTTGCCACGTGGTGCCCGAAGCAGAAGCAGTTTGCAAGTGCCGGTCGGCCGACACCTGAAATTTTCATTTTCGAGTTTCAGAACCGAAGTCTTCAAACTAAAGCTAAGTATCCCACTGGGGAAACTTTTTCTTACTCCTTACCGATGTCAGTAAAAGTTAATAATTGCAATTCTTGTGGGAAGCAAATACCTCCATAAGGATTTTAATTTGTACTGTATTCCTTGCTTAGGCCGTGATCACAACGTTCCTTGCTGTCGGTTTTGTGCTAGATTTAACCAACGCACTATTAAGCATCTGTATATTTTTGCTTCTAAATATGTTGGTTCAAGATTTACTTATCCTGAAATGTTGTCTGTTAGCAATCCGACTACCGGAGTTCATAAAAAAACGCTAAGAAAAAGACAGAGACAGACCGTCGAGGTCTAAAACTGACGAAGCTTCTCCTAAGCCATTCGCCGGTTCGCCGGTACTCAGTGAGGCGCCTTCGCAGCCCCTGATACCCGCTGCTTTTGAGTTGCAGGCCTCTACCAAGACCTATTCGGAGTCCGGTATGCCACGAGATTCTCAGAGTATTGAACCCGCAGATGTCTGTCCCTTGGATGGGTCCGGAGCCGCTGAGCAGGCACCGGCTTCTGAGGGTGTTTTCAGGCCTCAACATTTTTATATTAAACCGATGCCAGCAACAAAACAAGGTCAAAAACAACTTTATTGTCTAAAAAAACAACGCATGAGCCACGTGCTCAGGCCCCTATGCCTAAAGTACAGATGATCAAAATGGCTGAGGATTTAATTACCATGATCTGGTGTTCCCAACCCCCCCCCCCCTCCAAACCCCCAAAAGAGGCCTATGCAAGGCACTGATTATGAATCTTCAGATCAGGTTTCCATTTCTTCTGATTCCTGTTCTGATCAGGAATTTTCTATTCCGTCCTGTGAGGATTCTGATGCAGAGGAATCCATCCCATCTGCGTCTCCGTCTCCTCCTGAGGATTATTCTTTTGAAGAGACTTTGCATACTTTAAGGGAACATTTTCACTGTGAGAGTCAGGACTTATCTGAATCAAAAAAGAGGCTTAGGGATTTCCTCCTTCCTCAGCATAGGCCTTTGGCAATACCTCCTGTATTAGACATTGTGGATGATGTGTTCTCGGAATCAAGCAAGGCTCCTGATTCCCTGCCTCTGGCTCCTAGTAAGCCAGACAGATATTACAGATATCCATACTTGGATAGGAGGAAGCTTCTCTGTTCACCAGTAAGAGTGGGGAGCTCTGAGCAGCCTATCTGTCCCTGGAGGAGTGGTCTCAGCAAAGTAACTACTAGCTTATTGGCAATTTTGGGCCATTTCCTCTCTTTCAAACTCCCTGCCTTAAAAACCCACTTTAGCACGGTTTTGCGCTTGTAACAGACTCAGCACAGCTCCTCGTGGTGTCCTGCAGAGTTCTACAAGCAGCAGAGAGCGAGAGAGAGAATTTAACAGATTGTAAGTATTTTTTTCTACTTTCCTGCCAGCGACTGTTTAGTCTTGCCGAAAAGCGAGTTTTCTAACTATCTGAGTTCTGCAAAGTTTGTTTTTCTGCATTTTTGTGTTTTGCACTTTAAAAGTTGTTTTTTTTTTGCCTTGTTTAATTGTTGTAGGCTACACACTCAAGTGCGCTAGCCTATCTAAAGCATTTACTGTGTTATTGTGCCTAGTATCTGTTGTATAGTGAAAAAAGAAAAAATATATATATATATATCCTAGTTTCCCGCCTTTTCTGAACTAGAATATTCCAGTTTTCAGGTCTTGCTGAATTCTAGGCTGTCATAGTTCCTGTGTTGCCCATATCCTTACTTGGATAGGAGGAAGCTTCTCTGTCCACCAGTGAGAGGGGGGAGCTCTGAGCAGCCTATTTGTCCCTGGAGGAGTGGTCTCAGCCCAGTGACTAGTAGCTTATTGGCCGTTTTGGGCCATTTCCTATCTCTTTCAAACTCCCTGCCTTAAAACCCGCTTTAGTGCATCGCGCAGCGCCGTTTAAGCAGTTTTAAACTGTTCCTGGCTCCACAAAGTCTGCTCTTCAATTTTCCCCTTAGAACTAGTCAGACTGTCAAAATAAGCACTCAACCTTCATTCTAGAGCCCAGCACTTGCTCAAATTTCTCAGTAAGCACTAACCAACTTTAGCACTACACCCCCTTATACTATCCAGAAGTACAAGGCTCCCTATTCGTCCATTCCAGACAATCAGTAAATCAGTTTTTTAAACCATCCAGGCATGTGCAAAGTGCAGTTTCAGTTATACTCTCCAGTCCAGCGGGTGAATCTGGGAATCTTAAGGCAATGTAACTAAGAATCCAAAAAATACGAAGTTAAACTCAGAACCACAAGAACAAGCCGTGAACGACTCCAGGCAGTCAAAAAAAGGTTTATTTAAGCGCTTTTCGTCAGTTTAATAAGCTGACTTCTTCAGAACATAAAACAAAGACCACTGACAGTTTGATCCTTATAAAGGCGTAACCCTCATTAAGGTATTCAAGCAGTAATTCAATTAGTCTAATTAACATGAAGTAAATTGAATTTTAAAAAGAGAATGGATGAATTTAAAAAGGAACTGTTTAAAAAGACAGTAACCGATTAATGGTAGCAAACTGAACAACCTTGTAGGTGTGCCTACAACACAAATACATAAAACAATCAAATACATAAAACAATCTGTTGATGTGAAAGTGAATCCTGTGGAATGTGTTGCTTGTTGCAACCTTTAATAAACTACTATACCACAGTAATGTTGACTTTTATACAGCTTTAGAACCTTAGTTTTATTTTGTTTTATTTTACTGTTAAATCAAGATTCTAAAGCTACCCATGTCGTTGTGTAGAAGGTAAAAACCTCAAATACCCCAAAAGTTGTTGTAAGTTTTAAAAAACACGTTAGAAAACATGGTAAAAAATCAGTTTATAAACTAGTTTAGAAAGAAAAATTAATGTCGTATTTTTATGTTTTTATATATTTATGTGTAATTGTAGAACAATAAGTAGGTATACTACAATATTTGATGATACTGAAAACTGATACTAAGAGTTAATATTACTTAAATTAATGCTTAATGTTAATTAAAATAATATTCGCACAGCAGATTTTAAAAACATAACAAAAGGTTAAAAACACATGGTTGTTTGTATGTGATGGTACTACAAAAAGCGCTACAAAGAGTGTATGAAAAGTGTGTTAAATACAAGGTGTGTAAATGTCACACATACCACATATACTTGATGAATTTCAAGTGATATTTTTTGAGTAATGTTATATTATAATAATTTTTAATAATTTTTATAATTTTTAATAATTGTTTATTTTTATGTATTGTATTAATGATTTAAATTATTTATGATAAGTTAGACATACCTAATGTAGTGAAAATCATGATCAATTAGTTTTAATGAATTCATAATCACGTTTGATGGAACTAGCTAGTTCACGAAAATAATCATAACAGACGTGAAAACATAACAGACATTAAACCCATGAAAGACCTGAAAAACAATACATGTATGCATAATAAACAGAAAATGTATATATACACATAAATGTAGATTCCATAAAGGGGGTGTGTGTCAAGTGACAATATCTTCATCTTTTCAAACTAGTTAATTTTAATAGGCTTCCAATTGAACAAGTCTCGTTCAGTCCTGGGAAGCTGTATGCATTTAGTTTTACCTGCCATTTCAGTTCCAATTCTTCCAGTTTCAGATTTCTGGGACCCCCACTGGGGTCGATTTTTACATGGTCAATCGCCATGAACCTGAAACTGTGATTTGGATGACCTGCCGTATGTTTAGCAAGTGCGTTCTCGAGTTTCCCCTTTTTGATGGTATACAGATGTTCATACATCCTTTCACGTAGTCTTCTTTCAGTCTTACCAACATAAAATGCTAAACAGGATGTACACTTAGCTAAATAAGTAATATGGTTGGTGTTACAATCAAATTTATTCCTTAACCTAAATTTTTGTTTGTTCAGAATAAAAGAATTACCCTCCTGGACGTGTTTACAATAATTACAATTGTGACATTTATACATTCCAGGGCATCTCACTATGGGTACATCATGTTTTTCTAACACGTTTTTGATGTTTAGCCCTTTCCTGTAAACAATCATAGGGTGGTCACCTAGTTTTTCAAATGGGTCATGTTGTATTTTAAACAAGTCCCAGTTTTTCTTCAGTATAGATGAACACAAGGTGCTTTTTATATTAAAGGTAGTAATGAATTTAACAGTGCTTAGCTCGTTGTTTAATCGGCCACTAGTTGGAACATTACTCCCTTCTTGGTCACATAAGTTCTTGTCGACCAAGATGACACTGTTGTCGTTGGTCAAATTTTTAGTGTTGGTCTTCAGGAGGGGTAAAGACACCTTATTGTGTCTTTTATCCATTACTTCCTGGACTATTGGGTCAAGGAAAGTTACCGGGTAGCCTCTATGTATAAACATTTCCCGTATGTAAGCACATTCCTGTTTAAAATCCTCGTCCAGGCTGACCATTCTGAAGTTTACCAACTGCCCCTTCACAACAGATTTCTTCTGATAGTGAGGGTGGCAGCTGGTGTAGTGGAGGAAAGTGTTAGAGTATGTTGGTTTCCTAAAATGTTTGCAATAAACAAGTTTAAGTTGTAGTTCTTACTAAGATGGATGTCAAGGTAGTCGATACTGTCACAATTAAACGTGTGAGTAAATTGCAAAAACTCAGTAGTGTGGTTGAAGTAGTCAATAATTTGATTACTGACATTTTCGCTGCCTTTAAGTAAAATGAAAATGTCGTCCAGAAACCTTGTGTAGTATACAAAGGACTCAAAGAACAAGTTTCCTTTAAAGACAAACTCAGATTCCCAGTACGCCATAACCAAGTTAGCCACACTTCCTCCACAAGGTGATCCCATGGCAACACCTATTTTTTGCAAGTAGAATTCTTCACAGTGGCAAAAATAGTTGTTTGTTAAAACTAAATCCAACAGGACAGAGACTAAATCTGTTTCCTGGTGGGAGCTTTATGTTTCTCAAGCATAAGTCCCACCCATTCTAATGCTACCTCATGGGGAATGCTAGTGTAAAGGTCTTTTACGTCGATTGTGAGGAAGTTGTAGCTTTTGTCAAAAGGCAAGGTGTCAATATTTTTCAAAAAGGTCCAAGAATCTTTGCAAATTTGAGTCTCCTTAACCAAGTATTTTTGTAAAATTGCGTCCAATACCTTAGCACAAGAGTAAGAAGGAGATCCCCTACTGTCTACCAAAGGTCTAAGTGGTGGATTCTCAATACTCTTGTGTATTTTAGGGATACCAAAGATACTTGGATATCTAGGAAATGACGTTACTAGGTAGTTGTATGTCTTTTGGTCTATTAGGGCATCAATAAACAAATCCTCAATGCAGTTTCTAATGATGCTGTAAGCCCTGTTTACCTCACTACGTGAACTGTGTTCATATGCTTCGGTGTTTAGTAATTTATACATTCTGTCATGGTAGTCACTCATGTTGAAAACAACTAATCCACCCCCCTTGTCAGGTTTACAAAACCTAAGCCGTTGGGTGGTAAGGAAGGACATTATTTCCCTTTCATCATTGTTCAAGTTGGTAAGTGTGGACCTATTGTCTCTATAGGTATTCGTGTGTCTTATGTCTAGTTCACAACATTTCTCGAACAAGTCGAGAGCAGGATGTAATGGGGGGTTGTAAGTACTAGGAACATGGAGACTATCAGACAGACGAAACACGTCACCCATCAAAACGTGGAGATTAAGTTTCCTAACAAACAATTTGATATCCAAAATTGTGTTAGTCATGTCCCATTGTTTAGATGGGACAAAAGTAAGTCCTTTAGATAATAGGTCAACTGTTTCAGGCCCAATTTCTACGTCACTAAAGTTATACACTTTAAAATCACCCCTAGTGTTTAAGATAATAGAAGGTACTAGTTTACTACTCTCCAATGGGACAGACTCATAAGCACCGCAACTAGACTCATTTAAAGTGGTGTCAAATTGCTGCGGTTCTATAGTACTCGTGCTTAACTCAAGGACAGTCTCAGTAATGTCCAAAACAGTGTCAGAAGCATTATGACCATCAGTTGAGATTGACAATAAATCCATAACAGGTCGAGGGTTTATTTCCTGTAAACATTGTAGACCCGTTTGTCTTTTACTACATTCTGTTGGTAGTTCTTCTGCTTCGGTTTGGCCCCGGTGAAGGGGCCCTGCTGAAAATTTGGGTCTCGTGCCTGTTGTCTGTCAGGTTGAGCACTTCGAAGTCTATTACGCCATGGGGTACCCCTACCTCCTTGTCCTTGTTGGTTAGATGGCCCTAGGTCGAAACTGATGTTGTCGGACTCGAAGTCATCAACAAGGTCACAAGCTCCTTGTTGAACGACATTCAGGTCCTTATTATATTGGTAAGATTTTTTAGGGTTTACCATTCCCTTTCCCCAAACTTGGGCTACAGGTGGGATGGGGTAGGCAGTACCTGAACCATATGCTTTAATGTCCCTGTCGAGTTTTTTGATTTTATTAGACTCCAGTTTAGACATATATTGGTCAATACTATTAAATATACGGTCATAATCGTATTTGTATCTACCAAATTTGTAGTGAGTTTGTATACTAGTGTCCAAATCCGTTACAAACCTCGACAGGTCAATGACAGAGTTTTTGTAGTGCTTAATAATAGTCTCAATTAGTTCAAAACCTTGTCTGTCAAATAAAGATACCAAGTCTTTATGGAAGGTAGACCCATTTTCCAAACCAGTAGGGTAAGATACCCGTCTCAAACCTTTGGGGACTACCTTTCTAGATAGACATTCTTGAAAATAAGAAATTTCCAACTGGAGCTTTTTAAGTTTAAACATGAATCAAAAAGTTTAAGTTTATTACCTATTAAATCATTGTCTTCCTCCATTAGCTCCCTACTGTTTTCATTAGGTTCAGCGTTATAGACACTATTTAAACAAAAAACATTCTCTAACCAAGTTGTAAAAAAAAGAGGTTAGTGTGGTACCTTTAAGTTTTGGCAGTCCACTCCTAGATGGACCAGGAAGTTGCCTCTGTGCTTCCTCATGAGAGCCTTCAGGATCAGCAACTCTGGAAGGCAGTAGTACTTCATTTGGACATCCCAAATGTCTTATAGGTACACTCTGGTTTGAATTAAATCCGTTTAAATCCACTCCATCGATACTGTCACCATGTGTCACCACGTTTGGTGTTAAAATGTGATTAATTCCACGTAAAGGGAGCGTTTTGTTGCTCCTGTTGATGCTGGAGCCCACCTCAGGCATTCCAACAGCGTTACTGCAACCTCGTCCGAAAACAGCGTTAGATAGCTCCTCTCCGTCGTTAGCGTGAATCCTCTCACCTGACACTCCATCCACGCTAGGTTGAGGGAGAGTGAGCATCCCTTCTACCTCGTTGCTAGTTTGCCACCTCACTGACTCTGATAGAGACAGTACCGTTTGCTGTAGACCACGTTGGTCTAAGTCTAACTTGTCAAGCCTCAAAAAAATACCATCAAGTTTGGATGCAACGACATCCCAGGAACTGCCCATAGATGGGATGAGGTTGACATCCGTGTTAAGGCACTCTTAAGGCAATGTTACAGCTGCTTTATGTACACAGACAACCCTCTCCTCCTTCCACCAGACTCAAATATATGTGAGAGATGCAACTATACAGCCAAACTGGAGGCCGAGCTCTCTCAACCCAAGACTGGCACAGTCAGTCAGGAGGAGAAGGAAACCACTCGCACCACACAACCAGTCTCACATAGACCAATCGCACCAGCAAACAAGACACATAAACTCACAAAAACATACTCGGAGGCTCTAAATAAAAATCTGACAAAGCAACAGAGACCTCTAAAGCAGACATCCAAGCAACCGCTACCCCACAACAACTTTCACATATGACATACTTCACAAAGTCAGTGTGCCACGCAGTCGCAGCCCCTAAGGCTAAATAACACACCTAATACACTAGTAATTGCCAGGCACACTGACATCCCACTCACCAGACTGAACAAAGAGAGAAGGTCACTGTGAGCTGCCTGTCGGGTGCCAGGATCCGCCACATAACACAAGCACTCGGGTCACTCCACAGCAGGTACAAATATGACTGTCATTGTCCATGTTGGTGTGAATGACCTGAGACCTACCTCCCTGGACTACATGAAAAGAAACATAGAGGAGCTCTCTGATCATGTAGCCCAGGCCGGTATGACCCTGACCCTGAGTAGCATCTTGCCCTCACCAAGAATGATGCCACAGTATAAAGACAAAATGATCAATTTTAACAATTGGCTAAGCTATTGGTGTCATTCAAAGGGGATCCATTGTCTGTCAGCCTGGGATGACATGCTCGACAAGCCACGTTGCTTTGCCAGGAATGGCTTGCACCTGTCACCCTTAGGCTTTTGAATACTGGCTAAGGCTCTTGCCACCCCCATAGTGCCTTTTTTAGGCAGGGCTCAAACGACAAACCCACCTCCATAGACAATACCAGAAACAAAACAATAAGGGTAATGCTACTCAACGCCAGAAGTCTACAGCTCAAGATGCATGCACTCGAGGCACTCCTCAGTATGGAGAAAATCAATATCTGTACAGTAACAGAAACCTGGTTCAAGGCCTCAGAGAGCACCCCAGCACTACCAGGATTCAACTCGTACCATTCTTTTTGGCCCCAGAACTCGGACCAAAATACTAAAGGCAGGGGAGTATCCATTTTTATCAAGGATACACACACCTCCAGGTTAGTGGCACTGCACAAGGCAGCGCAAACCATCCATGTGCAACTAACAGTAGGTAAAACTGCTTTTCAGTTTGTAGCCTGCTACAGATCACCCACCTTGTCTCAGGACCCCCACTCGGCATTCTTGAGAACATTGGAGAATATGAAGGTCTCACCAAACACCATGATATTGGGGGATTTCAACTACCCAAACACTGACTGGGAAAACTACTCAAGTACCAACTCTTTCTCCCAATGGTTCCTGGAGTTTATAAACTCAAATGCCATGAAACAACTGGTCACCATTCCCACAAGAGGTGACAACATATTGGACTTGGTCATCACCAACATGGGGGCTCTATGTTCCACACCAGAGGTAAACCCCTTGTTGGTAAGATCAGACCATAAACTAATCACAATGGGCATCCACATCCCAACCCCACCTCCAGCCAAGGAAACCACTGTGAAAAATTTCTCAAAAGCAAACTTCACACTTCTCAAGACCGAGGTGGAATGTTTCAAAGCCCCCGGGCTAATGGAAATTGCTACCCAAACCGCAGAATCCTTTACAAATGCACTCAATGAGCACCTACGGGAATGCATGGATCGTGCCATCCCGAGTAAAACTAAGACTCACTCCTCCAAAAACCGAAGACCAGTCTGGTGGACCCCGGCCATAAATAAGCTATACAACAGAAGGAGGAAACTATTAGATGAGGCAAAATCCCAAAAAGGGAAGGCATCCCTGATCAGTACTAGCAAGAAACTTCGATCCCTCATAAAATCATCGAAGGCTAGCTTTGAAAGAAAAATCGCCAAAGACACTCAAGTTAATCACAAGGCGTTCTTTAGCTGCGTCAATAATCTGGGTGGCAGCTATCAGATCTGCTCTGAGCTGGTGCAAAATGGCACAAAATACACTGTACCCACTGACATTGCCAACATCCTGGCGGACAGGTTCAGTGCAAACCCCCCCCCCCCAAAAGAGCCAGTGTCTATCCCAGAAGAATGCAGTCCCCCAGACATCACAGACACACAGGTGAAAGTAGCTCTCTCCAAGATAAAAAAACACAGCATCAATGGGACCGGATGGTATCCCGGGCTGCGTCTTACATGAGCTCCAAAATGAACTAAACCCTCACATAAATTCACTGTTCCAACTCAGCCTTACCACAGGTTATGTACCCAAAGCATGGCGTACAGCAACAGTGATCCCGCTCCACAAAGGTGGCGCCATAACGGATCCCGGGAATTATCGCCCTATAAGCCTGACTAGCCTGGTCTGCAAGGCTATGGAGCGCATCATCGTGGATCTCATAAACAAAGAAGTTGGGAACCTCCAAACACTGGACCCTACCCAATTCGGCTTTGTTAAAGGCAGATCTTGTCTCTTAAACCTAGTTGACTTCAAAATAGTAACCAAAGCCATTGATGAAGGAAAGGTAGTCCACACAGCCTACCTGGACCTCACAAAGGTCTTCGACACAATACCCCACTCTGACATCATAAATAAGCTTACCAGCTTAAATAGTAACCCATATGTCACAAGATGGGTTGCAAACTGGTTTAGGGATAGAACTCACATGGTCAGAGTCGCGGTTGCCATGTCCGACTCTAAACCGGTTACAAGTGGCGTCCCACAGGACTCAGTTCTGGGACCCCTCTTGTTCGGTATATACTTCTCTGAGGTACAGGCAAACACGGGAGGACTGTGGCTTACCAAGTTCGCAGATGATTGCAAACTGGGAGCCATAATCCACTCACTCACTGACACAAGCATCCTCCAGAAGGGCCTTATGGAGACTGATACCTGGTGTCAGAACCATGGCCTCAAGCTAAATGCCCAAAAGTGCATAGTCATCCCTTTTGGGAAAAACAAAGTGCCCACAAACTGCCACATAGGAGGTAATCCACTAAGTACGGAAGAAGTAATTAGGGATCTGGGGACACAAGTAGATAGTAACCTCTCCTTTGCCAATCACATTGCCAAAGTGGTTAGAAAAACCTTTTATATAGTTCGCCTATTCACAAAAGGGTTCACATCTAGATCGAGAAAGGTCATTGTGCCCCTCTACTCATCGCTCATCAGGCCCATAATTGAGTACAGTGCCCCATTTGGGATGTACCTTACCCGACACAGCTGAAGAGACCTCAAAAATACTTCACCAAGAGGATCGTGGGCCTCAAACAGGTGCCCTATGCAGCTCGACTAAAACTCCAGCTCTACACAGTTGCTTACCACCTTCTCAGAGGCGATCTCTGCCTGACATACAAGGCCATGTCTAACCCGGAATTGTTGGACATGCTCCACCTCAAGAAAACCAAATCCATTAGAGCTACATGCTCCAGGGATTTAAACCTTAGCACAACAATAAATAGGACATGCTGGAAGGGATAGAGTCATATCCCAAAGGCTTCCCCTTGCTCTGGAATAGAATCCCAGCCCATGTTAGGCAGAGCCCCTCGCTGACCCTCCTCAAGAGAAATCTTGATGAGTGGATGGGAAATCTTAAATTTACTCCCAGGATCACTTCTATGGCCCTGGTGGACAGAGGCTCAGGAATCTAGTCTAAAAGGGAGGCGAAAGCCAACACATTCTGGCTAGACTTATAAATGCCCTAGGGCAGATAGCCTAGTTACCTACCTATGAACAGGGTTCCTGACTCCCACAAATTTCTCTTCAACAATCCTGCTGCTGATCCTGAGACTATTTCTCAGGGTCTCAAGGGTGTAAAGGCCTCTACAGCCAAAAATCCTACCCCTTCTGATAGAGATTCCAGGGCGCTGGATAGCTGGGGTAAGAAGGTTTATACGTCTGCAACCTTGGCAATCAGTAAACTGCCAGTTTCATATGCTTAAATATCAACAGCATGTTATGGGCTTATTGAAACAGAAAATGATGATTTCTGATTGTGTGGAAAATAGAGTTACAGGAATTATTGCATTCAGCAGAACAGGTTGGCAAGCATACTTTGCAATGTGGTTTTGATTCCTTGGAGGCCTCTTGTAGGGCCGCCGTTACTGGATCTGTGATTAGAAGGCATACCTGGCTCAAGGAGCACAATCTGCCTGATCATGTTAAAGCTAAATTGTTGGATGTCCCTTTGCAGCATGATACTCTATTTGGTAATAAGGCAGAAGAGGTTTTAAAGAAAATGGAAGACAAAGCTAAATCTATGCAAGTCCAGCCACCCAGGTTCAGTAGGCAGTGGCCTACTAAAAATTGGTCCTTTCCTGTGTCCAACAGAGCCACTCAGGGCAAATCCAGGTGCTCAAAAGCCTCCCGATACCAATCACAGGGTTCTTACAGGTTAAAGCAGTGGGGTGCCTCCACCTCCAAATCTGGAGGAAACAAAACACAACCCTACACTAAGCAGTTTCAATGACTTTCCTCTACCATCACCAAGCACTTGTCTTTTGGCATCCCCCTTGGGGGGAAAAACTAGCACTTCATGCTCAGAATTGGCGGTTAATTACCCAGGACAAGTGGGTATTAAACATAGTATCCCAAGGGTACAGATTTCATTTCCATACTTTGCCAATTCCAAACGGATGGCTAGATCTGCCACAAAACCAGTGGGCAGAGGCCCAGAAACAAGTCAGGTCCCTCATGGATATGGGGGCTATTCAACTGGTTCCAGAAAAGGAAAAAGGGCAAGGTTTTTATTCAAGACTTTTCCTGGTACCCAGAAGAGACAATTCATGGCGTCCAATACTGGAATTATCAATTCTGAACACGTTCCTGGACATTCCAAAATTCAAAATGCTGACTTTACAACAGCTACTGCCTATGCTAGGCAGGAATGCTTGGTTAGTAACTCTAGACTTAAGAGGCATACCTTCATATCCCTATAAGGGAATCGTGCAGAAGATACCTCCGCCTCAAAGCAGGTATTTTGCATTACCAATTCTCTGCACTGCCCTTTGGCTTATCTACTGCGCCCAGGGTCTTTATAAAGTGCTTGGCACCAGTTAATTGCATTCTGCATCTGGATGATTGTCTCATTCAAGCACAGGACAAGGACACTCTTCTTCAACGTCTGGCATTTGTAAAAAGGCTTCTAGCATGCCTAGGGTACACCGTAAACAAAAAGAAGTCACAACTGGTACCCTCTCAAATAATTACATTCCTGGGTGCAAGCTTGAATACAACTGCCCAGATGGCTTACCTCACGCAAGACCGACAAAGGCAACTGACAACATACTTCAAACAAATGGCAACAAAAACCCAGTTATCTGCAAGACAAATTCTGCAGGCTTTGGGGTTCATGGCATCCTGCATTCTACTAATTCCATATGCGAGACTGCGTATGAGAAAACTTCAATGGTACCTAAAAAGTCTATGGAGTCAACATCGTCTCAGCCTGGAAACAATGATTCTTCTCATCCCCTGCCTACAACAGCAGTTTCTTTGATGGGCAGAGACATGTCACCAAAACAAGGGACTGTCATTCACTCTACCCCCTGCCACCCAAACCATAACTACAGATGCATCAGACTATGCTTGGGGGGCCCACCTGTTGGGGAGATGTATTCAGGGCAAATGGAGCCCAAACCAAATGCATCTGCATATCAACCAGAAAGAGATGCTAGCTGTTCAGAATGCTCTGACAGCTTTCAAGAACTTACTTCATCCAGGGCATTTACTGATAAAGACGGACAACACCACAGTTATGTGGTACATATACAGGCAGGGGGGTACACATTCCTACCCCCTTTGCAGACTAGCCATGGCTTTGTGGAACACAGCCTTGACTTACCAAACACATCTTCAAGCTCAGTTCCTGCCAGGAAAGCAAAATAATCTGGCAGACGACCTAAGCAGAAATCTTATGGACCCGCACGAATGGAAACTGGATCCACAAATCTTCAGCATGATAACACAGAAATGGGCGAGCCCAGACATGGATCTATTTGCCTCTCCCCAAAATTATCAGTTGACCAAATTATGCACAAGAACTCATCACAAAAGCATGGAAAGTGGATGCTCTAGCCTTCAGTTCAGTCTATGCCTTTCCCCCCAGGGCCGATGTTAGCATTTTGTGGGCCCCCAGCAAATGTCAAGTTTGAGGGGCCCCCTAGGCACTTCCAGCATAAGTATCATCCTGTCAATACCATCCCACTAGGAGTAAGTATGCACACAGACCTGTAGCTACAAGCTCTTGCAGCAGGCCTATGTACCACACTATGTTGACCTGTCTAACAAAGACAGTTAGTTACTGGCATTTAGTTGCAACAATGATGCATTACAACTCTATGTACAGGTCTGGACTTAAAGTGAAATGATGACAAGGCCTATCTTTTCAACAAACCCCACATTACCCTCCAGTCCTCTTCTCTGATCACTCTTCACCTTTTCTCACATTTTGCCTTTCTCCTAGCTTTTTTCAAGAAGCCATAACTTTCTATATGCTCTGAAGTGCATTTAATTTTTTTTTTTTTTTTTTACACAACCTTTTCATCCAGTAATGGCTTGAACAGAAATTATGATTAAGGAAAGAAATTCACTGTTGCTGTTCAGCTTTAGTTTTCCTTGCATCCTTTTAACGCACCTTTCCTGACCAAGACAGCACAGTGATGACCATTGAGGGAAATAACTCAAATAAGCCCTGGCCCAAGAAGCCATATGTTTACAGATGGTCTGGGATGCATTTTAGTGCATTTTCTCAACATTTTACTCCAATGGTGGCCTAAACAAAAATCATGAAAAAGAAAAGAATTTCAGTCTTATTTTTTTTTTCTTTCAATGAAGACAGAAGTTGTGCCCAAAGCTTAATTTTCAAAGCTGACAAAATAGTAGCTCACAATAAACTAACAAGCCAGTAGTAGTGGGAATACAGTCTTGTCTGAGAATGCTGCCCGCCTCCCTAACCCCCTACAAAAGACAGTCACTGCCTATGCATCCCTCTGCTGTTATACTCTGAGGAAAGCAGATTTAAATTGCCTTAGTTATATATTTGAAGTGACTGCTGATATACATGCACATAGTATGTTCTTCACCCCTAACGCTCAAAGGCAGCCATATGTATATGTGCCTGATATGTGATTGCGAGAATGATTTCAGTAATATATTCTAATTTGTTGCTCCTAGACAGTACATCACTCCTACACAAGCTACAGTAACCTTTGTACAACTCTGAGATCTGTGAGGATCACTGCCCTCAGCTCAAACACAGCCCTGTTCATGTTAAAGAGCATAATTAGGAAATTAATACATTTTTTCTTCCTCATTTTTTCCCAACCAGCAGCAGGTTTTGTGGGGCCCCCACACAGTCAAGGATGACTAAGGAGGCCCCCTGCAGCCATAGGTTTTGCAGGGACCTAAACCTGGCTATGTAGTTAGTTTTAGTGGAGATAATGTCCAACAGCAGAGTTTAAGCCGGGGGCAGTATGTTAGTAGTAAAATATTTAATGGAATTCTGATGCCTGTTATTTGACAAAGCACTGTTACTACGACCAGAAGTATTTTTGAATTTTAAGGGAGATATAAACAGTTATTACCCTCATGGTTTATTAAGTATACAAGACTGATGTACTAGCTTTTCTTGGTTTTACAGACATGTTTCAAAATATCAGGGTAAAATAACTTGCTGTGGTTGGGGGCCCCCAGGGAACAGGGGGCCCCCAGCAACCGCAGGGTTCACTGGTGCCTAAAGCCGGTTATGTAATTCCCCCTCTGCCTCTACTGTCCAAGGTCTTACTAAAAGTCAGACAGGAAAAAACAAAAATGATCTTAATTGCTCCGGACTGGCCCCGCCAGCACTGGTACCCGCTTCTAAGGAATATGTCTAACCTTCCTCCACGGTACTTGCCTCAAATACCTCATCTACGGTCTCAGCAGAACTATCAAATTCTGCACACTCGGCTCCAAACTCTGAATCTTGCAGCATGGCTAATCAACTAATTATTCAAACACCACCTCTCAGTAAATCTGTGATGGATGTCATTTTGGAAGCCAGAAGGCCTAGTACTAGAAAATCTTATGCTGATAAATGGAAGAGATTCTGTGCTTGGAGTCGAGCAGAAGGAATAGACACAGCAAAGCCCAATATTGCAAAGATTTTACAATATTTGACTGAGATGCTTGACAAGGGCCTATCTTTTTCTTCAGTAAAAATCCATGCCTCTGCCATCTCGGCTCATTACATTATAGAGCTTCCCCTCTTTTCTCATCCTCTGCTTAAGCAGTATCTTAGAAGGGCCAAAAATGTAAGGCCTCCCAGAAGAGCACCAACTCCTGCATGGGACCTCAGTTTTGTGCTGGAAAAACTCACCCTGCCTCCTTTTGAACCAGCAGCTACTGCGGATGTAAAATTTCAATCTTGGAAAACAGCTTTTCTTTTGGCAGTCACTTCAGCAAGAAGGGTCTCAGAACTACAGGCTCTCATGGCAGTGGAGCCTTTTATTATATTTTACCCGGACAGGGTGTCCCTCAGGATCAATCCTTCTTTTATGCCTAAGGTGGTATCCAGTGTGGCTCTTAACCAGACCATTCACCTGCCAACTTTTTACCCAAATCCGCAGAACAAGGGGGAGCGGATTCTGCATTCGTTGGATGTACACAGACAACGAAGATTCTACCTAAATAGGTCCAAATCTCTAAGAACGTCTGAGCAACTACTGGTAGCATTTGCTGCAGGGTCAGAGGGGAAGGCTATATCAAAGCAGACAATTTCAAAATGGATAAGCCACTGCATTTTTCTATTTGCACCATGGTAAACCTATGCCCAAGGGGATCAGATCACATTCCACCAGGGCTGCCTCTACTTCAGCAGCTTTTTTCAGAGGGGTTCCAACCAAAGACATTCTAGAAGCTGCTACTTGGAGCTCTGTTCATACTTTCACGAATCATTATCATTTACCTCTCTTCTCCAAATCCAGGGCGGGCTTTGCAACTGTAGTCCTGCAGGGCCTTATAGCCACTCCTAATGCTTTCAGTAGTTCCATCCTCCCATCCATAGCTTTGGGATTCTACGCAAATGTAATGACTGCAACAGTGAAACACAAAGAACATAGTACAGTTGTGTACACTTACCATAAATGTAGATGTTAGTGTTTTCACTGTTGCAATCAGGGTTACCCATCCGCCATCCCCCTTTCTATACCTTTTCCTTCCTTCACTATACTCAAAAGCCTTTGTGGTGTATTTGCTTGTAGTGTAAGGTAAAGTTTGTTTCTAAAAGTGCATTTATATATTTACTGTTTACTTATATATATATATTTGCTCCCCATTTGGGGGGCACCTGACATCTGGGGCAAGAAAACCTGAATAAAATGGCGTTGGCTGCTTGTTTTATACTCTTGACGACCTGACGTCATGGAAGAGGAGACAGCAACCGATGCAGGACCCAAGACTTTATTATTCAGGCTGACTGAGGGCAACCTGCCAGAAAATTACCCAAATGTAATGACTGCAACAGTGAATACACTCAAACATCTACATTTATGGTAAGTGTACACAACTGTACTTTGCTGTCGCACACACCCTGCCTAGGTTGTCACAGCCCAGCCAGCAGTCTCCACACACAGCAATAAAAAACACATTTACTGACCGTGTACACCTTAAGATATCCGACTGTAAGAAAACAGAAATAATTCCTCTCAGTAATTTTAACACACAGATTTGACCAATTATAGGCACTTGCACATCTGTGACTGTTCACCTCAGATGTTTGATTGTGATCAAACAAATGAATAAATGCATAAATAACTGCCACATAAGACTGCATCTTCTCAGCTCAGTGTTCTCAGAATACAGTGTGCAGTCCAGTTCAGCTCCTCTTACCTCTCAGCCTTGTGGATCAAGGAGAAAGCTAAAACATAATGGTGGGGAAAAGACCAAAATCAAAGATAGATGTTGCTCTTGAAAGTTCATAGGTTCATAGGTAGGTACTAGGCTATTGGCCCTATGGCCCATACAAGCCTAGCCAAAAAATGTACCCTGGCTTTCGCCACCCAAGAAAATTATTTTCCTGTGCCCCTGTCGAGCAGAGCCACAGACGTGATCCCCGGGGTGAATTTCCCATTTCCCATCCAATCATCAAGATTTTTCTTGGAGTGCTAATGAGGAGCTCTGTTTGACATAGATAGGTAGTCTGTTCCAGAGTATGGGAAGTCTCTGGGACAGGAATCTATCCCTCCAGCATGTTCTGTTTATTGTGGTGACAAGGTTAAGGTCCCTAGAGCGTGTCGCTCGGAGGGATTGGGATTTCTTTAAGTGGAGCATGTCCAACAGCTCTGGGTTTGACATAGCTTTGTATGTTAGGCAGAGATCGCCCCTGAGTAGGCGATATGCGATGGAGTAAAGCTGTAGTTTGTTGAGATGGTTTGCGTAGGGCATATGTTTGAGGCCAGTAATCCTCTTTGTGAGGTATTTCTGTGGTCTTTCCAGTTGTTGATGTCTTGTGAGGTACATACCAAAAGGGGCGTTGTACTCTATAATGGGTCTAATGAGTGATGAGTAGAGGGGAACAATGACCTCTTTTTTTCTGGATGACAATCCTTTTGTGATGAGATGAGCCATGTAGAAGGATTTCCTGACCACTGTGGCGATGTGATTATCAAAGGAGAGACTACTGTCCACCTGTGTCCCAAGATCTCATCACATTTTTGGCATTAAGTAGACTACCAGCTATGTGGTAGTTCATGGGTACAGAGTTTTTACCAAAGGGGATGACAATACACTTTTTGGCATTGAGCTTCAGGCCATGGCTTTGACACCAGGTATCTGTCTCATTGAGGCCCTTTTGTAGTTTGTCCACATCGTTAGGAGTTTCGATTATGGCTCCTAGTTTGCAGTCATCTGCAAACTTTGTTAGCCAAAGACCTTCTGTGTTGGCCTACACTTCAGAGAAGTAGATACCAAACAGGAGAGGACCCAGGACTGAACCCTGTACTCCACTTGTCACTGGTCTGATGTCAGCTTTGGAATCCGCTACTTTCACAGTGTGGGTTCTGTCCGTGAGCCAGTTGGCAACCCATCTTGTGACATAGGGATTTATACCTAGTTTAGTGAGCTTATCTATAATTCCAGAGTGGGGGATGGTGTTGAAAGCCTTGGCGAGATCTAGATAAGCTGTGTGAACCATTTTACCCTCATCTATGGCTTTGGTGACTGCTTCAAAGAAGTCAATCAGTTTTAGGAGACATGATCTGCCTTTTACAAATCCAAACTGAGTAGGGTCCAGAGTTTGGAGATTACCAATGTCTTTGTTTGAGTTCCATGGCCTTGCAGACCAGGCTCGTCAGGCTAATGGGGTGGTAGTTCCCGGGGTCCGTCGTGGCTCCCCCTTTGTTGTAAGTATAAGAGGCATTGCATCAGCGTGAAGGCTGTAAAATCTTATTATACAATGATGGGTCATTGTTCAAAAACAAGCATGCTGATTGGACAGCCCATCCAGCATGGCTGTTGTAAATCGAGCATATACCAACAGAAAAATAGTCAGACCAGTAAAATATCATTGAGCAGCCAGACTTTTTTGTTGGAATATGCTACTGAGGGACCATGCAAATTGGAAGAACAAAACTGATTTTCCTTCTGTTTTTGCACCGTCTCTCCTTAAATATCGGCAGACTCTCGTACCTCTCAACTGTCCTGATTTTAACCTCCTAGTTTTACTCTTTTTATCACATAATAGCAACAGATTCTCTTTTTTGTTTCTTTTCAACAGCGCCGATGCAGTGTGCAAGTGTGGGAGCATAACTCCCATGTGCAGTATATCAGAAAAAAACAGAAGAATAAGAAACAAAGTGGAAAAAACCCTACTATGGCGCTGTTATACAAAGACATTGTATAAGAATGGTAAGCAATTTCTTAAATAATGTCATTGTATAATAACAGTAACCCACTTGTGGGTATGGGTGTATCAGGATTTTCCCACTGTTGGATTTGTTTAATCACTCGGGCTTCACTCTTGTGAGCAAACCACTGCAGCCATCAGTAAATCCTGATGTTCTCGCACCCGTTTGTGGGTTATTGCTTAAAACTCAAATGTATGTCATTGAGTGACTGCAGTCCTCATTCATTTGCTATAAAAAAGCAACCTTTACAAGGAGCCAATTGAAAGCATCTACACCTGTACCCATTCCAGCATACACGCAAACACATGCGTGCACACACGCAACATGCTCGTGAATGATAAATGATTATCTTCGTGTTTCACTGTTGCAGTCATCACATTTGGGTTATCTGCTTGCAGTAGCCCCCAGTCGGTCTTATTATCAAAGTCTTGGGTCCTGCGTCGGTTGCTGTCGCATCTTCCATGAAGTCACGTAGTCAGGGGTATAAAGCATGCAGCCAACGCCATTTTATCAGTCTTTCTTGCCGTGCGGTGCCCGAAGCAGAAGCAGTTCACAAGTGCCTGTCGGCCAACTCCTGAAATTTTTCTTTTTGAGTCTCAGAACCGAAATCTTCAACTAAACTAAGTACCCCGTTGGGGAAACTCTTTCTTGCTCTAAACCGATGTTAGTAAAAGTTAATAAATTTATTTCTTGCGGAAAGCAAATACCTCATAAAGATTTCCATTCGTACTGCATTCCTTGCCTAGGCCCAGACCACAGTGTACCTTGCTGTTGGTTTTGTTGCTAATTTACGCTTCTAAATATTTTGGTACTCTGTTCAATTATCCAGAAATGGCTTCAGTAAGCCACCCGACTACCGATATTCCAAAAAAACGCAAAGATAAAGACAGAGCCAGACCACTTAGGTCCAAATCTGCCGACAATGCTTCTCCTAAGCTAACAGCCAGTTCACCGGTACTCAGTGAGGCGCTTTTGCAGCCCCTGATACCCGCTACTTCAGATTCACAGGCCTCTACTGAGACCCATTCGGAGTCCAGTATGCAGCGAGATGCTTCTTCTACTGTGGAACCTGTGGATGTCTTTATCTTGGATGGGTCCGGAGCCGCTGTGCAGGCACCGGCTTCTGAGGGTGTATTAAGGCCTACTGACTTGCATATTAAACTGATGCCTTCTTCTAGGCCTAAAACTCGATCTATGCCTAAATTAAATAAGAATGGCTGAGGACCTTATTACTGTAATCAGGGGAAGCCATCCTTCCCCCTCTTGAGACCTAGGACTGATTTTACTACTGAGGATTCTGAAATTTCTGTTTTTTCTGATGACCAGAATTTGCTCTTATCTACCTAGGAGGATTCTGATGCAGAGGACTCCATTCCCTCTGCTTCCCCTCCAGAAGGTTTCTCCTTTGGTGAAACCTTGCATACTCTTAGGGAGCATTTCCGCTGGGAAAGCCAGAATTACTCTGACTAAAAAGAGGCTTAGGAATTCTTATTCCTGCCTCAACACAGGCCTTTAGCTATCCCTCCAGTACTGGACATTGTAGATGATGCCTTCTTGGAATCTTGGAACCTCTTGCTCCCAGAAAACCTGATGGGTATTACAGGGTACCTGACTTTCTGAAGTTCCTCTTTAAAAATCCTACTGCGGATCCTGAGACCATTTCACAGGGACCCAAGGGCATTAAGGCTACTACTGCCAAAAATCCTACCCCCTCTGATAGAGATTCCAGGGCACTGGATAGATGGGGAAAGAAGGTATACACTTCTGCTACTTTAGCCATTAGGGCTTTAAACTGCCAGTTTCATATGTTAAAGTATCACCAGCATATTATTGGATTGCTTAAACAGAAAATGATGTTGATTCCTAACTGTGCTGAAAATGAAGAATTACAGGATTTAATGTATTCTGCTGAACAAGTTGGAAAACGTACTTTGCAATGTGATTTTAATTCGTTAGAGGCATCTTGCAGGGCTGCTGTCACTGGGTCTGTCCTTAGAAGGCATGCTTGGCTTAAGGAGCAATCTCTATCAGATCACGTTAAAGCTAAATTGCTGGATACCCCGCCTGTTTGGCAACAAAGTAGAAGTAGCACTTAAAAAGATGGAGGAAAAAGCTAAATCTATGCAAACTGTTAAAGATTTCCTGCAAGTACAGTCTTCCAGATTTAGTAGGCTCTGGCTGTCTAAGAATTGATCCTTTCCTGCCCTTCCCAGTCCAAACCCAGAACCAACAGAGCACCCGGGCTTCAGTCCCAAGATACTCACAGGCCTAAACAGTGGGGGTCTCCCACTTCCAAAGGAGGGGAGTAGTAAGACTCCCCCCATGGTAAACTGTCTCAGTGACTTAACTTTAAACCTTCCTAGCCCTGCTCAACGGACTTTTCCTTTAGGGGGAAAGATTGCCCGGCATGCAAAAAATTAGGAACTCATTACCCAGGACAAATGGGTTATAAATATAGTTTCCCAAGAATACAGATTCCACTTCCACTCCTTGCCAACCCCAAACGGCTGGCCAGACCTACCCCCAAATCAGTGGGCAGAGGCTCAAAAGCAAGTTCTCTCTCTTTTAAGCATCAGAGCTATTCAACCTGTTCCAGAAGAGGAATGGGGACAAGGTTTCTACTCAAGACGTTTTCTGGTACCCAGAAAAGGCAATTCCTGGCGTCCTATTCTGGATCTGTCTATCTTAAACACATTTTGGTAATCCCAAAAAGATAGCTCTTTATCAGCTGCCTCCCATGCTAGGCAATGATGCCTGGTTGGCAACACTGGATTTAAAGGAAGCCTACCTGCATATCCCAATAAGGGAATCTTGCAGAAGATACCTACACTTCCGAGCAGGCTACATGCACTACCAGTTCTCTGCACCGCTCTTTGGCTCATCTACCGCGCTCAGGGGTATCCACAAAGTGCCTAGCTCCAGTCATTGCATTTTGTAGGCAAAGAAATATTCAAATATTATATAGTATAGCTCTACAACCACACCCCTTTCCCTCCTATCCCATCCCTCTCCTTCCCGCCAAATTATTACCTAGCCTTAACACACACCCCCACTCCCCCCATCACTTTCTTTACCCTATTACCTTAATTTCTTACATTACCTTTCTCCCTTTCTTACACTTCTCTCTTTACTCCTACCCTGTCTTCTCTAGTCATATCATTCTTTATTCCCTTTAGCATCCAATTCTTATTTTCCAACTTTTCTAAAGATATACTACCCCCTCTCCTGCTAACCACACTCGTCCTCTCTCCTTTGTACTTTCCTCCTTCCTCCTCACTTCTCAGATTACTAAATAATGACTCCCTACATACCAACTTTGCCTATACTCTCAATCTTACTCTTGACCACCCTTCTCTCAACATACCATCTCACCTTCTTTGAAATTTCACTAAACAACTATCATAATTCCTCACAAAAACACACTTCTACTATATTCACTTTCACATCATACTCTAATGTTAATTCCACCCCTAGCTATCATTTACCTAAATTCCACAGGCTACATCACCTTACCTACCTCCTACAATCAGACAAAAAAACAAAACCTCTCACATTTCTAAAGAGCAACCTTTTAACTAAACTAGTTAATCCTACCCTACAAGATGGAGACATCCACCCCAACCCTGGCCCTATCTCCCCTCCTCCCCAAAACTGCTCACCTAACCTTAAAAATAACTTCCTCATAGGACACCTCAACATTCAAAGCATAAGTAAGAAAATACCCTTCATCCATGCCCTCTTAGATATCCACTCTTTTGACATCCTTTGCCTCTCTGAAACCTGGCTAAACCCAGGCACAAAAGACTCCGAGATTATACCCCAAGGTTATAATATAGTAAGACATGACCGCTTAAAACGTAAAGGTGGTGGAGTAGCAATACTTTTCAAAAATCAACTTAACATCTCTACTCAACCAGCATGTCCAAACCAAGATAGCAAAATAGAAGCCATCATTATTAAACTCCAACTTAATGCCAAAAAAGCCCTTTACTTTATATGCGTGTATCTTCCTCCAGGTAACAACATTCCAATATTAGAAGACTTTCTAAGTTGGGTTTCTACCACCTACCCCCAAGAAACCATAATTCTTGGCGACGTTAATATAGATTGGAACACTATTAATGCTGACAATCCCTCCTCTCATATTAACCTACATGGTTTCACCCAAACTATTACCTCAACTACAAGAGTCAATAAGCCCAGTAAGAGAGAGAGTATATTAGACTGGATACTCACAAATAAAGTCAACAAACAGTATAAAGTAGGTACTATGCCAGACGATATCAGCGACCACTCCCTAACCTACATTACTAGACAAAAGTCAGAATGTGTTAACCTCCCAAATACAAGGCTAATTCGTTCTATCAAGCATTTTAACATAGACCTTTTCCAAGCTGAACTGAGAGCATGCAATTGGAATTGCTTAAAATCACTTCCCCTGGAGGAGGCAGTCTCATTTTTTAATACTACCTTCCTATCCATACTTGATAAACATGCTCCTGAACGTTCTATTAGAATAAAAACCAAAACAGCCCCATGGCTTACCAACAATACTAAAAAACTCATTCATACTAGAAACAAAGCATGGACGAAATGGAGATGCCATAGACAAAACCCTGATTTAGTTCTTTTTCGCCAGCTTAGAAATCTGGCTAAGAAATCAATAATCTCTGACAAGAAAAAATTGTACTGTGAACTTCAGGAAACTCATCTTAACAACTCTAAATATTTCTGGTCATCAGTAAATAGACTTCTTTCCCCAGGAATTGCTAAAACTCCGTCCCCACTTAATGCTGACCCAGAAACCCCTCTCCAGACTGCTAATGCTTTCAACTCTTTTTCTCTGAAACTATTCAATCCCTAGCCAAACAAATGAACACCAACAACTCTTATATTCCAAATAATATAGCTAACTCCACCTACAACTTCTCTCTAAAACCCATATCTACTTCTTTCATCTATAGACTCATTCACAAACTGAAACCTTGCACCCCTTCTGCAGACAAGCTCCTTCTCTCTTCCTTCAGAAAGCTGCCAAAGAAATTGCATACCCTATATCCCTACTTATAAACAGAACTATCCAAGAGGGAACCATCCCTGACATCTGGAAAGTCTCCTTTATTATCCCACTACATAAAGGTGGTAACTCCCTTGACCTTTCCAACTTTAGACCAATCGCCTTCTCTCACCCCTAGCAAAAATCATGGAAAAATGCATTCATCAGCAACTTGTGCACTATCTCTCTCTTCACAACATAATAGCAAACTGTCAGCATGGCTTTAGACCTCACCACAGTACCACCACTGCCCTTCTTTCCTTTGTAGATACTATCAACAAAAATCGAAACAACAATACTCTCTCTTCCGCTCTTTTCATTGATCTCTCTAAAGCTTTCGATATGGTCAACCACTCTCTCTTAATCAACATTCTTGAATCTCTCTCCTGTGATAAATTCGCCATTAATTGGTTTAAATCTTATCTTAACAACAGACAACAAGCAGTAATATGGGAAAACCATATCTCATCACTCTTGCCCATTTCCATCGGAGTGCCCCAGGGCTCCATTCTTGGTCCACTTCTGTTCTCTCTCTCTATTAACGATCTACAGACTGCAATCCCACAAGCAACCTGCATACAATATGCAGATGATTCAACCCTTATCTGCTCAGCACCATCCTCTACAGAACTGATCTCACTGACCCAAAATACCTTTAATACTGTAGAAACATGGTTTTCTAAACGGTTTCTCCTTCTAAATGCCAAAAAAAAAAACTCCTCCTCTTCTCCCCCACCACTCGATCCCCCCCTTTAAACTTTACCATTTACTCAAATAATGGTACTCTCATCTCACCTGATCTCACTACAAAACTTTTAGGAATAACCATTGACAATACTCTCTCCTTCGATCAGCACATTAACAACAACATCAAGTTAGTTAACAGAAAAATAGGATCCCTTTATCGCATCAAACCTTTTCTAACCCCAGCAACTAGAATCAAAATTGCTCAATCTCATCTTTTATCAACTCTCCTATATGCTTCCCTTATTTATACAAACCTTAAGAAAAGTAACCTTAACAAACTTGCAACTTGCTATAACAACATAGCTCGCTTCGCCACTAGTAACCCATTTAGGACCCACCATTGTATAAACCTAAAACAACTAGGCTGGCTCGAATTTCAAAACTACCTTATAATTTCTCAACTCACTATTGCCCACAACATATTACACCTACCCGACAACACCCCAATACTCTCTCAACTTCTAATCCCTTACAACAATCTCAACTCACTTCGCTCCTCTTGTAAACTCATGGCAAAATCTATAAAGGCAAAAAACACAGCAGGTGATTCTTTATTCACTAATACAATAGGTAGAAGTTGGAATCTCTTACCTAGTGACATAACTCTGACTACATCCCTGCCTCTTTTCAAACAGAAAATTAAACAGTACTTCCAAAATCATTGGCTGTGTTCCTGCAATACACCTGACTAACCATTTTCTCTTACTCTGTTTCCCCTCCACTCTTTTCTTCTCTATCCACCTCAGTTTTGTTTCTTTTACTGTTTTGAGATTTAAGTATGTACTTTTTGTACAATTGTGGATATTTAATGAACTGCTTATTGTAAAATTGTTTCTCTTTTAAATTATCTTTCGTTCTTTTTGTTTTTGTAATATCTGATTTTAGCTATTATCTTAGAGTAGTAAATTTTTTTTATGTAATGTACTTAGTATATAGTGGAGCTTTTCTCCTCGGGCCTCTGCTGAAAATGGACATGCATCCAGCCAGACTAGCCCGGTCAACAAATGTAAAATAAAATAAATGAAATAAAATAAATATACCCATACCTGGACGATTGTCTAATTCAGGCAGAAAGCCAGGACATACTATTAAATCATCTGGCTTTTGTAAAGAAATTGCTAACTTCTCTGGGGTACACCATAAACGAAAAGTAATCACATCTTGTACCCCGCTAGCAAATGGTATTCCTGGGAGCAAGCTTGAATACAGCTTCCCAGATGGCCTACCTCACGCCAGGAAAAAAGTTCATTTGACAGCCTACTTCAAACTACTGGCCACAAAGACCCAGCAGTCTGCAAGGAAAATTCTGCAAGCCCTGGGGTTCATGGCCTCCTGCATTCTACTAATTCCATATGCATGACTGCATATGAGGAAACTACAATGGTATCTAAAAAGCCTATGGTGTCATCATTCTCAGGATCTAGAATCAATGATTCCTATCATACCTTGTCTACAGATAGAGTTCCTTTGGTGGGCAGAGGCCTGCCACCAGAACAAGGGGCTGCCGTTCACTCTACCCCCCTGCCGCACAAACCTGAACAGATGCATCAGACTATGCATGGGGGGAGGCTCACTTGGCAGGGCAGTGCATTCAGGGCAAATGGAACCAAAGTCAAATGCACCTGCATATCAGTCAAAAAGAAATGTTAGCTGTACAGTATGCTCTGACAGCCTTCAAGGACCACATTCTTCCAGGACAATTATTGGTAAAGACGGACAACACCACTTTTATATGGTGCATAAACAAGTAGGAGGGAACCCCCTCATACCCTCTCTCCAGGCTAGCTGCGGCTCTGTGGAACACAGCCATGAGCTACCAAGTGCACCTACAGGCTCAATTCCTGCCAGGAAAGCTAAATACACTGGCAGACTACCTAAGCAGAAGTCTCATGGACTCACACGAGTGGAAACTGGAACTAAAGATATTCAACATGTTGAGAAGCAAATGGAGAAGCCTAGAGATAGACCTGTTTGCCTCCCCCCAGAACTACCAGTTGGACAAATTCTGCACAAGGGCTCCCCACAAAGAAGCTTGGAAAGTGGATGCCCTGTCCTTCACTTGGAAAAACCTATCAGTTTATGCCTTTCCCCCTCTGCTTCTCCTCTCCAAGGTACTACTACTATGGATCAAACAGGACAAACCAAGGACAATACTGATTGCACCAGGCTGACCACACCAACTCTGGTACCCCCTCTTGCACAGTGTCACTGCTGGCACCATGGCACCTGCCTCAGACTCCTGCTCTGCTGTCTCAGCAGGTGGGCCAGATTCTGCTCCCACAGCTTCAAACCCTGAACTTGGCTACGTGGCTAATTACCTGATCCCACCATTCCAATCCCTCATTAAGTCGTTCTGGAGGCAAGGAGGCCTAGTACTAGAAAACCTTATGCTGAAAAATGGAAAAGATTCTGTTCCTGGAGCCAAACACATGGGATGGTCACAGCAGCACCCAATTTACCTCAGATTCTTCGATACTTAACTGAGATGCTTCACAAGGGCCTTTCCTTTTCCTCTATCAAAATTCATTCCTCAGCCTTTTCAGCTCATTACAATACCAAACCATCCCTCTTCTCTCATCCACTGCTGAAGCAATTCCCGATAGGGGCCAAAACCTTAAGACCAGCCAGGAGAAGCCCCTATTCCAGCCTGGGACCTTAACTTTGTATTGTAAAAGCTCACTCTACCTCTTTTTGAGCCAGCTGCAAGTGCAGAGCTGAAATTCCTTTCTTGGAAAACAACCTTCCATTCTAGCCATCACTTCAGCAAGAAGGGTGTCTGAATTACAGGCCCTCATGGCTGTGGAGCCTTTCATCATCTTTCATACGGACAGGGTGTCCCTCAGGACCAACCCCCTCCTTCATGCCCAAGGAGATATTCAGTGTGGCCCTTAATCAGTACATTAATTTGCCAACCTTCTTTTCTAATCCACAGAACAAAGGGGAACGAATACTGCACTCCTTGGACATGCACAAACAACTTAGATCTTACTTGGACAGGACTAAACCTCTCAGGAAATCTGAACAGCTGCTAGTCGCATTTGCTGCAGGGGCAGAGGGGAAAGCTATTTCAAAGCACACCATTTCTAAGTGGTTTGGCCATTGCATTAATTTCTGATATAAGCACCATGGAAAACCTACCCCACAGGGGATAAGAGCATATTCAACCAGAGCTGCATCTACCTCTACAGCCTTTCTCATAGGTGTCCCTACCATGGACATCCTAGAAGCTGCTACCTGGGGTTCTGTACATACCTTCACCAAGCATTACCACTTGCCAATTTTGTCTAAATCCAGAGCTGGCTTTGCCATTGCAGTCTTGCAGGGCCGTATAGTTGGTCCTAATGTTGTCTAATTACCTCCTCCAATCCTTAGCTTTGGGAATCTACCCAAATGTGATGACTGCAACAGTGAAACACGAAGAACATAGTACAGTTGTGTACAATTACCATAAATGTAGATGTTTGAGTGTATTCACTGTTGCAGTCCTGGTTACCCTCCCTCCAGCCCCCTGATTTCTATTGTCTATTCTATTCTTGTTTACTGTGCTTAAAGCTTTCTGGTGTATTTGCTTTTTGTTGGAGGTGTAACCTTGTATATAATTGCTTCCCATTATGGGGGCACCTGACATCTGGGGCAAGAAAAACTGATAAAATGGCATCGGCTGTATGCTTTATACACCTAACTACCTGACATCATGGAAGATGAGACAGCAACCGACGCAGGACCCAAGACTTTTATAATCAGGCCAACTGAGGGCTACTGCAAGCAGATAACCCAAATATGATGACTGCAACAGTGAATACACTCGAACAGTCTACATTTATGGTAAGTGTATGCAACTGTTTGTTTATATTGATCACTGCTACAGTAGGCTTAGCTGTATGGCTTATATTCTGCTAAGGATATAACAGCAGACCAGCTTCCAAAGCTTCAGGGCAACTTCCACATGCCTAAACTATCAAGCTGTTCGAGCTGAGTAAATGACAAGTTTGGGTGCAAAGCTCTTCAGAGCTTTGCCACTGAACAGTATGCTCCTTTGAGGCTTTTAAGGATTGATGTTCAGCTTGTGCTTTCCGTAGCTAGGCAGACAGAGTAAGTTCCCTTCCTTATCCTTCCATTTCCCTATTTTTATTGCTGTATTATTGCTTTCCTCTTCGGGAAAGTTATTTTAATGCTAGGAGTGTTGACTTTAATGGATTGTCTTGAGACTGTAATGTACTCTTAAACAGGACCGCTCGTTCTTGTCTGTTTAAAAGTGGTGTTATCTGCCTGATAAAATATTTTATATGGAGAATGTGTTTATTTTAATGTTGTGGGGCTGCCATAGTGTTTGAAAGTGCTTTTTACTGTGTTTTTTTTTCTGTCAAAAGGAAAAAAGGAACTTTAGTGGACTGGTAGTTTTGCTGCCATTATTGCTGTTTTTTTCCCTATGATAGAGGCACCATTTTCAGCAAGACCATGGAACCAGATTGTCACTGCCACAAGTCTGCTGCTCCTTCCAGCCACAAAAAGAAAAAGTTAAGCAAACATTCTTTGCCACTACAGCAGGCTAGCAGTTTGCCTCAGTCACAGGAGGGTGACTTTGCTGTGGCCATTTGGTATACCTTTTACCCCAGATCTGTCCGGTGCAGCACCTACAGCCTTTATGGAACCTGGGGTTAGCCACATCCATTGTGGCTGTCGGGATCCCCTCAGTGGGCAAAGGAGAACCACTCTTGTTGGTCATGGGTGAGGGAACTGGGAAGGTTTCCCTGTTGTCAGAATGCTGTGCCCATCCCTGGGGAAGCAGCGACTGCCATTAGTAACATGGCAAGCCCCATTTTTCCTGTCAAAAAGAAACAAAACACCAAGCATGTATGTACTCCTCCCCAAATTTCTTTGGATAGGAGTAGTTTACTGGGATTGGCTTAGGGTTTGATTCAGCCTATTGATCCTTCTTGTTGAATAGTTTCTGGTAAAAAAAAAAAAAAAAAGGAGGGATGCCTCCTTTCCTGAAGAGATTTAAGATTCTGAATCTGAAGATGCAGGGATGGATTCAGGGTTTTGTCCTCAAATTTCTGATTGACTCTGAGGAGCACTTCTGATTCTACTTGTGGGGTTTCCGTTTCTCTGAAACTGTTGCCAGAATGTACCAGTGTTTTCGATCGGGGAGTACTGAGGTTTCTCAGTCCCTCAAAAAATACTGAGAGGAGTTACAGAAATATTTTTAAGAACCTACACCCATTTCTCCTGTACTGTCTACTTTAGATGTGTCTTACTGCCAGCTGTCCCTATAAAAACAGGATATATAAAGTTCCTTAGTATTTTAAATTTTTCTGCACTGTTCCCAAACATGATTCAGCAGCTGTAGCCTTAGTTTCAACTTTTGCTAATAAGGATGAGAACATTACTGATATGTATGGGAGAAAAAAGTGTATGCATCTGCATCTTTGAATTTCAAGTTCCCTTCTACTTCACAGGTCAACTTACTCATTGTTTGTGGTGTGCATATGACTCCGATACTACTTCCAGGACTATAGCCACTGGTATGGTTTTAATGAGGTTTCCTTGGCTGCATTTTCAGAGCCTTCCAGATGGTGTTAACCTGATTCCAGGAATCTCTAAGATATTTCAGTTCTCCTCTTCCAAATTGACCAAGGATTTTTCTTTCTCCTCATCGAATTTCGGCAAAAAAAAAAAAGTCTCAGCATAAATTGGGTAAACAGAGGATGTGATGTCAATCTTGCCTTTACTTTCACTTGTGGGTCGGATACGTCTCGGCCATTTCTCCAGCAAAGCTCATGGGCCTCATTCTTTACCCATAATGCAACCCCTTAATTACCTCAGATCTCATTTGCTGCACAGCAAAGAGGTTGAACAGCATAACTCTGGGCCGAGTACTTAGTTTTTGTCTAGATTATTTGGTCTAATATTTTTTTCCTTCTACTTCTACAAATAGCTAAATTAGTTTCCAATTTACTTCTTTACCATGCTCTTTCCCTTGTTTGATGTATTTTATTTAGAGGGCCTCTAAGGAACGGCTGTTTTAGTGAGAGGACTTCCCTTTCTTCGCTCTTCTTTCGTCTTTATCTAAAAAAAAAAAAAAAAAAAAATAGTATATTTATATTTCTTTACCTTTCTTTACATTCTAAAATTAGATTTCTAATTTAGTGTGTGTGAAATCCGTTTAAGTTAGAGGACTTGCTGTGAGACATTGGGAATGACTATTTTTTTTGTCTTTCCCTCCCTCTTCCTTTGTCATGTCACAGAAACAGGAAGGTTAGCACATGGGCTTCAAAAAATGTGATAATCAGTAAGAGGAATCCCCCTTAGCGATTAGCACATCTTGTGTGTGTGTTGTTTGGGGCCTTGGGCTTTAATGGAACATAAAAATAAACTTATTTTGAAAGGCATTTTGAAGTTGCCTTTCTCTGAGGTTATATCTCTTGAATCTTCTGACAAACTTACCAGAAGACCTTCGTCAGAGCCAAAGCAGAAGACTCCGAAGTTAACTGATCTGAAAGCTCCATCAGAGCAGACCTCTCCTGGTTCCAAAACTCCCTTGGAGCAGTGAATTTGATTGGTGCTGAGTGCAACAATGAAGCATAGACATAAGAGCCGATCTCCCTCTATTGAAAAGGTTTCTTCTCTTCTCCTTTCTCTACTATTAGCTAGATCAAGGTCACCTACCCTGACCACTAGGTCTGCCTGGAGTTTTTCTGATGAAGACGTGGCTAGGGTCGTAGAGAGACTTTTGAAGACACCTGCTTTGGCCAAACTACTGTTAGATACGAGCCCAAAGGAATCCGGTCAGACTGAAACCCTCTCTTCTGTTGCAGTTCCTCCTCTGATCCGTTCCCCTGCTTTGGAGCCGGAAGATTCAGATGTCCAGGTTGTGTCGGTGTCTGGTCCAGGATCCATACCTTCCTCGGATCCGATATCTGCCCTGAGTGTCTCTATGCCTTCGGAGCAGATGACCGCTAGGAGCCGACACTCCCCTGTTGGGTCTGTGGAGACCTTTCAGATCTCATTGGATCCAACTGTGCCTCTGGGGCCTTTGGCATGAGTGAGTTTGTCTCCTACCTCTGCTTAGGAGCTGCTCTCTTATGCTCCGGAGATTCCTTCGGCTCTGACATATTTTTATACACACATGTAGTTTTGTGATCGACTTGTATAGGCATATTGCATCTATGAAGTTTGTTTCTTTAAGAAGTAGTCTCAGCACAGTTCTAATTACTTTTTTAGTTTAAATTTCTTTTGTTCTAGCTGTGTTGGTCTGGTATGTTTTTGTTTGGCTCTGACAACTTTTGTCAGATCTTGGGAGTTCTTCGGAGCAAGGAGGGACTGTCTTTGAGACAACGAGGAGGGCTTTGAGTACTTCACAGTGCAAAACACGATCTACTTCTGGTCTTCCACCCTCTTCAGTCGGGGTGTCTTGGTCTTCTCACATGCCCTCTCCACAGGTCCGCTGAGATGTTGGGCCTCAGGATGTACTTCAGCATGCTGCCCCCTCTTCCAAAAGCTCTCCAGAGTATCCCACTGAAGAGGTCCCTCAGAAGAGGGCATGCAAGAGGAAGCATCTTGACTCCCCGGAGGAGTCTGTCATATCTGACACCAACCTTGATGAAGCAGAAGGGTCCCCACGATCACCTTCTGAAGATGTCTCCTTTGGAGACATCCTAGAAATTTTAAAAGAGAGAGGTGATTAGCAGTCCTCTACCCCTTCGGCTGAGCAGTCAGTCTTCCTGAAGGCCTTTGCGTCTCGCCCATCAACTTCTTGGATGACTCCTTTTGATGAGCTTGTGGAATTAATCTCGTGAAAGGCATGGTAGACCCCAAGCGCCATAGACCTTACTCCTAGGAGGCCAGATAAGTATGCTACTGCCCCAAAAGAAAAGTGTGTTAACAAAGGGTGTAGGGGTCGATGCCATAGTCGGGGTGGCGGCCACTAAGAAGGAACACTTTAAAACAAGTTCCTCAATCCATCCCCCTAATAAGGACTCTAGGACTATGGATAGATATGGAAAGCGTGTCTTATCAGAGTCCTTTGCTTGCGGTCTCAGAATTACCTCACCCACTTCACTAGACTGCAGAGGGACCTGATTAAAGAATTGTCAGACTCTCTCTATGGGGCCTTAGCTGATGTGGCAGCAGATAAAATCAATGCTCAGCTTGCCATCTTGAATTTAGTTGTCATCTCGTCCATGAGACTCTCTTCTTGTGCAGCATATGGAACAAGTAGGGCAGCAGGCACCGGTATCTCTCTTAGCAGGCAGACCTGTATGCACCTTTGCAATTTTGCGAGCCCATCAAGTCTTCATTAGTGCCCCTTTTGACTCCTCCTCCCTTTTTGGGCCAAAAGTAAAAGAAACACCAAGTGTGAACAGACCTTATCTGCCATTGGAGTGCGTTTTTCCACCCCTACTAGACCCTTTCCCAAGGGTCAAAAGCGTAGTGGGAAAATGTGGTTCAGAAAATCTCAAAGGTCTTACCAGGACACACAAGTTGAAGGTTCCCCCAGAAGCAGAGGGGGGAACAATAACAGAAGACGCCACCCTTGCAGCAGTGGAGGTCCACAAAACCAGGGCTCCAGTGAATCTTTCTTTGGGAGATCCTTCCTGCACGAGTGCCCAACTGATCACCTCTGGAGGCAGTCCGGGGGTCAATTGTCTCTGCACCAAGAAACCTGGCTAAAGATAAATGACAAATGGATGCAGGACATAATATCCAGAGGATGTATCGTTCCCTTCTCCTTTCCTATCCCTGTAAACAAAGCAGTTCCAGATGTTCGACCCAGTCAAAAGTAACAATAGAAATCCAGAAGTTAAGAAAAAGATATCTAAGAAGTCCCCACAGACCAGAGAGGATGCGGAACTTACTCAAGATTCTTTTTAGTTCTGAAGAGGACAGGGGACTTGGAGGCGCCTTTTGGATTTCAGCAGTCTAAACAAATCAGTGAAAAAAGACCAAGTTCCAGATGGTGACACTGCATTCGATACTTCCCTTCCTGGAAAAAGACAATTGTATGTGCTCTATAGACCTTCAGGACGTGTGCTACCATATTTCAATGGACAGGCGGTTCAGGTGGTTCTTGCTATTCCAGCTAAGAGCCAGTCACTTCCAGTTTCAACTCTGCCCTTCAGTCTCACTACAGCCCCCAGAGTGTTTACCAAATGTATGGCAGTAGTAGTGGCCCACCTGAGACTCAAAGGATTCCGTATGTTTCCATACCTGGATGACTGGCTTCTACCGCCCCAATTGGGCATCATTTACTCCAATCAAGGAATTGTCCTTCAACTCTGCTTCTGTCTAGGCATTACCATGAATTAAGAAAAATCTGCACTAGAACCATGTCAAAGTTTAGTGTTCATAGGAGCAGAGATGCACTACCACTCAAATAGTAAGACTTCCACAGGACAGAGTAGACAATCTGTCATTTTGTCAGAATACTAATAAAGAAGTTAAAAGCCACTGCAAAACTAGATGTTCTTCCTGTTTCACTGTTGCAGTTATTACATTTGGGTTATCTGCTTGCAGATAGCCCTCAGTCGGCCTGATTAACAAATTCTTTGGTCCTGTGTCGGTTGCTGTCCCTTCCATGACTTCAGGTCATCAGGGGTATAAAACATGCAGCCGACGACATTACATCAGTCTTTCTTGCTGTGTGGTGCCCGAAGCAGAAGCAGTTGGCATGTGCCAGTCAGCCGACTCTTGAAATTTTCGTTTTCAAGTTTCAGAACCGAAGTCAAGATGATTGCATTACTTGTGGAAAGCAAATACCTCATAAAGATTTTCATTCGTACTGTATTCCTTGCCTAGGCCCTGACCACGACGTACCTTGCTGTCGGTTTTGTGCTTTATTTAATCAGCGCACTATCCGTCGGTATGTTTTCGCCTCTAAATATTTTGGATGTTCATCGTGCATACAGCTGCAGTAATCACAGATGGGTTTTCTGCCGTCAGGTGGGTCCTCGGTCGGCCGAATTCCAAAGTCTAGGTTCGGCGTCGGTTGTTGTCGCTTTCTTTCCTGACGTCAGTGAGGCAGGGGTATATAAGACACAGCCGACGCCATTTTCTTCAGTCTTTTTTGCCGCGCGGTGCCCGAAGCAGAAGCAGTTAGCAAGTGCTGGTCGGCCAGCTCCTGAATTTACGAAAAATTGGAAACTGAAGTCTTCATTAAAGCTAAGTACCCCGTTGGGGAAACTTTTCTTGCCTCAGCCCGATGTCAGAAAAAGTTAACAATTGTATTTCTTGTGGGAAGCAAATACCGCATAAGGATTTCCATTCCCTCTGCATACCTTGTTTAGGCCCAGACCATGACGTCTCGGGCTGTCGCTTTTGCGCTACTTTCAATAAACGCACTATTAAGCGTCGGGCGGAGTTCGCCCAACACTTTTTTGGTACAGCCTTTGATTATAAAATGTCGTCGGAGACTCCGACTACCGTTTTGTCCAAAAAACGTAAGGATAAGGACCGACACGCGAGGTCCGCGGTCCCCACCGACCACCACGCCAAAACCGGCTACATGTGGTCCGGTTCTCAGCGAGACGCCTGTGCAGTCCCTGACTACCGACGACACTTCTTTGGCGGTGTCGTCTGTAACCGAGATCGCAGGTACCTCGGCCCAGACCCAGACTACAACCACCGAAGCCACTGTGAGAGTTGAGCCTCCTAATGTGGACAGGTCCACTTCCACTCATGGTGTCTTTAGACCCTCATCTTCCTTTTCCATTAAGGCCTTTACCAAGTCCAAATCAGCCAGGCATCCCAAGAGGCCTGTTGCACAGGGCCCATCTCCAGGCCCCATGCCTAAAAAGCAGATGCTTAAAATGGCTGAGGATTTAATTACTCTTATCAGGGTTCCCAACCCTCCAGACAAGAGACCCAGAGTGGAGGAAGATTCTCCCTCTTCTGATCAGGGCTCCATTTTTTCAGAACATTCTGATGTAGAGGAACACTCTTACTCCCCTTTTGAAGATTCTGATGCAGAGCAGTCCATTCCTTCTGTATCTCCTCCTGAGGATTTTTCTTTTGGGGAAACCTTGCACACCTTGAGGGAACACTTCCATTGGGAAGGCCAAGACTTTTCTGATTCCAAGAAAAGACTTAGGGAATTTCTTTTGTTACCTCAACACAGACCTCTGGCGATACCTCCTGTCTTGGACATACTTGATGTTTATTCGGAGGCTTGCCTTAATCCGGATTCCCTGCCTCCTGCCCCAGTCAAGCCTGATAGGTACTACAGAGTTCCTAACTCTCACCAATTTCTTTACAAAAGCCATAATGCTGACCCTGAAACCATTTCTCAAGGCCCCAAGGGAATGAAGGCCTCTACTGCTAAGAATCCACTACCTTCCGAAAGAGAGTCAAGATCCTTAGAAAGGTGGGGGGGAAAGGTATATACCTCGGCCACCCTAGCCATGAGGGCCTTAAATTGTCAGTTTCATATGCTTAAATATCATTAGTTTCTGTTATCACAATTAAGAAATAAAATGTCTCAACCTGAACAACCAGACTTGGAGTTGCAGGATATGATGCATAGTGCAGAACAAGTGGGTAAACACACCTTACAATGTGGCTATGATGCCCTAGAGGCCTCAAGTAGAGCTGCTGTTACAGGATCAGTCATTCGTAGACATGCTTGGCTTAGGGAACAAATCTTGCCTGATCATGTGAAAGCTAAACTATTAGATGCTCCTTTACAAAAGGATGTGTTATTTGGTACTAATGCTGAGGAGATACTACGGAAAATGGAAGAAAAAGCCAAATCTATGCAAACTGTCAAAGCTTTTCTACAGGTTCAACCACCACGTTTTAGCAGAAATTGGCCTTCTAAAAACTGGTCCTTTCCAGCCACGGACAAGCCCCAAAGAGGTAGATACAGGCGCACAAGGGGCAGAGGACAATCACAAGGATCATATAGAGGCAGGCAATGGCAAACTCCAGCACCAAGAGGTGGCGAAGACGGTGCACAATAATACAGGAAACAAACCCAATGACTTCCTCCTTTCCATGCCAAGCAAGTCTCAGCTGGCAGCACCCTTGGGAGGAAAACTGGCATTATTTACAAGAAATTGGCATATTGTCACAACAGACAAATGGATCCTGGACGTTATAAACAGAGGCTACAGATTTCATTTTCACACTCTTCCAAAAATGAGAGGCATGCCAAACCTGCCACACAATCAAAAGGCAGAGGCACAACTACAAATTTCAAAGCTCATAGACATGAAAGCTATTCAAGAGGTACCTATTCACGAGCAAGGACAAGGTTTTTACTCCAGGCTATTTCTGGTACCAAGGAAAGGATCCGACTGGAGACCCATTTTGGACTTATCCATCCTAAACACATTCTTACTCGTACCAAAATTCAAGATGCTCACATTACAGCAGCTTCTTCCCATGCTGGGCAAGGAGTTTTGGCTGGTAACATTGGACCTCAAGGAGGCATACCTGCATGTCCCAATCAGACAAAGCTGCAGAAGATACCTCAGATTTCTTGCAGGTTCAATACACTATCAATTCTCTGCATTGCCCTTTGGCTTATCTACTGCGCCCAGAGTATTCACGAAATGCCTGGCATCAGTAATTGCCTACTGCAGACTTCAAGGGATACAAATTTACCCTTGTATGGACGACTGCCTGATCCAAGCGGACAGCAAGCACATACTTCTGGAACATCTGGCTTATGTAACACGGTTACTGCATTCTCTGGGATACACAATCAACAAAGAGAAATCCAGGCTAACACCATCTCAGAAAATAACTTTCCTGGGTGCCAACTTGGACACAAACACCCAGATGGCCTATCTTACGCCAGAAAAACAGGGGCAACTAACTCAATACTTCAAAATACTAGCAAATTGTACCAGGCTTACTGCAAGGAAAATCCTGCAGGCTCTGGGCTTCATGGCATCTTGCATTCTTTTAATCCCATGTGCAAAGTTGCATACGAGGAAACTTCAATGGTACCTAAAAAACCTTTGGTCTCAGCACAGCCACAGTTTGGAAACAATAATACCAATAATTCCATGTTTGCAAAAGGAATTTCTATGGTGGGCCCAAGCATGTCAAACAAACACAGGTCTCCCATTCTGCAAGCCTCAAGCAAATCAAGTCATCACAACAGATGCCTCAGATTACGCCTGGGGGGCGCACATGATAGACAGGTGCATTCAGGGCAAATGGTCCCAAAAGGAAAAGCACATTCACATCAATCAAAAAGAAATGCTAGCAGTGATAAATGCAATTACAGCTTTCAAGGACTTCCTGCATCCAGGACAATTATTGATAAGAACAGACAACACCACAGTAATGTGGTACATAAACAAGGAGGAACACATTCATACCCCCTGTGCAGACTAGCCATGACACTTTGGAACTTGGCTCTGGAATGGCAAATCGAACTTCAAGCACAGTACTTGCCAGGTTTGGAAAACACGCTGGCAGACAATCTAAGCAGAAATATGACAGATCCACACGAATGGAAGTTGCATCCTCAAGTGTTTACAAAGATAATCCAAGCGTGGGGGAGGCCAGACATGGATCTCTTCGCCTCCCACAGGAATCATCAGTTGGAAAAGTTTTGTTCAAGGACCTTTCATCCAAAGGCCTGGAGAGTGGACGCCCTTTCATTCAGTTGGACAGCATGGACAGTTTACGCTTTCCCACCTCTGCCTCTTCTGCCCAAGGTGCTCTTGAAAGCAAGAGCAGACAGACCGAAGATGATACTGATTGCTCCAGACTGACCAAGACAACACTGGTACCCACTCCTGAGGAGCTTAACACATACTCCTCCCTTGTCCCTACCTCTAATGCCTCTTCTGCTGACTCAGCACAGCTACAAAACTCTTCACAGTCAGCTGAAAACACTCAATCTCGCTGCATGGAAAATTCCTTAACACCACAACAGACTCTACTCCCCAAAGAGGTGCAGGATGTCATTTTGGAGGCCAGAAGGCCATCTACTAGAAAGGCTTACTCTGCAAAATGGAAACGGTTTTGCTCTTGGAATGAGAAAAAAGGCCAGGACCCTAGAAAACTGAATTTGCCTCAGGTATTACAGTATCTAGCTGAGCTGCTGAACAGTGGACTTTCATTTTCCTCCATAAAAATCCATGCCTCAGCCATTTCTGCAGAATTCAACACACATCCACCCTTATTCTCTCACCCACTCTTAAGACAGTTCCTCAGAGGGGCTAAGAATATAAGACCACCAAGGAAGCAACCAATTCCAGCCTGGGGTCTTAATTACATTCTAGAAAAATTAACATGGACTCCCTTTGAACCAGCTGCCTCAACAGATTTGCAATATTTGTCCTGGAAAACAGCTTTCCTTCTGGCCATTACCTCAGCTTGTAGGGTTTCGGAACTACAAGCCCTCATGGCTGTGCAGCCCTTTCTCATCTTCCATCAGGACAGGGTTTCCCTTCGAACCAACCCGTCATTTATGCCTAAAGTGGTATCCAGGGTAGCTTTAAATCAAGCCATACACTTACCTACCTTTTACCCCAATCCTCAAAACAAAGGGGAAAGGCTGCTACACTCCTTAGACATCCATAGACAGCTACGTTATTATTTGGACAGAACAAAGCCTTTCAGGAAATCAGAACAACTTTTTGTGTCCTATGCTGTAGGAGCTCAAGGGAAGCCAGCTACCAAACAGACAATTTCAAAATGGATAGGCCACTGCATACGGTTTTGTTACTCCTATCATGGAAAATCTGTCCCTACAGGCATCAGATCCCACTCCACCAGGGCCACAGCTACCTCTACAGCCTTCCTCAGAGGAGTTCCTACCAAAGATATTTTGGAGGCAGCCACTTGGAGTTCTGTGCATACCTTCACAAAACACTACCACCTGCCTTTATATTCCAAAACTAGAGCAGGCTTTGCCACTGCTGTGTTGCAGGGCATTCTGGCTCATCCCAGTTCCACCTAGTGCCTACCACCCTGTGCGTAGCTTTGGGATTCTACCCATCTGTGATTACTGCAGCTGTATGCACGATGAACATAGTACAGTTTTGTACCTACCATAAATGTAGATGTTCGAGTGCTAATACAGCTGCAGTACAGTTTTCCCTCCCTCCTTCCCCTCTTGGTAAAGGCCTAGGGCCTAACCCCTCTTCATACAACCTGATTGGGTTATCCTTCTATGGTATATTTGCTTGCAACTACTGATTTTTGATTATATTGCATTTCATGTATATAATTATAATTTATGTATTGCCTTCCTTCTGGGGGCACCTGACATCTGGGGCAAGAAAGACTGAAGAAAATGGCGTCGGCTGTGTCTTGTATACCCCTGCCTCACTGACGTCAGGAAAGAAAGCGACAACAACCGACGCCGGACCTAGACTTTGGAATTCGGCCAACCGAGGACCTGCCTGACGGCAGAAAACCCATCTGTGATTACTGCAGCTGTATTAGCACTCGAACATCTACATTTATGGTAGGTACAAAACTGTACTTTCTCTGTTTCATTATCCAGGAATGTCATCGGTTAGCCATCCGACTACCGGGATTCTGAAAAACGCAAAGATAGACAGAGACAGGCCACCAAGTTCCAAACTGCCGATGACGCTTCTCCTAAGTCAGTCGCCAGTTCACCGGTACTCAGTGAGGCGCTTTCGCAGCCCCTGATACCAGCTACTTCTGATTCGCAGGCCTCTACTGAGACCCATTCAGAGTCCAGTATGCCACGAGATGCTTCAACTATGGAACCCGTGGATGTCTCTACCTTGGATGGGTCCAGAGCTGCTGTGCAGGCACCGGCTTCTGAGAGTGTATTCAGGCCTATGGACTTGTATATTAAACCGACGCCTCCTTCTTCACTTAGGTCTAAATCTCGAACCATGCCTAAAAAACTGACGCTCAGGCCTCTATGCCTAAAAACAAATAAGAATGGCTGAAGATTTAATAACTCTAATCAGGGGTAGCCAACCCCCCCCCCTTTTTTCTAAGAGGCCTAAGACTGAAGTTGTTTATGAATCTTCTGACCAGGATTCAGTTTTTTCTGATTCTTATGATGATCTGGATTTGCCCTTATCTACTTATGAGGATTCTGATGCAGAGGACTCCTTTCCCTATGCTTCCCCTCCAGAAGATTTTTCTTTTGTGGAAACCTTGCATACTCTAAGGGAGCATTTCCACTGGGAAAGCCAGGATTTTTCTGATTCAAAAAAGGGCTTGGGGATTTCTTACTCCTACCTCCGCATAGGCCTTTAGCTATTCCTCCTGTACTAGACTTTGTTGATGCCTTTTCAGAGTCTAGTTTGGTCCCTGATTCCTTGCCTCCTGCTCCCAGAAAACCTGACAGACACTACAGGGTCCCTGAGTCATACAAGTTCCTTTTTAAAAATCCTATTGCGGATCCAGAGACTATTTCACAGGGGCCCAAGGGCATTAAGGCTTCTACTGCTAAAAATCCTACCCCTTCTGATAGAGACTCCAGGGTGCTGGATAGATGGGGTAAGGTGGTTTACACTTCTGCAACCTTGGCCATTAGGGCTTTAAACTGCCAGTTTCATATGTTAAAGTATCAGCAACATGTTATTGGATTGCTTAAACAGAAAATTATGTTGATTCCTGACTGTGTGAAAAATAAAGAATTACAGGATTTAATGAATTCTGCTGAACAAGTTGGAAAACATACTTTGCAATGTGGTTTTGATTCATTAGAGGCATCTTGCAGGGCTGCTGTTACTGGGTCTGTGCTCAGAAGGCATGCTTGGCTAAAGGAGCAATCCTTGCCTGATCATGTTAAAGCTAAATTGTTGGATGCTCCCTTAAATCAGGACCGCCTGTTTTTCAACAAGGCTGAGGAAGTTCTTAAAAAGATGGAAGATAAAGCTAAATCTATGCAAACTGTTAAAATATTTCTTACAAGTTCAGCCTCCTTGATTTAGTAGGCACTGGCCCTCTAAGAATTGGTTCTTTCCAGCCCCTTCCAGGTCTTCTCAAGCCAAACTCAGACACAGCTAAAGCCCCAGGTTTCAGTCCCATGGGACACACTGGACTAAGCAGTGGGGGGCCTCCACTTCCAAATCTGGGAGTAATAAGACTCTCCCCTGTAGTAAACTGTCTCTATGACTTCCGTTTAAAATTTTCAAGCACTTATAAACTGACTGCCCCTTTGGGGGGAAAGATTGCTCTTCATGCAAAGAACTGGGAACTCATTACCCAGGACAAATGGGTTTTAAATATAATGTCCCAGGGATACAGATTTCATTTCCACACATTGCCAATACCAAGCGGGTGGCCAGACCTACCCCCAAATCAGTGGGAAGAGGCCCAAATACAAGTACTTTCTTAAGTATGGGGCTGTTCATCTGGTACCGGAAGAGGAAAAGGGACAAGGTTTGTACTCAAGACTTTTCCTGGTACCCAGAAAAGACAATTCATGGTGTCCTATCCTGGACCTGTCTACTCTAAACACCTATTTGGAAATTCCAAAATTCAAAATGCTAACTCTTCACCATTTACTTCCTATGCTAGGCAAAGATGCCTGGTTGGCAACACTAGATTTAAAAGAAGCATACCAGGACACCCCAATCAGGGATTCTTGCAGAAGATACCTACTCTTCAAAACAGGCTACACGCACCATCAGTTCTCCGCACTGCCCTTTGGCTTATCTACTGCGCCCAGGGTTTTCACAAAGTGTCTTGCTCCAGTTATTGCATTTTGCAGGCAAAGAAATATTCAAATATACCCAGAGCTGGACGATTATCTAATTCAGGCAGAAAGCCAGGACATACTTTTGTATCATCTGACCTTTGTACAAAGGGTTCTAACTTGTCTGGGGTACACCATAAACAAAAAGAAATCACACCTAGAACTTTGTCAACAAATTATATTCCTGGGAACAAGCTTGAACACAACTCCCCAAATGGCTTACCTCACGCCAGAGAAACAAGTTCATTTGACAACCTACTTCAAACAATTGGCCACAAAAACCCTGATATCTGCAAGACAAGTACTGCAAGCCTTGGGGTTCATGGCCTCCTGCATTCTTCTAATTCCATATGCAAGACTGCATGTGAGGAAACTACAGTGGCATCTAAAAAGCCTATGGTGTCAGCATTCTCAGGATCTAGAAGCAATGATTCCTATCATACCTTGCCTACACCTAGAATTCCTTTTTTGGGCAGAGGCCTGCCACCAAAACAAGGGACTACCTTTCACACCACCCCCTGCCACCCAAACCCTAACAGACGCATCAGACTATGTATGGGGGGCTCACCTGGCAGGGAAGTGCATTCAGTGCAAATTGAACCCAAGTCAAATGCACCTGCATATCAATCAAAAAGAAATGTTAACTGTACAGAATGCTGTGACAGCCTTCAAGGACCACATTCTTCCAGGACAACTTATGGTAAAGACGGACACCACCACTGTTGTGTACATAAACAAGCAGGGGGGTACACATTCTTACCCCCTCTGCAGACTAGCCATGGCATTGTGGAACACAGCCTTCAGCTACCAAGTGCACCTACAAGCTCAATTCCTGCTAGGAAAATTAAATACACTGGCAGACGGACTAAGCAGAAACCTCATGGACCCACACGATTGGAAACTGGAACTAAGGATTTTCAACATGTTGACAAGGAAATGGTGGAGCCCAGATATAGACCTGTTTGCCTCTCCCCAGAACTACCAATTGGACAAATTTTGCACAAGAACTCTGCACAAGCAAGCCTGGAAAGTGAATGCTCTGTCCTTCAGCTGGAAAAACCTATCAGTCTATGCCTTTCCCCCTCTGCCTCTGCTTTCCAAAGTACTACTAAAAATCAAACAGGAGAAACCAAGGATGTTTTGATTGCTCCAGACTGGCCATGCCAACACTGGTACCCCCTCCTGCGCATTGTGTCACGGTTATCCCCATAGCACCTGCCTCAGACTACTTCCCTGTTGTCTCAGCAGGAGAACCAGATTCTGCACCCTCCGCTTCTAACACTGAACCTTGCAGCCTGGCTAATTACATAATCTCTCCTCTACCATCCCTCAGTAAACCTGTGATTTATTTATTTCAGTTTGATTACTGGGGAGGTCCACTGGGCTTGGGGGCCCGTTTTCAGTGGAGGCCCGGGGAGAAAAGCTCCAGCAGTTTAATTACATAAAAAATTCAGAGACAGTTGTATTACAAATAACAGCAATAAAAGAATAAAATGTAACAATTTCAATTGTTCAGGAGGAAATACTGGCTTATGGCATGAAATCAGGATTTACTAATTAGGTATCTGTGCTGAGTATATTAAAGAGGTTAACCAGGAGAGAATTGGGATGATAGCTTGAGAGGTATGGGCTGGAGAGTGCAATTGCATTTCCTGTTTAGGCAGAGGTAAGAATGAAGATGTTTTTTGAAGATGTTATGGTTGGTGTAGGACCTAAGTATGTAGGGCAGGACATTCCATTTTTTGGCTAGGGTAAAGGATAAGAGTAGTTGACCTGCAGGGCGCTTAGCTTTTTGTATGGTGATTAGGTTTTGGTGAGAGGATCTAAGTGATCTAAGGGGGGTATAAGGCTGTAGAATGTTAGAAAGAGTTGGGGCAGTTTGTAGGGTGGAACAATAATTTGTGGGCTGTTACGATTTGGAGAAAGTCAAGGTGATTGGGAAGTTCAAGCCAGTTTAGGGAGTGGAGAGAGGTGCAGTGATAGGAGGATTTGGCATTTGTGGCAAATCTAGAGATTTTGTTGTAGCATTGTTCCAGTTTGGAGGTAAGTGTGGAAGATAAATTAGTGAGGGAGGGGAGCACCGTACAGAAGGGAGGGAAGTAGGAAGGTAGAGGCAAGGGCAAGTCTGGTGTGAGGAGAGAGAAAGTGGTTGTTTCTATACAGTAAGCCAAGCTTTGTGTTTTTTTTTGTTTAGCTGGATATGGTCATTAAATTTTAGTTGGTCATCAATTATAACGCCGAGAAGCTTGGTGGAGGAGACGATCTCAATGGTGGAGGTGTTGTGGCTGGTAATTAAAAATGAGTCCTTATGTAGAGAGGATGATTTAGACGGGGTGAAAAGGAGGATCTTAGTTTTGTTTGCATTTAGGGCGAGATGATTTTGGACCATCCAGTTTTCAGTGGTTGAGAAGGCACTTGGTGTTAGGGCTTTTAGTTCTGTTAGTGTTGGCATGCAGCTGTTTTTACTGCATTTAACTTAATATTGCACTTGGAATCCTTGTTTGTTACTATTTGACTGTATTTGTAGCAAATTCTTCTGTGTAAGCTGTAGTAGCTGATTCATAGCATTTATAAGTGTTTGCTGTACCTGTTTCTGCCTGTTTTGTGGAAAAAAAAAGAAAAAAATATCTCTTGTTTTTCCTGCTTTACTAGTTTAGTCCAGTTTCAGAGTTGCTGATTCCTGGGCTTTGGTTGTAAGTTCCTGTGTACTGTTTCCTTGCCTTATTTGGGGGAGAGGAAGTTACCTTGCTTACCAGTGGGAGTGGGAAGCATTGAGCTGCCTTTGTCCAGTTTTGTGAGGTTTCAGCCAGTAACTAGTAGTTTATTGGTCGTTTTGGGCCAGTTTCTAGCTTTTCCATCCCCCTGGTATAAAACGCTGTAAAGCGTTTTCAGCTTGTACCTACTCAGCACAGACTCCACGTGGGCCAGCAGAGTAATCCAGGCTGCAGAGAGCTGAATAAGCGACTTTTCTTGATACTAAGTATATTTTTGTTGCTTTCCACATCTGAATACCTAGCGACTGTATTTCGCCTGCCTTTCTGTTACATTGAAGCTGTTTTACTGCATTTAACTTAATATTGCACTTGGAATCCTTGTTTGTTACTATTTGACTGTATTTGTAGCAAATTCTTCTGTGTAAGCTGTAGTAGCTGATTCATAGCATTTATAAGTGTTTGCTGTACCTGTTTCTGCCTGTTTTGTGAAAAAAAAAGAAAAAAATATCTCTTGTTTTCCTGCTTTACTAGTTTAGTCCAGTTTCAGAGTTGCTGATTCCTGGGCTTTGGTTGTAAGTTCCTGTGTACTGTTTCCTTGCCTTATTTGGGGGAGAGGAAGTTACCTTGCTTACCAGTGGGAGTGGGAAGCATTGAGCTGCCTTTGTCCAGTTTTGTGAGGTTTCAGCCAGTAACTAGTAGTTTATTGGTCGTTTGGGCCAGTTTCTAGCCTTTCCAGCCCCTGGTATAAAAACGCGTAAACGCAGCGTTTTCAGCTTGTACCTACTCAGCACAGACTCCACGTGGGCCAGCAGAGTAATCCAGGCTGCAGAGAGCTGAATAGCGACTTTTCTTGATACTAAGTATAATTTTTGTTGCTTTCCACATCTGAATACCTAGCGACTGTATTTCGCCTGCCTTTCTGTTACATTGAAGCTGATTTTACTGCATTTAACTTAATATTGCACTTGGAATCCTTGTTTGTTACTATTTGACTGTATTTGTAGCAAATTCTTCTGTGTAAGCTGTAGTAGCTGATTCATAGCATTTATAAGTGTTTGCTGTACCTGTTTCTGCCTGTTTTGTGAAAAAAAAAGAAAAAAAAAATATCTCTTGTTTTCCTGCTTTACTAGTTTAGTCCAGTTTCAGAGTTGCTGATTCCTGGGCTTTGGTTGTAAGTTCCTGTGTACTGTTTCCTTGCCTTATTTGGGGGAGAGGAAGTTACCTTGCTTACCAGTGGGAGTGGGAAGCATTGAGCTGCCTTTTGTCCAGTTTTGTGAGGTTTCAGCCAGTAACTAGTAGTTTATTGGTCGTTTTGGGCCAGTTTCTAGCTTTTCCAGCCCCTGGTATAAAAGCGTAAAGCGTTAGCGCGATTTAGCCAGCTGCCACTGTTGCACACTAGGGCAGCGCTGGTTAAGCAGGTTTAAACTATTCGGGCTACCTAAAGTCCACTCTTCAAATTTTCCCTTAAAACTACCTTCCTCGAACTACACTACTGATCAAATCAGCGTATCCTATAACTAAAAGATCATCTCTACTTGACTCCAAGTAGACTATTCTCTATCTGTTAAACCTAGCACTTGCTCCTACAGTACTTATTACCTTGATACGGCACTCTTGTCATAGATAGTACCCCAAAAGGCAACCCCCATTTCTCGGTCACCCACGTCCCCGGAGTCTTTTTAAAGTTTTTGTCTATCCTTCTAGCATGTCGAGGGATCAGTTGCTAGTGTCCTCTCCTGCTCAGCTGGTGAACCTGGGAATATTGAGGCAATGTTACAATTGCCTCATGTACCTGAACAACCCTCTTCTCCTCCCACAAAACACAAATACATGCGAGAGATGCAACTATACGGCCAAACTGGAGGCTGAGCTCTCTCAACATAGGACTGGCAAGACCAGTCAGGAGGAGAAGGTTACCACACACACTATAGACCCAGTCTCACATACTACCATTACAACCTCAAATCATACACATAAACACACAAAGACATACTGGAGGCTCTGATCAAAACCTACCAAAACAGCAGAGGCCACCAAAGCAGACACCCAAACAACCACCACCTCAGAACACAACACCTGCAACACATAGACCTCACAGTCAGAGTGTCAAACAGTCACAGCCCTTAAGGCCAAACACAATGCCAGACACACTAGTCATTGGTGACTCCATAGTCAGACACACTGGCGTCCGCTCACCAGACTGAGTAAGGAGAAGGTCACAGTAAGCTGCCTGTCGGGCGCTAGAATCCGCCACATAACGCAAGCACTCAGGTCTCTCAACAGCAGGTACAAATATGACTCAGTCATTGTCCACGCTGGTGTAAACGACCTGAGACGTACCTCCTTGGACTACATGAAAAGAGACATTGAGGAGCTCTCTGATTATGTAGCCCAGGCAGGTATGACCCTGACCTTGAGCAGTATCCTACCTTCACCAAGAATGATGCCACAATACAGAGATAAGATGATCAGCTTTAACAATTGGCTTAAACACTGGTGTCATTCAAAGGGGATCCAGTATCTGTCTGCCTGGGATGACATGCTGGACAAGCCACGCTGCTTCGCAAGGGACGGCTTGCACCTGTCACCCTGGGATTCCGGATATTGGCAAAGGCTCTTGCCACCCCATAGTGCCTTTTTAGGCAAGGCTCAAATTCTAAACCTACCACCCTAGAACACAAAAAGGAAAAAACTAAGGGTAATGCTGCTCAATGCCAGAAGTCTAAATCTCAAAATGCACGCACTCGAGGCCCTTCTCAGTATGGAGAACATCGATGTCTGTGCTGTGACAGAAACCTGGTTCAAGGCTCCTGAGAGCACCCCAGCTATCAGGTTTTACCTCATATCATGCCCGCCCCAAAGTCCGGACAATACCAAGAAAGGAGGGGGTGTATCAATATTCATCAAGGACACCCACACCTCAAGACTGGTGGCAACGCACGATGCATCGGAGACCATCCAGGTGCAATTAACCATAGGCAAGACTGCTCTGCAAATTGTAGCATGTTACAGGCCACCCTCACAAACTCAGGAACCTCACATGGCCTTCCTGAAAACACTAGAGGGGATAAATGTATCACCAAACACCATCATACTAGGTGACTTCAATTACCCTAATATAGACTGGGAACACTACTCAAGCCCAAACACCCTAGCCCAAAAGTTCCTGGAATTCATAAACTCAAATGCCATGGAACAACTAGTCACCATCCCCACAAGAGGAGATAACATACTTGATCTCATCATCACGAACATGGGAGCACAATGTTCAACACCGAAGTATACCCCTCACTGGTGAGATCAGATCACAAACTAATCTCGCTGGAGGTCCTCATCCCACCCCACCTGAAATAAAAAAGACCACAGTAAAAAACTTCTCAAAAGCCGACTTCACACTTCTAAAGACTAGTGTGGTCTCCTTTAAGGCCCCGAGCCGCGGAAAACAGTACTCAAGCCGCTGAATCACTTACAAATGCCTTCTACCAGCACCTGCAGGACTGCATGGATAAGGCAATCCCAAGCAAAACAAAGACTCTTTGTACCAAAGGCAAGCGTCCAGTCTGGTGGACCCCAGCCATAAGCAAACTCTACAACAAAAGGAGGAAGCTACTACAAGATAGAGCAAAATCCTTAAAAGGTAAGACACCCTTGATCACTATAAGTAAAAACTAAGAGCTCTCATAAAATCATCCAAAGCAACTTCGAGAGAAAAATAGCTAAAGACTCAAAAGACAATCATAAGGCCTTCTTTAGCTATGTTAGAAACCTAGGAGGAAACTCCCAGATATGCTCAGAACTAGTTCAAAATGATGTGAAGATTACTGATCCTACAGACATTGCCAACATACTGGCTGACAGGTTCAGTGCAAACTTCTCCCTCCCCTCCCCAAAAGGAGAGATATCTATACCAAGCGATTGCAGCCCCCAAACATCTCCAGCCCAAGTGAGAACTGCTCTCTCCAAAGCAAAAACACAGCATCCATGGGACCTGATGGTGTCCCCGGCTGTGTGCTCCACGAACTCAATGAGGAATTAAACCCACAGCTAGGACAGCTGTTTAATCAAAGTCTTACCTCTGGATACGCACCCAGGAGTGGCGCACTGCAACTGTGGTCCCACTTCACAAAGGCGGTGCCTCCACCGACCCTGGAAATTACCGACCCATTAGCTTGACAAGCCTTATCTGCAAAGCCATGGAGAGGATCATAATGGACCTCATAAATAAAGACATAAGGAATTTGCAGACTTTGGATCCAACCCAGTTTGGCTTTGTCAAAGGCAGATCATGCCTTTTAAACTTGGTTGACTTTTTCAAACAGTCACCAAAGCCATTGATGAGGGAAAGGCAGTCCATACAGCCTACCTCGATCTGGCTAAGGCCTTCGATACAATACCCCACTCGGGTATCATTGAAAAACTCATCAGCTTAAATGTTAACCCATACATCACAAGATGGGTTGCAAACTGGCTGAGTGACAGAACCCACAGGGTCAGAGTTGCTGGCGCCATGTCAGACTCAAAGCCTGTCACAAGTGGTGTCCCACAGGGCTCAGTCCTGGGCCCACTCTTGTTTGGCATCTACTTTTCCAAGTACAAGCAAACACAGGAGGGTTATGGCTGACAAAGTTTGCAGATGACTGCAAACTGGCGCCATAGTAGAAAACACATCTGACACAGATATCCTTCAGAAGGGTCTCACAGAAATGGATAACTGGTGCCAGAGCCACGGCCTAAAGTTAAATGCCAAAAAATGCATAGTCATACCCTTCGGGAAAAACAAGGTTACCCCTAGCTACCAAATAGGTGGCAATCCACTGAGTACAGAAGAAGTTATCAGGGACCTGGGGACCCAGGTTGATAGTAGTCTGTCATTCGACAACCATGTAGCTAAAGTAGTTAGGAAGACCTTCTACATTGCCCACCTTATCATGAAGGGATTCTCATCTAGATCAAGGGAGGTCATAGTCTCCCTTTACTCATCACTCATCAGACCAATGATTGAGTACAATGCCCCATTCGGAATGTATCTGACCCGACACTTGCAGCAGCTGGAGAGGCCACAAAAGTTCCTCACCAAAAGGATAAAGGGTCTCAAAAATCTGTCCTATGCTGCCCGACTGAAAGAACTCCAGCTCTATTCAGTCGCACCGCTTGCTCAGAGGTGACCTTTGCCTAACATACAAGGCCATGTCAAACCCAGATTTGATGAATATGCTTCACCTCAAAAAATCCAGATCCATCAGAGCCACAAGGGCGGGAGACTTAAACCTCGACACAGCTATTAATAGGACGTGCTGGAGGGATAGATTCATCACCCAAAGACTCCCTATGCTGTGGAACAAAATCCTGGTACATGTGAGGCAGAGCACCTCGCTGGCCTTGTTCAAGAGAAATCTTGACCAATGGATGGGAGATCGCAGATATACCCCAGGGATTACCTCAGTGTCACTGCTCGACAGAGGCACAGCAAAATAATGGGTATAGTTCCCCATACTAAAGGGGTGGCGTAAGCCACAAAACGATGGGCTAGGCTTGTAAATGCCCTCGGGCAGATAGCCTAGTATGAACCTATGAACCTAGATTAGGGGCACAACAGATTAAAGTGGAATGGTCAGCATATTGCACAATTTTGGTGTTGGGAATCGCTTTGTGGAAGTCATTAATAAAGATGTTGAATAATAATGGGCTGAATATGGAACCTTGGGGTACTCCAGTGGGGGTAGGAAGGAAAGCAGAGGTAGCTTGGCCCCATTTCACAGCTTGGGACCTGTTTGAAAGGTAGCTGGAGAACCAAGAAAGAGTTTTTTGGCAAAGGTTGAGATTAGAGAGGTGGTTTAGAAGGTGGGAATGAGAGATGGTGTCAAAGGCTTTGGATAAATCTAGAAGAACAGAGGAGACTGTTACCGGAGTCACGTGTTGAGTTGAGAGTGCAAGAAGGAAAGAAGGGCGGTGGTAGTACTGTGTCCAGGGCGGAAGCCGTGTTGGGTAGGAGAGAGTAGTTGGTGTTTGGTAGGGAATGTCAAGAGCTGCAGGTGGATACATTTTTCAAGAATTTTGGAGATAGGGGAAAGGATGGCTATGGGACGGAAGTTGGAGACCGTGCAATTTTTGCCACCCTTGTGGCGAGGCAGAATGAAGGCAGAGCGCCATAGTTTGGGTACGTAGGATTTGAGTAAAGACCTATTAATTAGGATGTTGACAGGTATGGCAATAGAGTCAGAAGATATTTTTAGGAAGGAGGATGGAACGCTGTCAGGGGCATTGGAACAAGGCCTTAGTTTTTGGAGAAGTTTCTTTATTTGGTTGGTGGATACAGGTTTGAGTTCGAAAGAGGGGGCAAAAGATAAGGGGACTGAAGATTGAGCAGGGAGGGGGGAGGGTTATTGTTGGTGAAAGTCTTGATTAGCTCAGCGATAGAAGAGGTGAAAAATGAATTGAAAAAGGAGGCTATTTCAAGGTCAGATTTGCTGGTATCAGGGGAGGGGTTGTTTGTTGTACCTTGTCTAAGGAGGGAATTAATAGAATTCCAGAATTGTTTGGGATTTCTTGCATGGTTTTCTTGTAGTTTGATGTAGTAAGACTTTTTATCTCTAATGACTTGCTTTTTGACTAGGTTTCTCAACTACTTATATTTAAGGAATATTTCTGGTTGCTTATGTTTAAGGTGGGCTTTCCTGGTTTTATCTCTTTGAAGCATTCTTTTTTGTGTCATTAGTGAGCCAGGGGGAGCTATTTGGATGGATTTCATTTTAGAGGCAAGGAGGCCTAGTACTAGAAAATCTTATGCTGAAAAATGGAAAAGATTCTGTGCTTGGAACCAATCTCAAGGGATGAGCACAGCAGCGCCCAGTTTACCTCAGATTTTACAATACTTACCTGAGATGCTTCACAAGCGCCTGTCTTTTTCCTCCATTAAAATCCATGGCTCAGCCATTTCAGCTCATTATAGCACAGAACCTCCCCTCCTCTTCTCATCCACTGCTCAAGCAGTTCCTCAGAGGGGCCAAAAATTTGAGATCACCCAGGAGAGCTCCAACCCCAGTCTGGGAGAAACTCACTCTACGTCCTTTCGAGACAGCTGCTATTGCAGACTTAAAATTTCTATCGTGGAAAACAAGCTTTCCTTTTAGCAATCACTTCAGCTAGAAGGGTATCTGAATTACAGGCCCTTATGGCAGTGGAGCCTTTCATCATCTTTCATGTGGACAGGGTGTCCCTCAGAACCAATCCATCCTTCATGCCCAAGGTGGTATCCAGTGTGGTTCTTAATCATTTTATTCATTTGCCAACCTTCTTTCCCAATCCACAGAACAAAGGGGAACAGATACTGCATTCCTTAGATGTGCACAGACAACTTAGATTCTACTTGTACATGACTAAACCTCAAAGGAAATCTGAACAACTGTTTGTGGCATTTGCTGCAGGGGCAGAGCAGAGGGGAAGGCTTTTTCAAAGCAAACCATTTCTAAATGGATAGGCCATAGCATTAATTTCTGCTATAAGCACCATGGAAAACCTATCCCCCAGGGGCATCGGACCTTACTCCACCAGGGCTGCATCTTCTTCTGCAGCCTTTCTCAGAGGCATCCCTGCCAGGGACATCCTAGAAGCTGCTACCTGGAGTTCTGTGCATATTTTCACCAAGCATCATCATTTGCTAATTTTCTCTAAATCCAGAGCTGGCTTTGCCACTGCAGTCTTGCAGGGCCTTATAGCTGGTCCTAATGCTATCTAAATTCCTCCTCCCAACCATAGCTTTGGGAATCTACCCAAATGTAATGACTGCAACAGTGAAACATGAAGAACATAGTACAGTTGTGTACACTTACCATAAATGTAGATGTTCGAGTGTATTCACTGTTGCAGTCCTGGTTACCCTCCTTCCAGCCCCCTAACTTCTTTTGGCTATACCTCTACTTTCCTTTAATAAGCTTAAAAGCCTTTCTGGTGTATTTGCATTTTTGTTGGAGGTATATCATTGTAGTTTTATATTTAATTGCTCCCCATTAGGGGGACACCTGACATCTGGGGCAAGAAAAACTGATGTAATGGCGTCGGCTGCATGTTTTATACCCCTGATGACCTGACGTCATGGAAGAAGGGATAGCAACCGATGCAGGACCCAAGACTTTGTTAATCAGGCCGACTGAGGGCTACCTGCAAGCAGATAACCCAAATGTAATGACTGTAACAGTGAATACACTTGAACATCTACATTTATGGTAAGTGTACACAACTGTACTTTCTCTGGACTCTAGGGAAAATTGCTGCATCGATTGTACTAATTCATCTAGCTCGCCTTCACATGAGGGTTCTCTAGTTGTTGCTTTTTGCAGAATCTTGGAACTTCCAATGTCCCACAAGATTATGATAACCATTGCTTGCAGAAAAGATCTCCAGTTGTGGATTCATTCAACTTTAGTGCCTCAGGGCCATCCGTTCATTCCTCCTCAACCTCTGGCTACAGTGACCACAGACTCTTCCCAAATGGGGGGGGGTCTTGGGAAGACAGTTCAGGACATCTGGCAAGAACACTAAGCTCATCTGCATGTAAATGTCCTAGAGATAAGAGTGGTGCTTTTAGTGTTGCAAGCATTACAGGAGACTCTTCATCTGGGAACGATAGCAATCCAGTTGGACAATATGTCCGTAGCGTGCTATATAAACAGACTGTAGGAAGCCAGATCATACCCACTTTGTCGAGAAGCTTTTGAGTTCTGGCATTGGACGATAGCCTCCAACCACTTTCTGATGATAATGCACATCCCGGGGAAATCCAGCATCATTGCAGACAAGCTGAGCAGAGCCATTCTGTGGCCACATGTGTGGTCCCTCAATCAGAAATTTACTGGAGTGATCTTCCAGAAATGGGGCCAGCCTTGCTGTGACCTCTCTGCATCACCTAACAATGCCAGATCAGATGCAGCAACTACTTTGTTCTGATCCCTCCTACGGGGGAGTCATCAAGGGATGCAGTTCATGATTGGCCCCCCGGGACGACTTTACCCCTCCCCCCCGATTCCACTAATCCCAAAGTTTCTGCAGAAAGTGAGTCAATTGGAGAAAACTATTGTCCTAATTGCTCCGTACTGGCCGCGTCAAATCTGGTTTCCTTTTCTTCAGCGTCATCTTCAAGGCGAACTCTGGATTCTAGGCCCAGTTCCAGACCTTCTGAGACATCTATCAGGAATGGTTCATCCCAACCTAGACACCCTAAAACTGACAGCTTGGCTGCTCCATTTCCCAGGTTTTCATCCCTCTCTTCCCCAGTCAAGCATATATTATCGTCTCATAAAACATCTACTTAAAAAGTTTACAAAAGCAAATGGAGATTTGTTGTATGTGCAAACCATACTAGAATAGATCCTTTTACAGTTTCTATCAGAGATCTTAAGTGGTGGTGAAGTGGCAGCTACAGTTAAAGTTCAACTAGCTGCAATTTCTAATTTCCCTATATGAGAAAATGATTGTCCTGTCATGTCATACAGACTTTGCAAAGCATTTTTGAGGGGCACTGTTATGTTAAGACCTCCATATAAGCATCCAATGCCCCCTTGGGATCTCAGTTTCATCTTATCACATTATTTTGCCCCCTTTTGAACCTTCAGCTACATGTGACTTAAATTATCCTTCCTGGAAAACTCTCTCTTGGTGGCTATTACTTCAGCCAGAAGAGTATCCGCGTTGCAGGTCTTGTCCACAAAGCCATCATATCTAGTCTTCCACAAAGACAGTGTCATTGTGCACTAACCCATCCTTTCTATCTAAGGTTGTGAATGCGAATACCCTTAACCAATCTATAGACCTTCCAGTTTTCTTTCCCAGCTTCCAAAATAGAGAGTATTCTTTGCATCTCCTAGATGTTCATAGTCAGTTGTTTCTTTTGCATAGAACTTTGGAATTAAGAAAGTCAGATCAGGTCTGTCATTCTCATACAAGAAAAGGTCAACCTGTTTCAAAAGTCACTTTATCTAGATGGCTAACATTATGCATATCCTACATTTATAGTTCAAACAATAGAATTCTCCCAAAGGTGGTTTAAGCTCATTCCACTAGATCTGTGGCCACGTCTGCAGCTTTTCAGGCTAGATTACCACTGGATAATATCTTTATTACTCATTACAAAGTGGATTTATCCTCTAATAGTAGAGCCTCCTATGGCTCTGTGGTTCTGAGGAATATTCTCCCATGAGCCACCCGAGAGTTTAGTTGCTTGGGACGCTGTCCCACAAGTGAGAGTAACTGTGAGGCTGACAACATCACAAAGAAGTTATGTTCTTACCATAACGTTCCATGTGTGTGGCCCATCTCGTCCTTTATTTTCACATCCCTCCCTTCTTGCCTAACCTCCTGGTAGACTGAATAACACAACTAGTATTCAGCAGGACCATATAGTCTCAGAGAATTTACCTTCTCAGCCCGATACTAATTCATGGTGATATGTATAGGTATAGATATACACAGATTGTATATCTAAACACAAAAAGTAAAGGAGCAACCCACAGCTGAACAAATAATCCCACATACACAGTCTCTCGTTGTAACTCCAGCAATAAAGACTAGCTTAAGTAAAATAGATCCAAGACGTTGTCATATTATAAAAATCCAAGTAGTTTATTGCAGAACATGTAGGTAAGTGCTTTCACTCTTACGGGCTTCCTCAGACCTTAATACATCACCATTAAAATAGCGCTTAATATATACCATTTGAAAAATGTGACATCATTTCCTTTAACTCAAAGGAATCATACATACAATAAATATAGTACCCTAACTAAAACTTCTTCTGTAAGTAAATTAATAGCACAATCTGTACTCATATAAAAACTATATCTATTCTTATGATTTTAAAATAAATAATCATAAAATCATAAAACAAATAAATGTATCACATGTATTTAACTATTAGCTTTCTGTTTTTCAGGATAGGCTTAACTGGAATTTTATCATTCAGTCCAGGTCTGCGATCTGCCCTTAACTTAATAATCCACCCCAGTTCAATTCTCTCAGTACAATTCTGTACATCTCCACCTCTAATATTAGGTCTCTTTACTTGTAGTACTTGAAATATGAAAGAATGTTGATCAGTTGTGTCTAAAACATGTTTAGAGAGGGCATTATTCACAGAATGTATCCTTGTATTAGAAAGATGTTCCCTAATCCTCTCTTGCAGATGCCTGTCCATTTTGCCAACGTAAAATGCAGAACAGGCTAGGCATGTGGCTAAATATACAACATGTTGTGTAGTACAAGTAGCTCTAACATTAAATCTGTAGCATGTAGATGTAACGTGATGTATAAAATATGAATATTCAGGAATTCACAACAATGACAACTATTACATGGGGACGTACCAGTCACCAACTGGTCATCAGGACTCCCATTTCTGTTCTGCGATAACATAATAGTCTTTGTAAATTAATTCTATTTCTATACTAAAACTGAGGTTCTCTCCTACTAATCCTTCAAATGTGGATCAACCGTTAAAATTCCCCAGTTTCTAGAAAAAACATCCCTAACTCTCTTAATATCCTGTGTATAATTTATGGATAATCTCACTATGGAGTTCTTAAAACCCCCTGTGTTTTCTTTAGGTTGTATTACATTCTGGGTTCCACCCTGATCTGAAAAGTAGGGACGTGCTGTATTGTTCCTAAGACACCATGTACCTCCTCAATATTTATAGCTACCTCACTTACATCATAGGACCTTTGAACTAACCTATTTTGTAAGTCAGACAATTCATATATGAATCCTTCATGAGTTGGATTCAAACGTTGATGTACTTATAGCTTGTCCTTTAATGATGTTCTTAAATACAAACTTGGGATGCATCCTATCTGTGTAAAAGGGAGTTCTTATAGCATGCTTTCCTGTATATACCTGTATTAAGTAGTCCATTTGGTAATCTTTCAATATATACATCTAAGAAAGCAGTCCAATCATCTGACATTTCCAAGGTAAAACTTAAAAATTGTGTTAGGGAATTTATTTCCTCAAAGAAGTTGTGTAGTTCATCATCCGTTCCTGTCCATAAAAGGAACAGGTCATCAACAAAACGGGTGTAAAAAAATAATATATTTCTTAAAGCTATTCAGCTTAAACAACTTCTCTTTCTCCCAGTCTACCATAACTGGGTTGGCGTAGCTATTGGTGCACGAGGTGCCCATAGCCACGCCATCCTTCTGAACATATGTTACTCCATTAAACAGGAAGATGTTATTTTCCAATACAGTTTTCAATAGAGCACATAATAAATCAACTTGTGTTACAGTATAGACAGTCTCATTTCTCAAACATCTTGCTATACTTTCAATTCCCTCTTGATTGGGTATGACTGTGAATAACAATTTAACATCTAAGGTTACAAGCTTATAATATGAATCGCTAGGTAATACAGACGCTGTCATATAAATTGAGCAAAAACTGTTGTGTCCCTCAACACGTGGAAATTTTTCTACTATAGGTCTCGGGTGTTTCTCTAAAACCAGAGACATGGGTTCAGTAACCCACCCTCTCCCTGCCACAATAGGCCTCATAGGGGCATCCAAAGGAACTTTATGGACCTTGGGTAATCCTTGTATAATACGAATTAAAGGATTGACTAGAGAAAAGAATTGAAATAGTTCCAGGTCAATTATTTCACTTTTAAGCAAGTCTTCCAGCATTCAATGTATTCTGTGTACTCTGAGTTATATTTCTTCTGTTTGAATTATACTATAAGATGTAATATCACTTAACATGGACTCCATACTACTTTGGTACTTAATGGTGTCCATAACCACAATTGGTCCTCCCTTATCTGCTGGCTAATTATAATTGTTTCATCATCCCTAAGTCTGTTCAAGGCTGTTCTCAGCCTAGGGGTGAGGTTACCGTACCATTTCTTTTTGGCATTATCATGATCTACTTTATGTAAGTCGTCTTCTATCATCCTTACAAATGCATCCAAAAGTGGATGTAAGGGAGGTACATATGTACTAGGTTTCTTAAATACTGGTCTATTATTCAACAAAACTTGATTTCCATAAGTCAATTTAAGTTGAATGTTACGACTGAACAATTTAGTGTCCATCACTAAATCAGTAAGATTGCTCTTAGCTGATGGAATGAAAGAGAGTCCTTTATTAAGGGCCTCCATCTCCTCTATAGTCAAAACTCTACTTGAAAGATTCCATACTAATGTCTGGGAATTCTCTCCCACATTTTCTTGATTGACAGGCCCATGCACTCCTCCCCTGAGGCCTTGCGTTTCTGCCTGCCTCGACTCATTGATCTGTTTCTCCCTCCTCTGTGAGTATCGTGAATTGGAAAAGGAGTGTGACCATGGGCCCCATTGGACTGACCTAAAGGGAATTCCTTCCTTCTAACTGATTGGGTGGCTTCATGCACAGGATTAACACTCTATGCTACCTCAGCTTGATCCTGTAACATGACTCCATTTATGGAACACTCTAAAGAGTCATCCCTGGCCTCTGTGTTAGGTCTACTCGATGCACTTAGATCTTCTCTAATTCCAGATACATTTGATAAGCTATCAGTACCCCCTAAGGGATTCTGTATGGAGTTACTATGTCTAACTTTCACAGTAGCATGCGCATCCATTTTATCAACATGATTTGGGGTTAATACATTCTTAGCGACAACATCAGATGGGTCTACGCTATTATGAGTTCGCCCAGCATCTCCGTTAGTAAGTTCAAGTATATTAGCAGAGTTTGTATATCGTCTCTCTGCTTGATTAGTTCCAGAAAAAACAGTCCTGGGCCATTTAAAGACATGGCCATTTTTTAAATCTGTAGTGTCTCTAAGTATCTTAGAATGCTTCTGTTCAATAATTTCTTTTCATATAAAAATACATTATCAAGTAACCGCTCAGTCTATCTACTATAGTCACTGGAAACTTAGTAGCAATAAATTATTGCCCCGTTTTAACTTTGTCACGTAACTCAAATTTTTCAGGCAGAAAAAATTCATTTAAGAGTGTCATATATTTAACACTCACCTCAATGTTTAGCTGTTGCCATTTATATAATAGTTCAGGGTACATGGATCCGGTCGTGGGCATTTTCAAAACCTTTAAACCTCTCGGTGGTATTCTCCTGTGAATAAAAAACAAGTAATATCCGTGGTATCCCCGAAGTCTCAAAACACCCCACTAAAGTGTAGTGGGTCCAAAAACAAAACCATGCAAGAAACTTTTCTGTGTGGAAGTTTTTCAGGTCTGTGTACTTAAAGGATTTTCGATTGGAAACGGACTGCCTGCCTTGCTTGGATTACTTTTGAATACTTAGTAATGCTGTACAATTATATATTTTCTATTACTTTTTGTTTTGTTTTGACTTGAGACAAGTTTACGTTTGCTACTTCTACTACTATTGTCTGATCTGATTAATATACAGTGATTAACTAGAAATATATGGACTGACAATCTTCCACACAGAGAAGTTTCTTGCACTGTTTTATTCTCCTGTAAATACAGACCTCGAAGTGTTGCCCTTGGGTCTGTAGTCATTTTAAGTTTAAGGAAATCTGTTTCAACATGTTTTAGACACAACTGATCAACATTCTTTCAGATTTCAAGTACTACAAGTAAATAAACCTAACATTAGAGGTGGAGATGTACGGAATTATACTGAGAGAATTGAACTGGGGTGGATTATTAAGTTAAGGGCAGATCGCAGACCTGGACTGAATGATAAAATTCCAATTAAGCATATCCTGAAAAACAGGAAGCTAATAGTTAAATAAATGTAATACATTTGTTATTTGTTTTTATGATTTTATGATTTATTTTAAATCATAAGAATAGATATAGTTTTTAGATGAGTATAGATTGTGTTATTAATTTACTTAGAGAAGTTTTAGTTCGGGTAGTATATTTATTGTATACATGATTCCTTTGAGTTAAAGGAAATTCACATTTTTCAAATGGTATATATTAAGCGCTATTTTAATGGTGATGTATTAAGGTCTGAGGAAGCTCATAAGAGTGACGGTGCTTACCTACATGTTCTACAATAAACTACTTGGATATTTATGATATGACAACGTCTTGGATCTATTTTACTTAAGCTTGTCTTTATTGTTGGAGTTACAATGAGAAACTGTGTATGTGGGATTATTTGTTCAGCTGTGGGTTGCTCCTTTACTTTTTGTTGCTGTTTATGATGTGCCCAAATTCAAAATGGTCTCTTCACAACCTGTTACCTCTTCTTCCTCTTTTAAGTTTCCTGTTAACACTAGACTTAACCGATGCTCATCACATTCCTATTCATCCAGACTTAAGGTTGTGTGTGTCTGGATCACATTATCAGTTCTCTGTTTTACCTTTTGTACTATCCACTGCACCAAGAGTGTTCAGTTTCTAGCTCATTGCAGGCTACAGGGTATCCACACTTTTCTGTATTTAGACTTGATATAGACTTGATATATTTGCAAAGCCTTTTTCAAGATGTCAGGAATATCTATTTTGGGTGAGAGATCTCTTGCACAAGCTTGGATTCCATGAGAACATTCAGAAGTCTTTCTTGACTCCTTTGCACAGAATTCTGTTCCTGGGATGTTAACTAGGACAGCTCAGTTCAGAGCTTTTCTTCACAGGGAAAATAGTTCTTTATTTAGTTCTATTTTCAAGGTTTTTCACTCAGACATTCGTCACTGTGAGGGGTCACGTTTTGGGTCTCCTGCCATGTTTGATTCTCATGATGATGCCACATGAGAAAGATAGTGGTGTCTGAAATCTCTTTGGCCCTAATTTCCACACCATTTATCTTTCGCATCTCGATATTGGAGTTTGTCAAAAGAGAAATCACTTGGTGGAAACGGATGTTCTTCATGTTTCACTGTTGCAGTCATCACATTTGGGTTATCCCTGCCAGGGTAGCCCTCAGTTAGCCCTAATACCAGAGGTTTAGTATTTCTGCGTCTGTTGCTGTCGCTCCAGGACTGACGTCAGGTCGTCTGGTATAAAAACATGCAGCTGACACCATTACATTAGTCTTTCTTGCCGAGGAGCCCGAACCAGAAGCAGTTCGCACGAGTGCCAGTCGGCAGCTACCTGAGTTTTTTTGTTTCAGAATTGAAGTTGAAGTCTTCTAAAATTAAGTGCCCCATTGGGGATCCTTTTTTCTTGCTCTAACTGATGTCAGAAAAAATTAACAATTGCCTTGCCTGTGGAAAGCAAATACCACACCGAGACTTTCATTCCTATTGCGTCACTTGTGTAGGCCCAGAACACGACGTCCCCCACTGTCACTTTTGTGCTTTGTTCAACGCCAGAACTATGTCATTGGGCCCTTATTGTAGCTAGATATTTTCGCTGTCAGTCCTCTACTTACTATATGGCTTCAGTAAGCCATCCGACAACCGATCTTCTGAAAAAATGTAAGGATAAAGACAGACTGCACAGGTTCAAAACTGCCGATAATGCTTCCGTTAAGCTAGTCATCAGTTCTCCAGTCCTCAGTGAAGTGCTTTCGCAGCCCCTAATGCCCGCTTCTGTGGATTCGCAGGCCACTCCCGAGACTCTTTCGGACTCTGGTCTGCCGCGAGACTCTTCGACTAAGGATCCTGCAGATGTCTCTGCCTTGGATGGGTCCAGAACCACTGAGCAAGCACTGGCTTCCAAGGAAGTACTTTGCACTACCGATACTCGACACAGACTGATGACTTCTTTCGCATCTACAGTTCTTTAGAAAACTACAGAGTTTCTAAGACCCAGGGTACGAACTACACCCAAAACACCGATGACCCAAGCTCAGGCCCCTGCTCCCTTGCCTCAATCTCAAATGCTTAAAATTGCGGAAGACTTTATAATGCTCATCAGGAGAAGCCAGGCTACCTCTTCCAAAAGAAAGAGACTTGTCCCCAGTAGTTTTATTTGAACAGGAGTCCGATGACTCTGATGCATCTGAATATGAAGATATGCAACCACTTTCTGCTTATGAGAATTCTGATTCAGAGGAAACCATCCCTTCAGCCTCTCCACCCGAGGACTTCCCCTTTGGGGAAACCGTACATACTTTAAGGGAGCATTTCCAATGGGAATGTCAGGACTATCCACAGTCAAAAAAGAGACACTGGGAATTCTTAGATCTTCCACAGCACAGACCCTTGGCCATTCCTCCTGTCCTGGATGTTATTTTCATGGAATCTAGTTTTGACTCCTGACACCCTCCCTCCTGCTCCCAGGAAACCTGACAGGTACTATAGAGTCCCTGATTCTCTCACTTTTCTTTTCAAAAATCCATTTGCTGACCCCAAGGTCCTCTCTCAAAGACCTAAAGGAATCAAAGCAACTTCAGCTAAGAATCTCACCCCCTCAGATAGGGATTCCCGAGCATTAGACAGATGGGGTAAAAAAGTATACACCTCTGATACTCTTGCTATTAGAGCATTAAGTTGTCAGTTCCATATGCTGAAATATCAGCAACATACCATGGAACTCCTCAAACAAAAAAATATCTTCTTTCCCTGCTTGAGCAGAAAGGAGATTTACAACAGTTAATTCATTCTGCAAGTCAAGTAACTAAGCACACCTTACAATGTGGTTTTGACACCCTAGAACCATTTTGCAGGGCAGCAGTTACTGGTTCTTTACTTAGAAGACATGCTTGGCTTAAAGAACATACCTTGCCAGACCATGACAAATCCAAATTATTGGACACACCCTTGCACAAAGACAACTTATTTGGCACCAAGGCAGAAGAGGTCCTAAAAAAGATAGAAGAAAAAGCTAAATCTATGCAGACAAAGACTTCTTACAGGTCCAGCCACTGAGGTTCAGTAGGCATTGTCCCGCCAATCACTGGTCCTTTCCTGCCCCCTCAGGTCAGCTCAGCCCAGACCCAGGGGAAGCAGGCCCCTCAGACAACAGCCCCAGGGAATGCAGTGATCTAAGGAATGGCGTTCCTCCTTTTCAAAACCAGGGAGTGCAAAGCCATCCCCTTATGGTAAGAGCTCACAATTTTACACTTCCACCCCCTCCCTCTGTCCAACTGCACTTGTCCTAGGAGGAAAGCTCTCCTTCCATGCAAGCAGTCAGTGTCCCAGGGATTAAACTTTATTATCTCACACAGCCAACCCCGAAAGGGTTCCCAGACCTTCCCCCAAACCAGTGGGCAGAGGCCACAAAGCAAGTCCTTTTCCTCCTCTCTGAGGGCAATAGAGCATGTTCCTGCAGAATAGACAGGCTAAGGTTTCTACTCCAGTTTCTTCCTGGTACCCAAGAAAGAGGGCACATGGCGCCCGATTCTTGACCTATCCATTCTAAACACCTTTGTGATACAAAATTCAAAATGCTCACCCTCCAGCAGCTTCTTCCTATGCTTTCCAAAGATGCTTGGATGTTCTTCCTGTTTCACTGTTGCAGTCATCACATTTGGGTTATCTGCCTGCAGGTAGCCCTCAGCTGGCCTGAATACCACAGTCTTCAGATTTCTGCGTCGGATGCTGTCGCTTCCATGACATCAGGTCGTCAGGGGTATAAAACATGCAGCTGACACCATTACATCAGTCCTTCTCGTCTTGCGGTGCCCGAAGCAGAAGCAGTTCGCAAGTGCCGGTCATCCAACTCCTGAAATTTTCGTTTTCGAGTTTCAGACCTGGAGTCTTCAAAAAGATAAGTACCCCATTGGGGATCCTTTTTTCTTGCTCTAACCGATGTCAGAAAAAATTAACAATTGCCTTGCCTGTGGAAAGCAAATACCTCAGAGATTTTCATTCTTACTACATCACCTGTTTAGGCCCAGACCACGACATCCCTCGCTGTCAGTTTTGTGCCTTGTTCAATGTCCGAACTATTCGTCAGGCTATTTTGTAGCCAAGTACTTTTGTTCTCTATCTCCGTACTCCGAAATGGCTTCGTTAAGCCATCTGACTACCGATCCTCCAAAAAACCGTAAGGATAAAGACAGAGACAGACTGCATAGGTACAAAACTGCTCCGTTAAGTTAGTCGCCAGTCCGCCGGTAGTCAGTGAGGAGCTTTCCCAGCCCCGATACCCGCTACTACAGATTCGCAGGCCTCTACTGAGACCAATTCGGAGTCTGGTATGCTGCAAGATGTTCTTCGACTATGGAACCTGTGGATGTCTCTAACTTGGATAGGTCTGGAGCCACTGTGCAGGCACTGGCTTCTGAGGGTGTATTCAAGTTTACCGATTTTTATATTAAACCGACTACTTTGTTTCAAGCTAAGAATTCCGAATTCCTCCAGCCTAAAGCTCACACTACACCTAGAAAACCGACGATCAAACTGCATTCTCAGGCTCATATGCCTCAAAAACAAATTATTAGAATGGCTGAAGACCTTACCTTAATTAGGGGAAGTCAGCCTTCCCCCTCTAAGAGACCTAGAACTAATTTTCTTTCTGATTCTTCTGATCAGGAATCTGATGTCTCTATTCCTTCTACCAGGATTTACCCTTATCTACTTATGAGGATTCTGATGCAGAGAATTCCATTCCCTCTGCTTCCCCTCCAGAAGGTTTTTCTTTTGGTGAAACCTTGCATAACCTTAAGGAGCATTTCCACTGGTAAAGCCATGACTATTCTGAGTTCAAAAAGAGACTTAGGGAATTTTTACTCCTGCCTCAACACAGGCCTCTAGCTAAATCCCTCCTGTTCTGGAGATTGTAGATGATGTTTTCTTAGAATCCAGCCTTACCCAAGACACTTTGCCTCCAGCTCCCAGGAAACCTGGCAGGTACTACAGAGTGCCTGACTCTCACAAATTCATCTTCAAGAATCCTACTGCGGATCCAGAGACCATTTCCCAAGGACCAAAAGGCGTTAAGGCTACTACTGCCAAAAATCCTACCCCTTCTGATAGGGACTCTAGAGCTTTAGACAGATAGGGTAAGAAGGGGTATACACTTCTGCTTCTTTGGCCATTAGGGCTTTAAATTGCTAGTTTCATATGTTAAACTATCAGCAGCATATTATATGAATACTTAACAGAAAATTACTTTGATTCCTGACTGTGCTGAACACAAAGATTTGCAAGAGTTAATGCATTCTGCTGAACATGTTGGTAAACATACTTTGCAATGTGGTTTTGATGCTTTAGAAGCATCTTGCAGGGCTGCTCACTGGGTCTGCACTTAGAAGGCATGCTTGGCTTAAGGAATAAAACTTGACAGATCATGTTAAAGCTAAATTACTGGATGCACCCTTAAACCAAGACTGCCTTTTTGGCAACAAAGCATAAGTCGTCCTCAAAAGGATAGAGGAAAAAGCTAAATCTATGCAAACAGTTTTTACAAGTACAGCCTCCTAGATTCAGTAGGCATTTGGCCTTCAAAGAACTGGTCTTTTCCAGTCCCTTCCAGACCTTCTCAGTCCAAACCCAGGAGCAGCAGACCACCAAGACTTCAGTCTCAGACTATGCACAGATCTAAGCAGTGGGGGGCTCCCACTGACAAAGCAGGGAGTAGTAAGCCACCCCCCTGTGGAAAAACGGCACAATGACTTATCCTTATCTCTTCCAAGCCCTGCTCAACTACTTGCTCCCTTAGAAGGAAAGCTTGCCCTGCATGCAAAAAAACTGGGAACTCGTTACCCAGGACAAATGGGTTTTAAACATAGTTTCCCTAGGATTCAGATTCCACTTCCACTCACTCGCAACCCCAAGTGGCTGGCCAAAAACAAGTGCTCTCTCTCCTCAGTATCAGGGCTATTCAACCTGCCCCAGCAGAACAAACGGGACAAGGTTTTTATTCAAGACTGTTCCTGGTTCCAGGAAAAAACACTTCTGGCATCCTATCCTGGACCTGTCTATTCTCAACACCTTTCTGGTGGTTCCAAAATTCGAAAATCTAACTCAACAGCTTCTTCCTATGCTAGCCAAGGATGCCTGGCTGGCAGCCCTAGTCTTAAAAGAAGCTTACCTGCACATCCCAATAAGGGAATCCTGCAGACAATACCTACGTTTCAGGGCAGGCTCCATGCACTATCAGTTCTCTGCACTTCCCTTTGGCTTATCTACTCCGCCCAGGGTATTCACAAAGTGCCCATCTCCAACCATTGCATTTTGCAGGCAGAGAAATATTCAGATTTACCCATACTTGGACGATTGCCTGATTCAGGCAGAAAGTCTGGACTTGCTATTACAACACCTGGCATTTGTAAAGAGACTTCTAACCTCACTGGGGTACACCATCACCGAGAAGAAATCACACCTAGTACCCTGCCAACAGATTGAATTCCTGGGAGCAAGCTTGAACACATCTTCCCAGGTGGTATTCCTCACTCCGGAGAAACAAGTTTATTTGACACTCTACTTCAACCTACTAACCACAAAAACCCAGCTATCTGCACGGAAAATCTTGCAAGCCTTGGGGTTCATGGCCTCTTGCATTCTGTTAATTCCGTATGCAAGACTGCATATGAGGAATCTTCAGTGGTATCTAACAAGTCTATGGTGTCAACATTCTCAGGACCTGGAAAAAGTGATTCTTATCATTCCTTGTCTAAGGGCAGAGTTCCTTTGGTGGGCAGAGGCCTGCTACCACAACAAGGGACTCCCTTTCACTCTACCCCCTGCCACCCAAACCCTAGCAACAGACGCATCAGACTATGCATGGGGAACTCACCACGGCAGGGCAGTGCATTCAGGGCAAATGGAACCCAAAACAGATGCACCTGCATGTCAATCAAAAAGAAATGTTAGCTGTACAGAATGCTACAGCCGTCAAAGAGCTTATTCTTCCAGGACAACTGTTGGTAAAGACAGACAACGCCACAGTTATGTGGTACATAAATGAGCAGGGGGGAACCCATTCCTACCCTCTCTGCATACTAGCCATGGCTTTGTGGAACACAGCCTTGAGCTACCAAGTGAACCTGCCAGCTCAATTCCTGCCAGGCAAACTAAATTCACTGGCAGACGACTTAAGCAGAAATCTCATGGACCCACACGAATGGAAACTGGAACCCAAAACATTCAAGCTCTTGAACAAATGGGGGACACCAGAGGTAGACCGGTTTGCCTCCCCTCAGAACTACCACTTGAACAAATTCTCCACCAGAACTCCCCGCAGTCAAGTTTGGAAAGTCGATGCCCTGTCCTTTACCTTTAAAAGCCTCTCAATTTATGCCTTTCCCCCTCTGCCTTTCCTCTCAAAGGTTCTACTAAAGATCTAACAGGACAAGCCAAGGACGATACTGGTTGCCCCAGACTTGGCCACACCAGCACAGATGCCCACTTGCGCAGTCTGACAGTGCGCCAACCATAGCACCTGCCTCAGACCCCTTCCCTGCTGTCCCAGCAGGCATGCCAGATTCTGCACCCTCCGCTTCAAACCCTGAACCTTGCAGCCTAGCTAATTCCCTGAGCTCACCTCTAGCAACCCTGAGTAAGCAGGTGCTGGATGTCATTCCTGAGGCAAGGAAGCCTAGTACTAGAAAATCCTATTCAGAAAAATGGAAAAGATGCTGTTCCTGGAGCCAGGCTTAGGGGATGGGCACAACGGTGCCCAGCTTACCTCATGTTCTAGATTATTTAACAGAAATGCTCCATAAGGACCTGTCTTTCTCTTCAATTAAGATTCATGCCTTTGCCATTTCAGCACATTATAATACTGAGCCCACCCCTCTTTTCTCTCATCCCCTGCTAAAACAATTCCTTAGAGGGTCAAAAATGTAAGACCCCCCCCCCCCCCAGGAGAGCTCCCACTCCAGCCTGGGACCTTAAATTTGTACTCTTTCCCCCCTTTGAACCAGCTGTTACAGCAGAGTTGAAATTCCTTTCTTGGAAAACAGCCTTACTTCTAGCCATCACTTCGGCAAGAAGAGTGTCTGAACTGCAGGCCCTCATGGCAGTGGAACCCTTCATTATCTTCCATGCAGACAGGGTTTCCCCTCAGGACTAATTCCATCCTTTATGCCCAAGGTGGTGTCTAGTGTAGCTGTAAACCAGTCCATTCATTTGCCTACTTTTTTCCCCTAATCCTCAAAATAAGGGGGAAAGGATACTGCATTTCTTGGATGTGCACAGACAGCTCAGATTCTATTTGAACAGAACTAAGCCTCTCAGAAAATCTGACCAGCTGCTAGTTAGCTTTGCTGCAGGGGCAGAGGGGAAGGCCATTTCAAAGTAAACCATTTCCAAATGGTTAGCACATTGCATCCATTTCTGCTACAAACACCATGGGAAACCTACCCCACAAGACACATTCCACCAGGGCTGCGTCCACCTCTACTGCATTCCTCAGAGGAGTCCTCATCAGGGACGTCCTGGAAGCTGCAACCTGGAGCTCTCTACATACTTTCACCAAGCATTACCACCTGCCTATCTTTTCTAAATCCATAGCTGGATTTGCCACAGCAGTCTTACAGGGTCTGATTGCTAGCCCTAATGCTCCTTAACTACCTCCACCCTTCCTTGGCTTTGGGAATCAACCCAAATGTGATGACTGCAACAGTGAACCACAAACAACATAGTACAGCTCTGTGCACTTACCATAAATGTAGATGTTCGAGTGGTATTCACTGCTGCAGTCCTGGTTACCCTCCCTCTCGCCCCTGACTTCTCTTGACTTTTACCTTTCCTTCTTGTTTGGCATATATTATATCATGTGTATTTGCTTTTTGCTGGGGGTGTTCTATACCATATAATTGCTTCCTATTGTGGGGACACCTGACATCTGGGGCAAGAAAAACTGATGTAATGGTGTTGGCTACATGTTTTATATACCCCCTGATGACCTGATGTCATGGAAGAAGCGACAGCATCCGGCGCAGAAATCCGAAGACTGGTATTCAGGTCGGCTGAGGGCTACCTGCAGGCAGATAACCCAAATGTGATGACTGCAACAGTGAATACACTCGAACGTCTACATTTATGGTAAGTATACACAACTGTACTTTACCCACCCTAGACCTAAGAGGCCTATCTACACATCCCAATCAGGGAATCGCGCAGGAAATACCTATGTTTCAGAGCAGGATCACACCACTTTCAGTTCCCTGCACTTTCCTTTAGTTTATCCACTGCTCCCAGAGTTTTCACAACATGTCTGGCTCCCCCCATTGCTTTTTGCAGGCAAAGAAATATTCAAATTTACCCATACTTAGACCACTGCGTGATTCAGGCAGATAGTCAGGAAAAGCTGCTAAAGCACCTGACCCGTTGTAAAGGACCTGCTGACCTCCCTGGGGTATACTATCAGCGAAAAGAAATCAAAACTAGTACCCACACAAAAAATTGTATTCCTGTCAGCATGCCTGGACACAGCATCCCAGATGGCATTCCTTGCACCAGAAAAACAAACCTACCTGACAACCTACTTCTCTCAACTAGCCAGCAGGACCCAGTTATCTGAAAGAAAAATCCTGCAAGCTCTAGGGTTCATGGCTTCTTGCATTCTACTCATTCCATATGCTAGACTGCTTATGAGGAAACTGCAGTGATACCTAAAAAGCCTTTGGTGTCAGCACTTTCGAGAACTGGCACCTCTTATACCAATGATACCTTGTTTAAGGAAAGAGTTTCTTTGGTGGGCAGCAGCATGCTGCCACAACAAGGAACTTCCCTTCTCATTACCCCACATCGCCCAGACCCTCACCACAGACGCATCAGACTATGCCTGTGGTGCACACCTGGACAGCAGGTGCATTCAGGGCCAATGGAGCCCAAATCAAATGCATCTGCACATCATCCAAAAAGAGATGTTAGCTGTTCAGCAGGCCCTGACAGCTTTCAGACCCTTACTCTCCCCGGGGCCTCTGCTGATCAAAACAGACAACATCATGGTGATGTGGTACATCAGCAAGCAGGGAGGGATTCACTATTATCCTCTGTGCAGGCTTGCCATGGCCCTTTGGCACACGGCCACAGCCATGCAACTACACCTGTTAGGTGATATTCCACCATAACCTAGCTGCTTATTGTGGACTCCTGACAGGGCAAGAAAAACTGATGTAATGGTATCAGTTGTCTGTTTTTATACCACTGATGACCTGACGTCAGTCCTGGAGTAACAGCAACCGACGCAGAAATACTAAGCCGCTGGTATTTGGGCCGACTGAGGGCTACCCTGGCAGGGATAACCCAAGTGTGATGACTGCAACAGTGAATACACTCAAACATCTACATTTATGGTAAGTGTACACAACTGTACTATATCCTTAAATCAAGATCTCTCCTCCTTCCTGTCTGCTCCAAACCAGTCAGACACCACGAATGCTTCAGAGACTGCTTGGGGAAGCAGTTTCAGGAGAGAGAAAAATGCAAGGGGTGTGGGACACCTAGGAAAAGAAGCAAACACATAATTATAAATGAGATGCTTGTCCTGATCAAGGCACTCAATTCTCTGAACCATCTTTGGCCCACAGGAACCTCTTCAAGTGGTTACATGCAATACCTTAGTGAATGTGGTACATTAACAAGCAAGGAGGAACCGAGTCATACCCTTTTGCAGACTAGGCATGTTAGATTGGGATATAGCTTCAGAGCACAGTCTAATTCTCGTATTCTAATATTCCTATATTCCATCAGCAAAATTGTGTGGCAGACAAACTGATTAGGACCAAGGCAGACCCTCATGAATGGAAACCTGATCTGGAAGTCTTCCAAGGTTTTGATCCATCTGTTGGGAGTTCCTCAGGTAGACTTATTTGCTTCCTGTCTGAGCAATCAACTGGATAATTTCTGTTAAAGGGCTCCATGCAAGAAGACCTGGAAGGCAAATCTCTTTTCTTTGGACAGGACTGTTCTTGTATGCCTTCCATCCTTTCCACTAATATCCAGGGTAATTCTGAAGATTCAGAAGGAATCCCCCATGATCATTTTGGTGACTCCCTTCTGGCACAGACAACTGTGGTTCTCCTTTCTTTTTGGAAATTGCCAGGGCAGTTATGACAAACTTAGTGACAGAATGGATCTGCTCACACAAGAACGGGGGTATTTGACACACCCAAACATCAATCTTCTTCAGTTGACTGCCTGGATGATAGGATCTTAATTCCTTTTAGGCACCTGTTTTCTTGGGGCATGCACTGGATCCTAGCTGAGGCAAATGGAAAAGGTTTTCTAGTTGATGTCAACAGCATAACAAGCACTCATTCAGGACTAGTTGTTCTCTGGTTTTACAATATTTTTGTGAGCTACTATCCTATGGTCTTTTCTTATTCCTCTTTCAAGGCAGTCACTTGTCAAAAGTGTTCTTGAAAGGCATTTTGCATAAGAGGTCTCCAAGTAAACCGGTGGCCCCTCCTTGGGATCTTACTTTTATGTTGGGGAAACTAACACTTGCGCCATATGAACCATTAATCTGGGTGATTTAAGGTTCTTAACTTGGAAAACTGTTTTATTGATTGCTCTGACTTCTGCAGGAAAGGTATCTGAGTCGCAAACTGTTAGGCGAGTCAACCCTACCTCATTTTCCACAACGAGAGGGTTTTTTTGAGAACTAATCCTATTTTTATGCCTAAAGTGGTATCCAAGTTTACTTGTCAAACTATCCATCTCCCTGTATTCTTTACTGTCCTAAAAATGAGGGAGAAAAGATACTCCATAGCTTGGATGTCCACAGACAAATCTGATACTGTCTTGACAGAACTTAATCTTTCAAGTCAATTGTTCATTTCTTGTGAAGTTAAGAAGGGACAACCGGAGTCTAAACAAACTATTTCAAGATGGTGGTTTGTTTCCTTTTGTTATACTCACCATGACAGATGTAGTCCAAGCAGGGTCAAGGCCCACTCTGCAAGGACCTTGAATTCTTCTGTGGCCTTCTGGAAAGGGTTGGATTCTAGACGTATTCTAGAAGCTGCTTTGTAGTTCTCCCTGCATACTTTTACAAAGAAATGTAAGCTAGATTCCTTCTCTAGGTCTAGATCATGCTTTGTTAGGACCATTGTCCAGGGACTCCTGGACCTTTCTCCTTCCACCTCCCAAGTATAGTTAGCTATGGTAATCTACCCACATATCAAGGCTATTGCAAGAGTGAACAATATGAAGAACATAGTATAGTTGTACAAGCTGAACTAGATGTTTAAATGATCACTGCTGCAGAAGTCACTCCCTCCGTGCATCCCCCCTTGGCTTTTGGTATGCGTATGTCAGGATGTGGACATTTATTTTATTTTGTTCCAAGCCCTATCCGTTCAGGGCTCAGCTTCTCTGTGCTGGCAGGATTGTTCTGAAGGGCATCTTGCCCAGACTTGTCTTCTAGTCAGCACAGCTCGAGCTGCGTAACAGCCCTGAAGCTTTGGAAGCGGTTATATCCATGGCAGGATGTAACTTATGCAGTTAAGGCTACTGCAGCAGTGATCATTTTAAGGATCTACTGTTATGGTAAGTTAAACTTACACAGTTGTATTTTGCAGGCACTTGTTTGACTGACTGTACAGTACCAAACTGTGTGATCAGAGGAATAAATACATAAAATACAAAATGGTGCATAATCTTAGCTAACTACTGTAAGGATACAACCAATTCACCCCTCCTATATCGCTGTACCTCTTAGCTCAAGACTTGAGAAGAATGGTAAAAAAAAGTGTGTTGTGTGGTGGTGGGGGGAGGCTGGGTGGGGGGGGGGGGGGTTGGTCGCAAAGGACCAACATTTGGACTGGATATTGCCATAATATATTTAGGAAGTTTTTCCTTGCTAGAATTAATTTCATTGTTTTTGTTTACTGGGAAAGTCCGACTGGGCACAAGTCCCATTTTCAAAGTGGAGGCCTGGGTAGAAATGCTCCATTTTACAGAATGAGTAGTAAAAGGCATTTATAGAAATAATAAATGTATGTGCATAGACTAGTAATATGGCAGTTATTCAGAAATAATTAATGTACATAGAATAGTAAATGAACATGCATAGAACTGTAATTGTACGACAGCTGAGTAAGAGTCTAGTTACTTTCAAATGGAATCTGCTGAAAACTAGATATTGAGTAGGAGGCATTAATTATAGGATGAAGATGGTTACAGATTATGAAGAAGTGTTGAGGTCCAGGTAAAAGGGAGATAGTGATAGTAGTGTAGAGGGATAGATGATAGTCAAAGATTGTGAAGAAGTAGCTGTATTATGGCCAGATGTCCTTCATGGATGCATCTGCAGTCATAACAAGTGGGTTGTCCTGTCGTCAGGCAGCCCTGCAGTCGGCCGGATTCCAAAGTCCGGGTCCGGCTTCGGCTGATGTCGCACTTCACCCGACGTCATCTCTGTTGGTCTTCGGGTATATAAGCATCAGCCGGCGCCATTTTCCTCAGTCTTTCTTGCGCGTGGCCGAAGCAGAAGCTGTTCGCAAGTGCCGGTCGGTCGGATCCAGAGATTACTTCTACCGAATACTACTTCGAAGACTTCTAAAGCTAAGTACCCCGTTGGGGACTCTTTCTTGCCTCAGCCGATGTCAGAAAAAGTTAACAATTGTTTAACCTGTGGGAAACAAATACCTCATAAAGATTTCCACTCTTACTGTCTGCCTTTAGGCCCAGCCCACGACGTAGCAGCCTGTTCGGCCTGTGCCTCTTTCAACCGACGAACGCTTAGGCGTCGGTCGGAGTTTGCAGAACAGTTTTTCGGTTCTGATTTTGCGTACATTATGCCGTCGGATCCTCCGACTACCCAATCTACTAAAAAACGCAAAGATAAAGACCGACACTCGCGGTCCGCGGTTTCGGCCGAAACCACGGTAAAGCAAACCGCGAGTGTCTCGGTTTCAGCCGAAACCGAGAAAACTGATCAAAGTACAGCTGAACCTATTCTTACAACTGAGGCCCCTGCTACAACTCTTGAATCGACCTCAGAACTTTTACCCACTACGGTGGTTGACTTATCAGACACCATCCCTTGGATGTCTCTACCCCAGCACGTGGTGCTGCTAGGCCTCCAGCAGCCATGTCCATTAAGGCCTTCGCCAGGGCTAAAGCAGCCAAAACTACTAAAACAGTGCCTGTTAAACCCCCACATCCAGGCCCTCTTCTAGCTCTCAAATGCTTTCTTTGGCAGAAGATTTAATTTCTTTAATTAGGGGATCTCAATCTCACCCAGACAGGGCCTCTCAGCCCCCAGAGAAGAGACCTAGGGCAGAGCCCCTGAGCCAGTGTCTTCTGATGATTCTGCTGATGAATTAGACATAACTGACCAGCCAGAGGCTCCTTCTCCAATTTTGAAGATTCTGATGCTGAAGAATCCATTCCAGCTGCTTCCCCACCAGAAGAATTCTCCTTTGGGGAAACCTTGCATGCCATGCGAGAACAGTTCCAATGGCAGCAACAGGATTTTTCAGACTCCAGAAAAGACTTAGGACCTTTCTGCACCTCCCACAGCACAGGCCCTTAGCTATACCTCCTGTTCTCTCTGTGGTGGATGATGCTTTCAATGATGTTTGCTCCGCTCCAGATTCTTTACCCCAGCCCCTGCCAAACCAGACAGATTTTACAGGGTGCCAGATACTCATCACCACCTTTACAAGGCCCCACTTGCAGACCCAGAAACTATATCCCAGGGTCCCAAGGCAGTAGCCGACCATAGCTAAAAACCCTATTCCTTCTGAAAGGGAAGCAAGGTCATTAGACAGATGGGGTAAAAAGGTCTACACTTCAGCTACTCTCTCAGCTAGAGCTTTAAACTGTCAGTTTCACATGATACAATACCAAGAGTTTATGCTCGATCAGTTAACTAAAAAACTAACCACAGATGAATCTCTTGATAAGAAATATGTATTAGAGATGGTAAATAACATACAACAGGTTAGCAACCATTCCTTAAAATGTGGCTATGATGCACTGGAGGCTTCATTTAGATCAGCCATGACAGGCACAGTGATAAGAAGGCATGCATGGCTAAAGGAACAAGTTTTACCGGATCATGTTAAAGCTAAGTTGCTAGATGCTCCTATGGACAAGACAAGTTTGTTTGGTACACCTGCCCAGCAGGTTATGAAGAAAATGGAAGAGAAGGCAAAATCTGTTCAAACTGTTAAAGATTTCTTGCAGGTTCAACCCCAAGGTTTAGCAGGAACTGGCCTGCCAAAATTGGTCCTTTCCTGACTCCACAAAATTTCAAAGGGCAGGAATAGACGTCCCAGAGGCAGAAACCAATCCAGAGGAGGTGCCTACAGAGGACGACAGTGGCAAGGTAACAACAGAGGCACAGACACAGCCACTGCCACTACATCAGCACAACCACAGTGACTTAATCATAAATCCGCCTACCAGGGAACAAATAGCAGCTCCTCTAGGCGGAAAGTTAACCTTATTTTCAAAGAACTGGCACTACATAACAAAAGACAAGTGGATTTTACAAACCATAGATCAAGGTTACCGGTTTCACTTCCACACTTTACCAGTCAAAAGAGGAATGCCAAATCTACCTCCAAATCAAAAGACAGAGGCTCTACCAGATAATGGAGTTAGCAAACATGAGAGCTGTGGAAAGAGTGCCAACAGCAGAACAAGGAAAGGGGTTCTATTCCAGACTATTCCTAGTTCCAAGAAAGGAAAAAAGTTGGAGACCAATTCTCGACCTGTCCACCTTAAATACATACATCATTGTCCCAAAATTCAAAATGCTGACCCTACAGCAACTTCTTCCCATGCTGGGCAAGGAGTCTTGGCTGGTAACTCTAGATCTCAAGGAGGCATACCTGCACGTCCCCATTCGACCAATCTGCAGAAGATACCTCAGATTTCTTGCAGGATCAGAGCACTATCAATTCTCAGCATTGCCCTTTGGCTTATCTACTGCCCAGAGTATCCACAAAATGCCTGGCATCAGTAATCGCCCATTGCAGACTACAGGGAATTCATATTTACCCATACCTGGACGACTGCCTGCTACAAGGGGACAACAAAAGCAAGCTGACAACGGATTTACAAAGGGTCATTTACTTGCTACAAGGACTGGGATACACAGTCAATTTACAAAAGTCAAGGCTGATACCATCCCAAACAAGGACATTCTTGGGCTGAATTGGACACAGTACAGCAAATGGCATTCCTGACTACAGAAACAAAAAGAACTTCCTCTTTACTTCTTGGCACTAACAAAACTGAACAAGTTAACAGCAAGAAAAGTTCTGCAGGCCTTGGGCTTCATGGCATCATGCATAATCTTGGTCCCATTTGCCAGACTACATATGAGGAAACTACAGTGGTACCTAAAGAATTTATGGTCCCAACACAGACACAGTCTAGAAACAGAAATCCCACTAATTCCATGCTTAAAACAGGAGTTCCTATGGTGGGCTCAGGCATGCCAGTCAAACCCAGGCCTACCCTTTCGCAGATGTCAACCAAGCCAGACCATCACAACAGACGCTTCAGACCTAGGATGGGGGCCCACATGCTGGACAAATGCGCAAGGATTGTGGACACAGGATCAACTTCACCTGCACATCAATCTAAAAGAAATGCTGGCAGTAAAACTGGCAATCCAAAAGTTCAAACCATTTCTCAGAGGGCCAGTTGATGATAAGGACAGACAACACCACAGTCATGTGGTACATCAACAAACAGGGAGGCACTCATTCATACCCCTATGCAGAATGACCTTGGAGCTGTGGACCCTGGCACTCAGCTACAACATTCAGTTACAGGCAATATTTGTACCGGGAAAGACAATACTCTAGCAGACATATTAAGCAGAACCACTTCGATGCCCACGAATGGAAGCTGCACCCGGACATCTTCAAGACCATCTCAAAGAAATGGGGAATGCCACAGATAGACCTATTCGCATCACCTCTCAATCACCAGCTCAAAAATTCTGCACAAGGACATTCCACCCACTAGCATGGAAAGTGGACTCACTCTCCATCAACTGGAAAGGCCTAACAGCATATGCATTCCCACCTCTTCCTTTGATACACAAGGTACTACTAAAAATCAAGGAAGAACGCCTAAAGATAATCCTGATAGCTCCAAACTGGCCAAGACAACACTGGTACCCACTACTGAAGAGCATGTCTCGAACAATATGTGGCCAATACCCTGATGCCCTTGATGTTAACTCAGAACAACTACAGCATCATACATCCAAACCTAAAACGCTGCAACTGACTGCATGGAACATCACATAGCAGCAGCTAATCCAGAACTTTCACAAAGAGTTAAAGACATTATTCTTGAAGCGCAGACCTTCAACAAGAAGGAACTATGCTGGAAAATGGAAAAGGTTTGTCATTTGGAGTACGGAAAGAGGAAAAGAGGTGTCAAACATAGATATGCCTAACATTCTGGAGTATCTGGCGAACTTCTTCATTCAGGCCTGTCCTACTCCTCCATCAAGATACATGCATCAGCTATTTCAGCAGAATACAGCTTTGATCCACCTGTTTTTCGCACCCTTTGCTCAGGCAGTTCCTCAGAGGAATCAAGAATGTAAAACCTCCAAGGAAACCACCATTACCAGCTTGGGATTTAAACTTTGTGCTAGAAAAGTTGACACTATCACCCTTTGAACCAGCAGCAACAGCAGACCTACAACACCTGTCATGGAAAACTGCTTTCCTGCTAGCAATTACTTCAGCAAGGAGGGTTTCAGAACTTCAGGCCTTAATGGCAGTGCAACCCTTCCTAATCTTCCACCAAGATAGAGTGTCCATGAGGACTAATCCTACATTTATGCCCAAGGTGGTATCCAGAGTGTCTTTAAACCAGGCAATCCACCTACCTACCTTCTTTCCCAACCCACAAAACAGAGGGAAAGAATACTGCATACCTTGGATGTACATAGACAGCTACGCTACTACTTGGACAGAACAAAAATAGCAGAAAGACTGACCAACTTTTGTAGCCTATGCAACAGGAAGGGAAGGAAAAGCTATTTCCAAACAGACAATCTCCAAATGGATAGGAAATTGCATACGATACTGTTACTCCTTCCATGGAAAACCAATTCCACAAAACATAAGACCTCATTCTACAAGGGCAACAGCCACTACCACAGCCTTCTTACGAGGAGTGGCAACCAAAGACATTATTGAGGCGGCTACTTGGACCTCCGTGCATACATTTGCCAAGCATTATAATTTGCCTCTATATTCCAGATCCCGAGCAGGGTTTGCCACTGCTGTACTGCAAGGGATCCTAAACACACCATAATCTACTTTTATCCTCCTCCCTAGTTGGCTATGGTATTCTACCCACTTGTTATGACTGCAGATGCATCCATGAAGGACATAGTACAGTTTTGTACCTACCATAAATGTAGATGTCCGAACTGGATAGCATCTGCAGTCAGGATTACCTCCCTCCTTCCCTCTGTGGTACTCCTAGGGTGTTTACCCTCCTAATAGCTAGCTGTTGGGGAGTCTTTTATGGTGTATTTGTTTGTATATATGTACATATATGCTTATGGTTGTGTTTACCTCTATCTATTTGGAAACATTGGCATCTATCCAAATTTTAGCCTGCAAGAGGGCTACTGGCATCTGGGGCAAGAAACACTGAGGAAAATGGCGTCGGCTGATGCTTATATACCCGAAGACCAACAGAGATGACGTCGGGTGAAGTGCGACATCAGCCGAAGCCGGACCCGGACTTTGGAATCCGGCCGACTGCAGGGCTGCCTGACGACAGGACAACCCACTTGTTATGACTGCAGATGCTATCCAGTTCGGACATCTACATTTATGGTAGGTACAAAACTGTACTTTATATGAGTGATGACAGTAAGGGTTTGGAGATTATCCAGGAACATCATATGTACAGAGCTGGTAACTGAATAGGTAGGACTTTAGTTGAGTTTTAAATAATTTTAGTGAGTGTTTTCTCTTGTCTTGCTAGTGGGATGGCATTCCAGGATTTACTACTACCAGAAACTGAAAAACTACTAAAAAAATAAAATTGTGTCCGCAGTGGGAAGCTCGAACAAATTTATTTGAAGCGCTTTTCATTTAAGAAATAGCAAGTACTAAAAATACTCTCATTTTAAACTTCCCACTAGTGTACCATGTGATTAAAATCAACCAATCATATGAAACTAAAATAAAGTACCCCCCCTCCTAACACATTTTACTAAAGTAAACCATTACTTAATACATTAAAAATTAAAAAAAAAATATTCTCATATTATAGACTTTAATCAACAAACAGTATCAAAACCGATAAGTCTATCTGTGAAAATTGCAACAATGGCCATCTTTCTAAGCTTCTGAGTTTCAAAAGGCATGTAATAGAGCATGAATCATTTATGCCTGGAAAATTATAGGCATTTGTTAAAATTTGTCAATACAATTCCAGCTTGTCTAATTTAAGCATACTGGGACCACTTCTTCTATCCGGGGACACCTGATCAATAATTCTAAACTTATCACTTTTAACCATAACATGCTTAGCGAAAACATTCTCTTCTTTGTTTCTCAGTTGCATAAAGAAGTTCATAAATTCATTCACAGAGCACCCCGGTCCATTTTCCCTATATAGAATGCTTGGCATTTTTGGCAGTTTGCCAAGCAAACCACTAATTTTGAATTACAAGTGAACTTAGAGCTAGACTTACAGGTCCTATTATTGTTAGTGAAACTATTACTTATATCAATGTTTTTACAAAATTGACACATTTCACAGCATGTCATACCAACATTTTTTGATGGATAATTATCTTTTGTTTCTAAAAGATTTTTCATGTAGTAGCCCCTACGGAATATTATTCTAGCCATATTACCCAATTTATCGAAGATGGATTAATTGTATCCTAATAGTGCCCAGTTCTTATGTATGTTAAAATGGTGGCTGTCCTTGTTTAAAGGTTGTTAGCAAACTTAATCTGAAATTGGTAGTATTGGTGACATCTGCCCAATGAGGTTCTAAACTACTGGTTGTCACTACTGGAGCCTCCGACCCCAAAATTGGGGAATATATACCAGTAGTTCTTTTAATTTGAACTTCTTCAATAAGGGACTCCACTAAATTCACTGGATAGCCTTGTGCAAGGAACATTTTCTTAAGGATGATACATTCATCTTAAAAATCATTTTCAAGGGATACAATTCTCGCTGCCCTTACCAATTGGCCTTTGACCACAGAACACTTTTGGTGGTAAGGGTGACTACTAGAAAAGTGTAAATGTGAATTAGAGTATATACTGTTTCTATATAATTTTGCTGTATATCTCTTATTCACTTGGTCTTTCCTCATTTATCTAGGAGTTAGCAAGGTGGTAGGATAGTAGTGATTTGGCACCAGAATTGTTGGGTTTGGGTAAATGTAGTGGGTATTTGTCCGATGAAAGGAGTGGCCTGGAAGGGTTATATATTTGTATGAGGTTGGAAATGAGTGGTCATTTGTTAGGTTTATACACAATGTTATAGATTTGTGATAGTTCTGAGTAGGTTAGACAATGTGGGAATTTCCAGCCACTGTAATTTCTATAGGGTAGCACTGTGGTGAGTTCTGTTTGTTGGCAGCGAATCATGATATTTTATAGTAGCATTGCGCAAGTTTGTTTAGCAAGGCCACTTTGATGTTAAGGATGAGTGCAGAAATTAGTTTTTGGTGTCTTTTTTTACTATATTTTCAGATTTTGGGTTCTCATCTGCACAGATGTCTAGCAGTTTAGTATGTGTGACAAGTTCAATTTTGTTTTGAATGAAGTAACTGAGAAGGAGAGTTTGTTGATTGTAAGCTGTTTGGGAGTAAATATGATTAGTTTGGATGTACTTGGGTTAAGGAATAGCTGAGCAGATGTCAGCCAGATTTCTAAATAGGAAGACTTCTAGTAAGTTCTTGTAGTGGATTTTTTTTATGGTACATATAACTGGCATCATCTGCATACTGTAGTAAGGATGCAGTTTTCCATGCTTTTATGTTGGTTGTTGAAGATGTTAGAAAATGGGTCCCAAGATTGATCCTTGTGGTACACCGACTGGAGTAGGGAGGAATGATGAGATGTGTTTTTTTTGCCACTTGACAGCTTGAGCTCTGTTTTGGAAGTGGCTACAAAAGCATGATGTATCAGTGGTGTTGAATCCTAGGTTATGAAGTACGGGTAGAAGAATAGATTGAGAGAATAACAGAGGCCTTTGATAAATCAAGGAAAAGGGCAGGCACTAGGTTTCCATTGTTCTTATTTGCGTTTACTGTATTGGTGAAACTAAGTAAACTGGTAAAAAGGTACTGTGGTGGGGATGTAAGCCATGCTGAGATGAAGGAAGGAGGTTATGTTGTGAGGTAATGTAACAGTTGACTGGTTGCATTTTTTGAGTATTTTTAATAAAGGGGAGATGATGGCAATGGGCCTGTAACTGGAGAGTAAGTGACAGACTGCAACAGCATGCTTTTTCTGAATGCTTTTAAGTCTGAAACTCATTGTTTAGTGTGTGCAGTCTTCATTGATTTGACAGGGAAAAATTTGCAAGGTGCAGACTAAAATGAGATAAGTCAGACATTCTGTGAAATCAGGAAAGATTGAGAGCATCTACAACCCACACACAACTTTTCCTTCCTGCGTATTAGTAAGTGGAACACGTTTTACAGATCATGCCTACTCAACTTGGTGGACTTCTTTGAGAGGGTCAGCAAAGCAATGGATGAGGGCAAAATTGTTCACACTGCTCACCTTGACATGGCCAAGGCATTTGATACAATACCCCACTCGGGCATTATTGCCGACCTCAACAGGTTGGGTACAAACCCATATGTCACCCGCTGGATAGCCAACTGGCTCACCGACAGGCCACTGGGGAAGTCCAGCTCTACAAAGAGGCCAATCATAAGTGGAATCCCTCTGGGATCAGTCCTTGGACCACTCCTTTTTGGCATTTACTTCTCAGAAGTAAAGGCCAATGTCAGTGGTCTCTGACTAAATTTGCAGATTGCAAATTAAGAGCTGTCAATGAATCTCACACTGACACAAATGTTCTCCAAGTGGGGCTGACTCAGACGAAACAACTGGTGTCAGAGCCATGGACTAAAACTAAATGCCAACAAATGCATAACAGTATCCTTTGAGAAGTCATCCATCCTTGGTAACTATCATGTTGACAACACACCCCTTAGAGTTGACCCAGTAGTCAGGGATTTAGGGACACACAGATAGTAATCTAGCCTTTGACCATGTGCCTACAGTGGTGAGGAGATCATTCTGTGTTGTGCAACCTATAAACAAAGGTATGGCGCCCAAGTCCAAGGACGTCATTGTTCCACTGTATTTGGCATTCATCAGACTATCGTTGAGTACAGTGCCGCCTTTGGTATG